>NC_087209.1:7964311-7994311 GCF_015104395.2 Macrobrachium nipponense | reverse complement strand
TATACCAAAAACAACAAATAGTACACAATGGCAAAAATGTTCATTTATATCATACACAATCATAAAACACAAATGAATAAAAAATCAGGTAGAAAATAAAAATAAACAATTAAAATATCATAATAACACAAAACCAAATCAAATAACGCGACTCAATGCATCAATAAAAACAATAACTCATAGTATGAATAAACAAAGCTTAACCTTCATCTCACTTAACAGCATCACAAAGCCACGATGGGGCGTCGTCCCTCTCTCTCTCTCTCTCTCTCTCTCTCTCTCTCTCTCTCTCTCTCTCTCTCTCTCTCTCTCTCATACACACAAGCACACATAAAATAACATCTTTCATTTATTCGAGTTCCAAATCCACGCAAAACAGGTATGATATTAGCCGTAGTATTAAAGCCTCTGTTTACTAAAAATAAATAAATAAATAAATAAATAAATAAATAAACTGTGGGGGCCGTGGGGGGGGGGGGTTACAAAAAAAATATCTAGTAGTCTTCTGCCAAGGCACTGGGTCACATTAAGGCGTGATAAGCCAAAAGTAGGGTCAAGTATGAATGTATTGTAGAACGAACTTGATTGCTCGCGCTGCGCTGCGTTGGAACCAGGCGCTGCCCCTTCATATCTCCCCTAGCCTCTTGATTCCCTACCTACCCCGCCCACAACCAGGGCGGATAAACAAGTTTACAGGAGGAGGGTGGATGTGTCATGTCTTCCCTACCCTCTTAATTCCCTACCTACCCCAGCCCCACCGGAAAGGGGGTGATAAAGAAGTTTACAGGAGGAGGGTGGATGTGTCATGTCTTCCCTACCCTCTTAATTCCCTACCTACCCCAGCCCCACCGGAAAGGGGGTGATAAAGAAGTTTACAGGAGGAGGGTGGATGTGTCATGTCTTCCCTACCCTCTTAATCCCCTACCTACCCCAGCCCCACCTGGGGGGGATAAAGAAGTTTATGGGAGGAGGGTGGATGTGTCATGTCTTCCCTACCCTCTTAATCCCCTACCTACTCCAGCCCCACCTGCGGGGGAAAAAGAAGTTTACGGGAGGAGGGTGGATGTGTCATTTCTTCCCTACCCTTTTAATCCCATACCTATCCCGCACACGACCGGGGCGGACAAACAAAAAAGATCCACTCGGACTTAATTATCATAGACTGAAAACAATTACAGCTGAAAAAAAAAACGTGAGCACCAGACTATATTAGAAAAATGCAAATTAATGTGACCTTGGGGGAATTAGATAGAAAATCAGTGAGTCAACATTACGCACAAGTTTCAGAAGAATTAAACTTCGTTATAGCTTGAGGAAATAGTTAAGAAATTGCGTTCGTAGTGACAAACATATGTCTACACCATGGGAAAACACGTAAAAAATATGTATATTCATATTTGCATTTCAATGCATTACTACAGTAATACTATTCTCCTTGCACTTTTATAAATTTTTATCTATTCGTTAATTGATTTTTTTTTATTTTAATCGTAAGTGGTATCTCTTCTTTCTGTATTTCCCTTTAATTCCCTCTTAATTCTTCCTAAATGAACCCCATAATATTCTCTGGAAGTTTGAATTTCAAGTCAATGGTCCCTTTCGTCGGCTTGTTCATTATGGATAGGTTTGTTTGTTTGTATGGTGTTTTTACGTTGCATGGAACCAGTGGCTATTCAGCAACGGGACCAACGGCTTTTCAAGTGACTTCCGAACCACGTCGAGAGAGTGAACTTCTATCACCAGAAATACACGTCTCTGCCATATGAATAATAATAATAATAATAATAATAATAAGTCGACTCAAAGTATCTAACACTAACTGAATCACTGGGGAGGAGGTGGCGCAAATAGAGTAGAGAGGGGTCAGATATTTCCAGTTCTTTAAACGACGGAAATGAGGGATTACCAGACATCCATTCGAGTGACTCAAAAGGTGTTTTTAAGATCTCTCACCAGCGAGGAAAACATTTGCATAAATTATACATAAAAATGCTGAAATATACATATACATGCATATATATGTAATATACTACACAGATGTAATTTCATCAATCTGCGTATAATCTAAAATCCGAGTGGATCTTGTTTGTCCTGCCCGGGTGACAGGAGGGGAGACATAACACAGCCAAACCGGTTTGTCCGACCAAATGGAGGTGGCGCCCACACCAAGTTTTCGAATATTCGTCAAACTTGGTAATAATCCTCGAGTTCCCGTGAAACCTAGAAGAAGAAGAGGAAGAAGGAGAAGGAGAGAAAGAAGAAAAGGCTAAAGAAGAAGAAGAAGGAGAAAGCTAGAGAAGGAGAAGGAGAAGAAGAAAAAAAAGCTAAAGAAGAAGAAGAAGGATTAAAGGCTAAAGAAAAAGAAAAAGAAGAAGGAAGAAGAAGAAGAAGGAGAAAAAAATAAAGAAGGAGAAGAAGAAGAAGGAGAAAAGGCTAAAGAAGGAGGAGTAGAAGAAGATGAAGAAGACGAAGAAGAAGGAGAAAAAGCTAAAGAAGGAGAAGAAGATGATGAAGGAGAAAAGGCTAGAGAAGAAGAAGAAGAAGAAGAAGAAGAAGAAGAAGAAGAAGGAGAAAAAGCTAAAAGAAGGAGAAGAAGACGAAGAAGAAGAAGAAAAAGCTAAAAAAAGAGATTAAGAAGGAAAAAAGAGGAAAGAAAAGGCTAAAGGAAAGAAGATAAAGAAAAAGCTAAAGAATAAGAAGAAGAAGGAGAAAAGTCTAAAGGAGGAGAAGGAGAAGAAGAAGAAGACGAAGAAGGGGAAGGAGAAAAAGCTAAAAGAAGAAGATGAAGAAGAAGAAGGAGAAAAAGCTAAAGAAGAAGAAGTAGAAAAAGCTAAAATAAGAAGAAAAAGAAGAAGTAGAAGAAGAAGAGGAAGATGAAGGAGAAGAAGAAGAACCAGAATTGGACAGTTTCGTTCTGGCAAACTCGAACCGATTCGAACACGGGTCCTGATGAAGAGGCCACTTACTACTTATGCCCAGGGCCAATCACACGGGTCTTAACCACGGGAGTCCCATTTCCTCCCGTGGGCGACCTAATTAGGATATCATTGCTAACTTATATCCGTCAGCCCGTTTTCTGCGCGTGATTTATGAGACATCGTTGCGGGAGGCGACGTATCAGTGCCGTATAGGCTGCCCACGGGGCATTGCTACCTGCCCACGGGGCATGGCAGGCTGCAGTCGCGGAATGCAACAAACGCACGTATGAACGAACGCGAGTAGGATGGTACGCACTCTCGGACGTACGCATACACACACACACAAACATGAAATGCATACTACAAAACATAGTGTATTAAATAAATATATATATTTATATATATATATAAATATATATATATATATATATATATGTATGTATGTATGTATGTATGTATGTAGTAGTATGTATGTTATATATATATATATATATATAATACATATATATATTATATATATATATATATATATATATGTATTTTATACATACACACACACACACACACACATATATATATATATATATATATATATATATATATATATAAATATATATGTATATATACTATATTATATATAATATATGCGTGTTTATCTGCATGCACACCGCTCGTAAGCAGTCATTACTGCAGTGGCAACAGAATATTAAATGAAACCGCTTCAGGTTAAAACAATGACATACTAGTATAACCATTTCTTGCGTATCCCACGAGCAAAACCCCAGCCCCACCCACCCCCACCCCCCCTCTCCCAGATGAGGAAATCAACCTTAACTCTAACCGATTCATTCACAAATCGTTTATAACCACGCACCAAGGTTGCGAAATACAATGAATTAACATTAATTAAATCGAATTGACTGTGATTGTCACGTATTTAGTTCATGCGATTGAATTTCAGAAAAGAATTTTAATCAAAGTACAATAAAAAGAGAATTTGTTTGTATGGTGTTTTTACGTTGTATGGAACCAGTGGTTATTCAGCAACGGGACCAATGGCTTTACGTGACTTCCGAACCACGTCGAGAGTGACCTTCTGTCACCAGAAATACACATCTCTCACTCCTCAATGGAATGGCCGAGAATCGAACCCGCGACCACCGAGGTGAAAAGCAAACACCAAACTAACCACGCCACTGAGGCGCTTTCACACATGAAAGAAGGTTCGGGTTCAAAATGAAGATGTCTGTGACACCTTGATGAGCTGCTAAATCTGTTTGGATATTAATACCGGAATATCTTTCACGCAGGACATGGGGGAGGAATTTATAAGCGACTAAAAAATAAAAACACACTTCGGATTAAATGCAACCAAAATTACAAGAGAGAGAGAGAGAGAGAGAGAGAGAGAGAGAGAGAGAGAGAGAACTAAGGAAGGGGAAAAAGGTAGAGAAGTAAAAGAGAGATACAGAAGGGGGAATGGAGGGAGGGAGGGAGGAGGAAAAGGAGGAAATGTTGGAAGGAAAATGAGAGGAGAGACGAGGAAGAGAGAGAGAGAGAGAGAGGAGAGAAGGGGTAATCAGGAGAGAAGATGAAAAAGAGAAAGAGAGCTAAAGAAGAGTGAGAGAAAGGAAAGGAGAAAAAAGTGAGAGAGAGAGAGAGAGAGAGAGAGAGGAAGGAGAGGATGGAGGAAGAGAGAGAGAGAGAGAGGAGGAGAAAAAATGGAGAGAGAGAGAGAGAGAAAGGAGAAAAAAAATTGAGAGGAGAGAGAGAGAGAGAGAGAGAGGAGAAAAAAAGTGAAAGAGAGAACGATGGAAGGGGAAAGCGACAAAGAAGAAGTCAGAGAGAGAGAGGAGATAAAGGAAGGACAGAGAGAGAGAGAGGAGGAGGAGGAGAAGGGGGTATCAGAGAGAAGATAAAAAAGGAGAGAGCGCTAAAGAAGAGTGAGAGAGAAAGGAGAAAAAAGTGAGTGAGAGAGAGGAGAGAGAGAGAGAGAGGGGAGAGAGAGAGAGAGAGAGAGAGAAAAAAGAGAGAGAGAGAGAGGAGGGGAGAGAGAGACCGAGAGAGGAGAAAAAAAGAGAGAAGAGAAGATGGAAGGGGAGGCGTAAAACAAAGAAGAGTCAGAGAGAGAGAGATAAAGAAGACAGAGAGAGAGAAGAGAGAGAGAGAGGAGAGAGAGAGAGAGAGAGAGAGAGAGAGAGAGACGGGGACATTACCGTGTGGCGTAGCGGAGTGAGCGAGCGAGCGAGAGTGCCAGAGGATCCCCTAGGAGGGAGGGAGGGAGGGAGGGAGGGAGGGAGGGAGGGAGGGAGGGAGCTTTCTCACGGTCGGGCAGCCTCGAAAGTCGTGGTAGGGCGCACATCCTACTTAAAAAAAAATCTTCCTCCAATCAGCTGTGTAATCACCTGTTATGCTGCTGCAGGATGCCCATCAGAACAGAGAGGAAGGAGGCCCATGGGTGAAAAGGGGGAGGAGGAGGAGGGGAGAGATAGAGAGACAGAAACAGAGAGAGAGAGTACTTAAGAATAAATGTGGTTCAATATTACTTTTCAAAGATATAGGAGGAGCAGAGAGTAAAAAGAGAGGAGGAGAGGAAGGGAAAGAGTAGAAAAGGAGGAGGCAGGAGGAGGAGAGACGGAGAGACAGACAGACAGAAAAAGAAGAGTAGAGTACTCAGAATAAAGTGGTTCATATACTTTTCCAACATATAAGCAGGAGGCCAGGAGTATGGAGGAGGAGCAGGAGAGAGAGAGACAACAGCAAAGAGAGAGAATACTTCAGAAAAATGGGTTCAATATACTTCCAAGATATAGAGGAGGGCAGAGTAGGAGGACGAGAGAGAGAGAGAGAGAGAGAGAGAGAGAGAGATGCTTTTAAAGACAAAATCCTTGGTCTCCCCCATTCTGTCATTCAACCAAGAAGTTCCTTGAGACAAAGAGTCATAATTTTAAAAATATTCTTACGTATGTTATAAAATTTGTCTTCAGAGGCCATAAATCATGACCAGTTATATAGAACATCATTCAGAGAATATATTTCAGAGGATGTTTTTCTTTTAGAGAATTATTTGTGAGGATATATTTCTTCTAGAGAATATATTTCTGAGGATATATTTCTTCCAGAGAATATATTTAAAATGATGTATTTCTTCTGGAGAATATACTTCTGAGGATATATTTCTTCTAGAGAATATAATTGTGAGGATATATTTCTTCTAGAGAATATATTTCAGAGGATTTATTTCTTATAGAAAATATATTTTGGAGGATATATTTCTTCTAGAGAATATACTTCACTGGATATATTTCTTCAAGAGAATATATTTCAGAGGATATATTTCTCCCAGAGAATATATTTAAGAGGATATATTTCTTCTTGAAAATATAGTTAAGAGGATATATTTCTTCTACAGAATATATTTCTGAGGATGTATTTCTTCTAGAGAATATATTTGTGAGGATATATTTCTTCTAGAGAATATATTTAAGAGGATATATTTCTTCTATAAAATATAGTTCAGAGCATATATTTCTTCTAGAGAATATACTTGAGGATGTATTTCTTCTACAGAATATATTTCTGAGGATATATTTCTTCTAGAGAATATATTTCAGAGGGTATATTTCTTCTAGAGAATATATTTGTGAGGATATATTTCTTCTAAAGAATATATTTAAGAGGATATATTTCTTCTAAAGAATATATTTCAGATGATATATTTCTCCTAGAGAATATACTTCAGAGGATGTATTTCTTCTAAGTTATTATAACACACAGAATAGCACGGCTACAACAATCAAACTCTCTCAATGTAAGGAAAAGTATGATTAGCTATTAAAGAAACACGGAAGAAGGGAGAAATGTCCACAGACTGGATACCAAAGGTAGGAAGGAGTAATTTATCTGGTTGAAAAGCAGATTCGTTACTTTCCTACGCAAACGTTTAATCTTTATATATCAGACGTTTAAAACCTTTATATATTACACTTTTAAAATCTACGTATGAAAGTTTTAAAACCTTTCTATATTAAACGTTATGAAACCTTTACATATAAAACGTTTAAAACCTTTATATATTAAACGTTTGGAAACCTTTATATATTAAACGTTTGGAAACCTTTATATATTGAAACGTCTAAAAACTTTTGCATATAAAACGCTTAAAACCTTTATATATTAAACGCCTAAAACCTTTATATATTAAACGTTAAAACCTTTATATATTGAATGTTTAATCTTTATGTATTAAACGCTTTTATTTTACAAAAAACCTTTATCATCATATGTAATAACGCCTTAAAACCTTTAATTATATTAAACTTAAACCTTTATAATGAAGTTTAATCTTTATGTATTAAACGCTTAAAAGCTTTATATATTAAACGTTTAAAACCTTTGCATATAAAACGTTTAAAACCTTTATATATTAAACGTTTAAACTCCATGTTCATGCTATCTACAATGACACAACATCAAATCATGACCTTGAACAATGATAACACTGTTCTTGTCCAATCTACTTAACAGAACGCGAAAACTAAGTGCTTAGAATGTAAACCCATTATATATAAAATATATTGGCTTTATTTTCTGGACCCCGAAAAGTCCTTGGAAGAAATAACTCGCGTTACTTGAACTCAGATCGATCGAACTTGAACTTAACTAAGCAACCGGAACATAGCAAAACCTTGTGTACACTAGAACTCACATGGACGGAACTTTCACTCAGAGTGGACAATTTATCTCTGAGGCCAGTTCAAAAGATCACGGGAACATTTTTTTTTTTTTAGAGCGATATATCCTATAGCCTTCCCCAACTAAAGGATCTTTTTAGAGCGCTAAATCCTATAGCATTTCCTCTTCCAACATTCCCCAACAAAAGGGTCTTTTTAGAGCATTAAATACTAAAGCTTTCTTCAACAAAAGGACATATTAAAGCACTAAATCCTATAGAATTTCCCCATCCATCATTCCCCAACAAAATGGTCTTTATAGAGCACTAAATCCTATAGCATTTCCCCAACAAAAAGATCTTCATAGGGCACTAAATCCTATAGCTTTCTCCAACAAAAGGATCTTTTTAGAACACTAAATCCTATAGCATTTTCCCCTCCAACATTCCCCACCAAACAGATTTTTCTAGATAACTAAATACTTTATTAACCTTCTCCCCCTCCAACATTCCCAAACAAACAGGAATCAATAAACAATAACTGGCGTTTCTTTAGAGTTTGGTTTCTTGTGGTGTCATTCCAAACGCAGCTATGAAAGACCACATGGCTGTTATGGGATCAACAAAAACCAACATAAGCCTCGAGTCTTCTGGTAGATGAATCTCTCCATATGGAAAGGTAAATAATAGTGATTATTATTTCTTAAATGATTAACCTATTCGTGTTTAAGAAGGCCACCAGAGGGGACCATTGACTTGAAAGTCAAGCTTCTATAGGATATATTATATATATATATATATATATATATATATATATATATATATATATATATATATATATATATGGTGTTCATTTGAAAGAGGTAACAGAAGGTCAAAAATACAGAGAGAAGAGATCAATTGCTAGAAAATAATAATAATAATAATAAGAAGAAGAAATATGCCAGTGTAAATTGTGCCCATAATCATAGGAACACTAGGATGCACGATCCCAAGACCCCTGAAAAGAAACCTGGAAAAAGTAGACTGCAGTAGCTCCAGGACTCCTGCAGAAGAGTGTGCTCTTGGAAACACCGCACATAGTGAGAAAAGTGATGGACTCCTAAGGAGGCAGGACGCAACCCGGAACCCTACACTATAAATACCACCCAGTCGAATTGGAGGACTGTGATCGACCAAAAAAAAAAAAAACACTAATATTCTATTCCTTTACAGTGTGATAGTGGAAATAAGTGTCTCCTAATAATATATTCTTTTCTATCTGCAAATAAAATGAAACTGAGTTTGCCACGAGCAATGACGGTACACAATACCAGTCTGTGAACTGGGTTGGTTTTTTGGTTTTAATTACGGAGATATTGAAGTCATTGGGAACTTTTTATAATGCCAATAGTTTAAGAATGACTGGTTATACTTTTCCTTCTCTGCCAGTCTCAAAGTGTGGTTCCTTTTTCCTGGTAAGAATCGACGAAAATAAATTAAGAGACAAAAACGGCAACCGAGAATATTTTGATCGACGATTTTATTAGCGTTAATACCAAATATTCTCCAACCGATTTCTTCAAGTACTTAGCAATGTAATTGGCTTAAAGTCATCATAATGATACTGTTTCTCAAGCACAAGGGAAAAGCAATTATATTTGGTAGAAATGATCACATATAAAAGCAATTCATATCACCGAATCTTTTTTTTTTTTTAGTTTCGATCTGAAATCCCGTGACCTTCAACAAACCGCACGAGAGTCAAACATTCACCTAGAGGTGCATTGACCTTTTGGCATCCACAAAACAATAAAAAAAAAATTTAAATGAATAATTTAAAATAAGTCCAAAATTCTAAAGTAAGACAACACACAAAGCATCTCGAGATTTTGAGAAAGACGTGAACTCGTTTTTTTATCAGTTGACTCCTATCTGCAAAATCATTCTATTTCCTATTTACCTCAAACTACTTTTTATCAACTTATTCTTATCTGCAAAATCATTCTGTTTCCTATTTACCTCGGCACAGTATCATTGACCTTTTCGCTTGTTCCGCCTGAACGCCAACGCCAAAAAAAAAAAAATAATAATAAATAATTGTAATAATGATAAGCGTGTACATTACAACAATACGAAGAGCGATGGAAAACCCGTAAACGACGACAAAAAAGAAAAAAAATACGCAATCACGCAAAGGTCTTGATACACCGACCCTGATATATAATAAAGGTGATTTGGCAACGGAGCCTACCGTAACGTGTTGCCTTACTAACTCACTTTAACCTCTCTCCTTTACCATTGTTTTATTCCCGGGGTTCGTAATTAGCGATATTGGCAAAGAGAGGAGGAATGTAATGACCCAACTCTCTGACGCGGAGAGAAAGCCAGGATCTGATTTCTGGCAGATCCGATACGGGAAGGCGTTACGAAATATTCCGGATGCTGTAACTGAATTCTGTAACGTAACAGAACACTTATATCTCTCATAATTTTCGTCGCCTTTTCCTTCAAGGAACCTACTAGTGCCCTTTTTCTAGCCCAGGCACGACGAGGTTACTGGTTTTTATTTATTGATGCGACTTGAAGTCCTCATATAGGAACTGCAGAGAGAGAGAGAGAGAGAGAGAGAGAGAGAGAGAGAGAGAGAGAGAGAGAGAGATTTTATTGTTACTACAACTAGCGTTACATCTAGGTTACTAACACCGAAAAGAGAGAGAGAGAGAGAGAGAGAGAGAGAGAGAGAGAGAGAGAGAGAGAGAGAGAGAGAGCGTTTCAGGAATACATCATACAACAAAATTTTAACAAATATTTTCAAAAAATAAAAAAAGGTTTAATTGTCTTTTTATAAAACCACAAAAAGAAAGCTGACATTCTCACGTATTTTTGTCAAAAAAGACCAACACTTTCCTCGTGACAAAGGCATCTTAACACATTCTTGCTGCATAAAAAGAAACAGAAATAAAGAGGGTTTTTACATTGTCATTTTTATCAATTTATTCATTAATTTGCTAAATCATTTTTTCTTTTTTAATGAGTGATCTCTTCTTCCTGCATTTCCTACGACTTTCTTGCTTTTTTCTAATAACCACCATATTCTTCTTCTTCTTATGAATAATAATAATAATAATAATAATAATAATAATAATAATAAAATAATAATAATAATAATAATAATAACCTAATATTCATTGGAAGTTTGAATGTCAAGTCAGTTGCCCTTTTTGTGGGCGTGTTCCATACAAATTGGGTTCGTCTTCTGAATAATAATAATAATAATAATAATAATAATAATAATAATAATAATAATAATAGACCAGACGTGACGTTGATTGACAAAGTCAAGAAGAAAGTATCACTCATTGATGTCGCAATACCATGGGATACCAGGAGTTGAAGAGAAAGAGAGGGAAAAAATGGATAAGTATCAAGACCTGCAAATAGAAATAAGAAGGATATGGGATATGCCAGTGGAAATTGTACCCATAATCATAGGAACACTACGCACGATTCCAAGTTTCCTGAAAAGGAATCTGGAAAAACTAGAGGCCGAAGTAGCTCCAGGACTCATGCAGAAGAGTGTGATCCTAGAAACGGGCCACATGGTAAGAAAAGTGATGGACTCCTAAGGAGGCAGGATGTAACCCGGAACCCTACACTATAAATACACCCAGTCGAATTGGAGGACTGTGATAAACAATAATAATAATAATAATAATAATAATAATAATAATAATAATAATAATATATTCACTGGAAGTTTGAATTTCAAGTCAGTGACCCGTGTGAGCTTGTTCCATATGAATTAGGTTCAACTTCTGAATATTAATAACTAATAATAAGTATAATAAGCAGCCTTTTCTAATGAAAATATAATCACCTCATGATTATACGCCAGAACAGAGTAATTATAAGACAATATACGAGAACGTGAGTATCACACTAAGGAGGAATCTTCAGGTGGTACGGGAGCGAGACAGACATATTGAATACTGATCAACAAAACAGGTTTGGAACGGTGATTGCAGTGATGTGGGGGAGTCTGGTGCGAGCAGCAATGAATTTTAGAGAATTGATTGAGAACTTTTCATATACGTGTGTGTGTGTGTGTGTGTGTGCGTGACGGATATAGTAACATGAGATGTTTTGGTTAACCAACGCTGTGACTACCAGATTACTGCATACCGCTTGCATTGATATGTGGCTGTCATTTACAAAATAATTATGGGCTTATGTGAGAACTTACCAACTAAAGTCAGCTATGTTTGTTCGTAATAGCACACTAAGGTTAAACCACGAGCTAAGGTCTTTGGAAAGAGCGAGTATACAGAAATGTACACACAAATACCTGATAAGTATGCACGTATGCATGGATGAGAGCAGAGGTTATACATTCCCAGAGATAA
Source organism: Macrobrachium nipponense (assembly GCF_015104395.2). NCBI lineage: Eukaryota > Metazoa > Arthropoda > Malacostraca > Decapoda > Palaemonidae > Macrobrachium > Macrobrachium nipponense. The sequence continues at coordinate 7,982,336 of NC_087209.1, read as the reverse complement.
CTTCGAACCTATAACCAGACAAACTAAAGTCAGCTACATTTGTTCGTAATAGCACTAAGATTAAACCACGAGCTAAGGTCTTTTGGAAAGAGCGAGTATACAGGCATACTGACGCAAATACACACAAATACCTAATAAGTATACACGTATACATGGATGCCAGCATAAGTTATATACATTCCCTGAGATAACTTCAAACCTATAAACAGCTATAAACAGACATCTGAGTCTTTCAAATCTCTCCCGAGACAACTGCTTATGCCTTTGCCAATTCCTCGCGCGAAGAAGAAGAAGAAGAAGAAGAAGAAGAAGAAGAAGAAGAAGAAAAAGAAGAAGGAAGAAGAAGGCCTTATGAACTGATTCAGACAACTGATACAACCTTCAGACAACGCCTCCGATATATATATATATTATATATATAAATATATCCCCCATAATATCCCTATCTATAGTATATATACCTATATATATAATCAATATATATATATATATTTTTTTTTTTTTTTTTGTTTTTTTTTTTTTTTTTTTTTTTTTTTTTTTTTTTTTTTTTTTTTTAATATAAAACCATCGGTGAATGCTTCCTCGTCTACAGAAATTCGCTCTCCTCCCCTGGCTATCTTGACAACATTGGTCACTTTAATTTATAAAATACGCTGGCTTTCGCTTTTCGTTCGTCTTTTTTTTATATTTCTTGTGGCGCAATAACCATTTTCAAAAAATAAATCTCATTCTGATATATATATATATATACCAATAATATATATATAGTATATATATATATACCTAATATATTTTATATATTATATATATATATATATATATATATATATATATATATATATATATATATATATATATATATGTATGTATATATGCAAACTGAAAATGAAGTTCACTATTTCGTCCAGGCGATAATTTAGTTTATTTTCAATTTTATCATTATTATTTGTATCTTTATTTTAATTTTATTATTATTATCATTTCATTATTATTCTAGTTCGCTGAATCATACATCTCTTATTCATACTCTCTCTCTCTCTCTCTCTCTCTCTCTCTCTCTCTCTCTCTCTCTCAGCGGACGAGTCATTTCTCCTTTATCGATCCACATGTCTTATCAACCTTGAAACTTCATGATGATTGGGACAGTACCATCCCTTGGGCACGCAGCTGCTGCTGTGTGGGGCACTGGAGGGCTTCTTCGTTGGGGGTGGGAACACAAGATCAGCTGGAACCCCGCATTGCAAGTCAATAATGCCCCGAAGTGAAAGTTTGGCAAGAGGGTCCCACCTCTACGGCGATATGGGACAGCTGCCATCGCCCTGAATAGCAATGACAATTGACGGCTCGTCTGCAGCTAGCTATAGTCGGTGTTCCGTTCGCTTTGGCACTCTCGTGCCTCATCAGTGCCCTGATTTTGGGTACTTTTTGAAGCGTCATGCCCAGTAACTCTTACGTTACTTGGAAGGAGCAAGACCTTCATTCCTAGGTCATCTGTTTCAAATTTAATCTTTCAAAATTAGGATAATGAATCTTTTTTGTTACTCTATATCTAATTGCTTGTCCTTAGTTAGAGCTTTCTCGTGCCTCCGTGCCCTGATGTTGGGTACTTTTTGAAGCGTCATGGCAAGTAGCTCTTACGTTACTTGGAAGGAGCAAGACCTTCATTCCAAAGTCATCTGTTTCAAATTTAATCTTTCAAAATTAGGATGATGAATCTTTTTTGTTACTCTAAATCAAATTACTTGTCCTTAGTTAAGAGCTCAATACCTCAAATACTTACGAAGTTACACAAATCATACTTAAAATGACTTTCAATAAATGTGTCCAAGTGAAACTCGACTGAGCATTACCTAAAAAGATTTATGAAAACCAAAGGAAAATAGATACAATCAAAGAGGTAGTCGACAGGGAGAGAACTGCAGGAAAATTTATGGAAACGATTCAAGAAAGAACTGCGAATTAGGTCTACCTATCGAGTCATCAGCGGCCAATGCCTGGTTCTCCCAGGTGCTAGCGTGGGTGGAACGGAAGGTTTAAACGACTCCGGAAGGGAATAGCCTAAAAACATTATACTAGACGACACTTAATATACCCGGAAATATTTACATTTTTTGCTTTTTAATAAAGGACTATAAAGATTTGTCATTTACTGTCCTTATCCTACCCAGACATAAAGAAAGGGATTGAAGGAGCCTCTAAAAACAGGGCAGATTATAGGACTCTGAGAAAACGTGAGTAGGGAGAGAATTCCAAAGCCTAGTTGTGAAGGAAAGAAGCATAAGGAATATCTATTCGAAATCGTCAGCCACATACACCTCAACATATACGCATAAACAACATAGACCTTAACATATACACATAAACAAAGTGAGCACTATAAGCACCAGACAGGTCACTTACAACTGAACCTATGATACGAGCAGCTGTTTATACTAAGTAATACAATAAAAGAGAATCGTATCTGCAAATGCATGACTCTTCAGCTGAATTACTTTATCTCAAGTCCAACTCGAGTCCAACTCAAGCCTAACTCACAAGACTTAAACGACTAAAAATGCAATATCATAAAACATACTAGACCACATTTTTCATTTTTTATATATTTATTCATTCATTTTTTATTTATTTATTCATTTATTTTATTAATGGTATGAGAGAGAGAGAGAGAGAGAGAGAGAGAGAGGAGTTAGTTCCACAGGACGATCACAATGGCGACCAAAGCCACATGTGCGGAACGCCGATTGCATGTTTAACAACAACCCTTCCCCCACCATCCCCCAACCCCCCTCCGGCCCTCCCCCCAAACCCCCCCCGCCCCCCAAACCCCCCCCAATTTCCACTCCCCAAAGAAACACAATAACCCACATCGGCATGGAATTTCAGAGCAGGGAATTTCAGCAAGGATTATCTGCGGGGAATTACAGCATGGAATTGTAGCACTTGGAATTCCATGCAGGAATTTCAAGCAGGGAATTTCTGCAAGGAATTCAAAGTAAGGCATTCCAAGCAGGGAATTTCAAACTGTGAATTTCCACAAGTAATTCCAAGCAAAGAATTCCAAGCTGGGAATTCCAAACAATGAATTCCAAGTAAGGAATTCCAAGCAAGGAATTCCAAGCAGGGTTCAAGCAGGGAATTCCTTGCTTTGAATCCCAAACAATGAATTCCAAGCAGGGAATTCCAAGTAAGGAATTCTAAGCAAGGCTTTCCAAGCAGAGAATTCCAAGCAGGGAATTCCAAGCAGGGAATTCCAAGCATGGAATTCCAAGCAGGTAATTCCAAGTAAGGAATTCCAAGCAAGAAATTCCAAGCAAGGCATTCCAAGCAGGGAATTCCAAGCAAGGCATTCCAAGCAAGACATTCCAAGCAAGGCATTCCAAGCAGGTAATTCCAAGCAAGGAATTCCAAGCAGAGAATTCCAAGCAAGGAATTCCAAGCAAGGAATTGCAGCAGGCAAGCAGGAACGCAACCTCAAACCCATCCATTTCTCGGATCCACAGAGCGATTCATGACGGCCTCAAACAGCAACACACAACAACGAAGCGACTTATGACGCTCGCGACTTTAAGTTTATTTATTGCAGCGCCGCCGTTTTGCTTGCAGGAAGAAAAGGGGGGCGCAACTTCCGGTCCTTGATCGCTGCAAAACACGCAACTGGAAAGATGGGTCTCCGGTCCTCTGAGGCTAATTCAGGATCGCCATATTCAGCATCCAGAGGGCTGGAAGTTCATTCTGTTTCGTTCTGTACTGTTTAACATCAACATTATTTATTGTTTTAGATTTTCATTCCAATAAATAAATCCTAAATATCCTATCCTCAAATTCATCTATCTTTAATTCGACGCGAAATACCTTTTCCAGGCCTTATTAATTAAGCTTTTCCATAGACCTTTTCTATCCCCCACCCAACAACAACAACAACAACAACAACAACAACAAAGTGGTATATAGGCTCACTCCCCGAGTAAGCAAACCTGAAACAAGCGTCCTGAGTGTGCAACAAGTCACGAGTGATCACAGGTCACACCTAAGAGCGACTGACAATTGACAAGGAATGTGAAATTTCAGAATCGCGTACGAACAATAAACGGTAAAATTCAAGGACAAAAAAACCGGTTCCCTAAAAAAAAAAGAAAAAGAAAATAAAGTCTCTGAAAAAACAAAATAAATATGAGGATGTCTGGAATTATAAGAACTGTCAGGAATATCTTGGATAATATTATTCACGTCTAAAAGGGCATATTACGAGTAATAAATGATTTCTTATAAGAATGTTGGCTGTCATGACAGTATGGAAGATATGACTTTAGGTAACTTTACGACAAAGGCTTTAAGACCAAAATCTGAGCAGCCTTAGAGGACACGACAAGAATAAAAGGGTGATATGCAGTGATTGTTCTATGAAAGAGATACAGTATCTAAATAATAAGTTTTTAAGACAGCACTTTGGAACCGTTCCAAAATCATTCCTCTTATATATATATTATATATATTATATATATATATAGATATATATAATATATATATATATATATGTATAATATATATATATATAAATATATATATACATACATAACAAGATATATACATTAATATTTATATTATATATATATATATATATATATATAATATATATATATATAATTATTCAGAAGATGAACCCCTATTCATTGCTAATATATATATATATATATATATATATATATATAATATATATATATATATAATTGTTCAGAAGATAAACCTTATTCATTTGCAACAAGCCTACATAAGGGGCCAGTGACCAGCAATTCCGGCTTCCAAAAGAATAGCAGAGTTTATTTTTCGAAAGAAATGACAGAAACTATAAGGAAACAAAGAAGGAAATGAAATACTGAAGTACAAGGTGAAATATTTTAGGATAGCAATGCACTACAGATAAGTAAAGTTTAAGCACAAGGCTATAGGGAATGAAAACAGCATTGAACTGCAGTGCAAACTACAGGTAACACAACCTAGCTGACTCCCAAATAAGGAAGCTCTTGATACAGAGCAAAAATCCTTGGAAACAAGGTTAAAGGAGTGCTGTATGCTTCACCCACGATCCATGAATTGAGTGATTACGAAGTGACTTGGCAGGAACCGTGGGTTAAGGTTTTCAGTAATATCCTGCCTTAATAACAACAATAACAAGCGACATTACTAACAAACTAAACATTACTGACAAATTAAGCAACAGTACAATAATAAGTTAAACCTTATTAAACATTCAACAGTAGCACCACCTATTTTGAACGACTTTGCAACGAGAGATTATAGCATACGCAAAATTTGTGTAAATGGATCATAACAGAATTTGGGTAAAAGGTTCTTAACAGAATTTGGTAAATGGGTCCTAACAGAATTTGAAAAAATGGATCCTAACAGAATTTGAAAAAATGGATCCTAACAGACTTTGGGCAAATGGTTCCTAACAGAATTTGGGTACATGGGTCCTAATACTACGATTTTGTGGGAAGATGAATATTCTGGCCGCAAATACCGAAAGGATAAGACATAAAAACATTACTTCAAACTCAAGGGATAAGCATATGAATGTAAAACCAAACTGGATATGAGAGAAAACTCAACCTTGGAGATTGAATGACGCTAAAAATAGCCATGGAATGAGACGTAGGTGGAGATCAAAGAGAAATTCAATGCATTCCGAAATAAAGATGACCAAAGCCATAAATTGCCGAATAAAAGAAATGAAAAAGAAATATTCCGAGACTCAAAAAGAAAGACGAATGCAATCTAAAACGAGAACTGAGCAACAACTCCATAAGAGGCGTGACCTTGAAAACAAAATGAAGATACCCCATTATTACAATTAACGCGCAATGATAAAAAATTAATCTAAATCTAAATTAGTTTTCTATAGCTAAGTTAGGTTTCAATTTTTCTGTCTAAAAGGTTTTCTAACAGTCTTAGGTCCGCTTCGAACTTAGCTTTACATAATATTACATAATATCCTGAAATCAGAAATATTAAACTTAAAATTAGCGATGCTAAATAAAAAAAATAAAGTATATAAATAATAAAGACTGAATGAAATTCCAACATGGACATAGAAATAATTTGACAAAACCAGGGGGGAAAAAAGCATATAATGGGTGAAAAGAGCGCCACTGAGTGCCATTTCACACAACGATCAAGTTGTTCCAAGGAAATCGTCAAGGTCACGGGTCCACATTTACGTATAAGGTTCGTGATTTAGGGTCATTTTCCATATAAATTTTATACTAATGATACTAGCAACTCACTGACCTTATCCTGCCCAGACCCGATGCAAAGATGCGTGATTTGGGACCATTCTCTCTCTCTCTCTCTCTCTCTCTCTCTCTCTCTCTCTCTCTCTCTCTCTCTCTTATTATATATATATATATATATATATATATATATATATATACTATATATATATATATATTACCTATGATCTTATCAACCTACTGTCCATATCCTGCCCAGACACGACACAAAGCTACGTGATTTAGAGCCATTTACTTTTTTGTGTTTAAACCAATATTGCGATGACCTTAAATCTTTAACCTGCCCTGACCCGACAAAAATTACAAAAATAAGGAGTAATACGAGGTACAGCCTCGTTAGCAAAGACATAAGATAAAACACAGAGGAAAACATAAGCAGGAATAGAATTCCAAAGCCTGCAGTGGACGGAAACAAGGAGTCACAGGACCGTGCAATCCTATAGGATTACAAAATCCAAGGATCCCTGCTACGAAGATCCGTCTCAGCAACGCCGGAAGACGTACCTACAAATCCAGGATCAGGTGAGCGTGGCTGGAAAGATAAGGAAGGCCTGGAAAGTAGCTACTCTGGAATCTGAATGCGGCAGGAAACAGAATATATATTTTTTTCCGGAAGAAAATTTCCTGTACAGGTAAAACGACATCGTCCTAGCCTAGCTCTACGGGGTGCTCTATGAGTAATAGCCCGTGCTGGCATAAGGCCAGCTTATATATATATATATATATATATATATATATATATATATATATATATATACATATATATATATAACTATATATAATATATACATTATATACGTATATACATATGTATATTTACATACATTATATATAAACATATTTATATATATACATATAATATATATGTAGATATATATCACCAGAAAACTCAAGGTGAGAGAGTGACAGAGAGAAATAGTGCCAAATTCTATTCATGAATTATCAGCCTTACCTTGTGAGCGTAATAACCCTTCACTTTATAATCCCAAAGAAAATTTACCGTAATGTTTAAATAACAATGCAGAGAAAATAATTTACCTTTCAATCTTATCTCAAGGTGTTTAGTAACTATATTTAGTACTTTGGGCGCATATAAATACACCGCACGAAGCCTAATTACGACCTGCATAAACGAGAAGTGACGAAAACATGCCATTATTATACTATATATATATAGCAATGATTACGTCATACGGAAGTTCCGTCATAACAGCAGTATTATTCAGAGGGCAAGGATGTAAGGTGAAAGAGTGTTACTGAAAGTTCCATTAGAAAGACACACAAATATAAATATATATATATATATATATATATATATATATATATATATATATATATATATAATATATATATATATATAATAGCAAAGTTAAACACTGTATCCGTGTACTAGAATATTATGGTGTAGGAAGCCCACTAAATTTTGGAGAAAAAAATTTTTAGTGGGCTTCTTACAACATATATATATATATATATATATATATATATATATATATATATATATATATATATATATATATATATATATATAGAGAGAGAGAGAGAGAGAGAGAGAGAGAGAGAGAGAGAGAGAGAGAGAGAGAATTAAAAAAATTTTAAATAATAATTTCAGAAAATAAATATCGCTCAAATCAACGCTTGCAAACAGGTTCATGACAAAAAATATGCCATGAATCATTCGCGTGAATAAATGACCACTCACTCATCATTCAGCAAAATCATCAACATTATCAGACCTGCACCTTTCAGCCCCCCACACAAGCAGCAATAAAAACATAAACATAACTCCACACATTCCTGACAAATCTAGCGAGGCACAAGCACCCACCCTCAAGTACGCCGGGTCGTAGTAGACTTGCTCCCCATCAGACTCACCGTCACGCATCGTTGCCAATTTAGTGGAGCTTCACACATAAGTCGATGCATTTACAAACTGTTTTCCGTGAATTCTAGTTGTCATAGCAATGCAATAATGATAAATTGCTCTAATATGTTAATATATACTACAAATAGAAAGACGCTACTTTTCACTTATTTCCCCGGTTTTGTGTAAGTCTTATACCCAGTTTGGAGGGTAAACACATACCAATTGGCAACACTCAGGTCGCGTTCAACTTCCGCCTTAGACCGACGCGAAACAATGAGGAACCCGCGAATGACAACCGGACGTATGTAGCTGTTCTCTCTCTCTCAAAATGTCTATGCAACAGTCACAGCATGTTCTTGTGGGTCATAAAACCCCCCTTTTTTAACAGGGGGGGGCGGGGGGGAGGAACAGTACCATTGTGAAAGCAGCCGCTGTCACAACAGCAGCAGTATCCCGTGGCAGGTACGAGTTTCGTTTCAGACGAACAATGCAACCAGCCATTGTCTTCATGGTGGCTGCCGCTATGGGCTAAATGAACGGGGAACAGTCATTTTAATCTGCATGCAACGTACGCTTGCGTTTCGCGTCTTTTTGAACTCAGGCATAGGCCGAAGGGAAGGGAAACTTTTAGACTTTTATCTAGCGTAAACCGCAGGGTAATAGTAAAAATAAGGAGAATAATCCCTCTTGAATAATAATTTTTCTTTTTTTGTCAAGTAAACACGAATAAGTATAACACATTCAAAAGCTCTGAAGTTACGGAAGAAAAATCGGAGAGAAAGTGAGCAAAAGAGAGTAAATGAAAGGAGGAAAAGATCAAAAGAGAGCAAATAAAAGGAGGAAAAGAGCAAAAGAGAGCAAATGAAAGGAGAAAGAGAGCAAAAGAGCAAATGAAAGGAGAAAAAGAGCCAAAGAGATGAGAAAAAGAAGATTCTTCAGGGAGCGAGAGAGAGTAAAAAAAAAAAGAGCAAAATAAATGACAGAAAAAAAGAGCGAAAATGAGAGCATAAAAGAGCAGAAAGAGCAAAAAAGTGTTATTATCAATATCATATTATTCTTTACAGAACAAGAAAATGGAGTAGCCTAACATTCTCCCCTAATAATATATACCAAAATCAATAACAAATAAAACAATTTAAATAAATATATACAAAAATAAATAAACAAACAATTACATGTGAACCCAACCAAAAGCTATGACGGATACCAAAGTCTGACAATACCAAGAACGCCATTTGAGAGAGAGAGAGAGAGAGAGAGAGAGAGAGAGAGAGAGAGAGAGAGAGAGAGAGAGAGAGTCATAAATCGAATTACTTACACCAAATTCAGACACATCACGACAATTTCGAAGCGTGAAACTGCCTCATTTTCCACGGCATGGTGACACCGAAGGGCGTCATTTACTGCAGATTTGCAAGAAGAAGAAGCACCCGATTGGTGACCATTGCATGAATCGCGCCTATACTGATGTCAATCTCAATCTATGTGGAGTAGATCTTCGCCAGGGACACGTCTCTCTCTCTCTCTCTCTCTCTCTCTCTCTCTCTCTCTCTCTCTCTCTCTCTCTGTATTTCAGATTAAAGTGTATTTACACATGGTCTCGTAGCTTCATTAGGTCTCTCTCTCTCTCTCTCTCTCTCTCTCTCTCTCTCTCTCTCTCTCTCTCTCTCAGATTGAAGTCTGTTTTCACATGGTCTTGTAGCTTTTAGGTTCCTCTCTCTCTCTCTCTCTCTCTCTCTCTCTCTCTCTCTCTCTCTCTCTCAGATTAAAGTGTTTTCACACATGGTCTCGTAGCTTTATTAGGTCTCTCTCTCTCTCTCTCTCTCTCTCTCTCTCTCTCTCTCTCTCTCTCTCTCTCTCTCTCTCTCCAAAAATACACACACAAATTGACTAGCATTTAAAAAACAGTAAATATTGATCTCAGTTTCGTAATTTAATATTTAATATTTGAAGATACAAGAGAGAGAGAGAGAGAGAGAGAGAGAGAGAGAGAGAGAGAGAGAGAGAGGAACCTAAAAGCTACAAGACCATGTGAAAACAGACTTCAATCTGAGAGAGAGAGAGGGGAAGAGAGAGAGAGAGAGAGAGAAGAACAACCTAAAAGCTACAAGACCATGTGAAAAAAAAACTTCAATCTGAGAGAGAGAGAGAGAGAGAGAGAGAGAGAGAGAGAGAGAGAGAGAACCTAAACGCTACAAGACAATGTAGAGAACACTTTAATCTCTTGTAAAGACAACCTTCACAGCTCGGCCACAAAGCTAAAACACTTCTGGCCTTTAATATGTCTGGAAAAACCTTTCTTGCCAGAAAAAAGCGACAATGTAACAGCGCTTTACCTGTAATTTCCTAACCCCCCGCCCCCATCGCCCCCCTTTTTTTCCTTGACAGCGAATAAACGAAACGAATTAACAACAGGTATTCGTAAAATTGGCCGCTGGATGCGTACACCTGGAACCTGAAGGTCGAAGGGTGTTTTCTACTTAAGACTCACCTGTAATTGACAACAGATGAGATATTATTAACCCCCCTGGAATCTTACACCTGCGAACAAATCACATTAATCTCTTACTTAGGTAAACCTGTGATTTAAGGTCAAACGGCCACTTTTTAACAAAGGGCATTTATATAAATGGAAGTACCCACCTGTAATTCAAAGGTCATTTTTTTTTTCTTTTTTTTTTACGGATTCGCTTCTTGTCAAAAGGTCACACGAATTTTTCTGCAAATGCTGGTTTGTAAAAGTTATATATAGCCTTATTTTCAACGATAAGATATATATAATATATACGTATATATAATATATATATATATATATATATATATATATATATAATATATATATATATATATATATATATCATATATATATTATGTACCCTTGGACGATTCTGATATACGTATGTATGTATGCAATGATTATGTACACATTGTATGACTAGTTTATAAATATTTGAAATCAGTCAGTATTACACATTCCAGTTTGGTTTAATTTTAATTTGACTTTGTTGTGCGGAATTTCAAATTCAGTATTTGACAATTTTCATGACCGATAATATATATATATATATATATATATATATATATATATATATATATATAGATATATATATATATATATAAAGTGAGTACCACAGGAAAATGAGAGTCGGATTACTGACTATCATTTTCCTGTGGTATTCGCTTATTTAATGAAGTCACGTGCATCTACTGTGATTTTAAGCATATATATATATATATATATATATATATATATATATATATATATATATATATATATATATATATATATATATATAATCGGTCATAAAAATTGTCTACTACTCAATTTGAAATCCCACAAACACACAAACTAGTCAAATTATACCAAACTGGAATTTGCAGTGTTGACTAATTTTGAATATTCTTAAACTAGTCATACAATGTGTACATGGTCATTGCATACATAAATACATATGTATGTCAGAATCGTCCTAAGGTACATAACAGCTTGTTAAGCAGTATTTATGAAGTATGTATGCACATATACAGACATAAAAATTTTGGCATAAGTATCAGAGAGAGAGAGAGAGAGAGAGAGAGAGAGAGAGAGAGAATTGCTGTTAAAGGAAATTAAACCGGTCTTAGATTAGAACGGTCTTCTCTGCCGAAAGCTAAAGTAGCCAGCAGAGAGAGAGAGAGAGAGAGAGAGAGAGAGAGAGAGAGAGAGAGAGAGAGAGAATTACTGTTGCTAAGGATTAAGCTGACCTAAGACTGGCTCTTCTTGCTTGGAGCAGGCTGTAGTAAAATGACAGAGAGAGAGAGAGAGAGAGAGATCCTTGCTCAAACTACGGTCCACTTTGCACGATACAATTACGTACAAAATTGGCCCAATTACGAAATGTTCCGTGACAATATCATTCAGAGGATTTTAACCCTCTGGTGTTAATGGGAGTGGAAATAATCTTACTGAGACTCATGCGGGCAGATAGATAAGATGCCCATGTGGGCATGGGCATGGGCATTGTGTATTAAAGGAGGAGGTGGCGACACAGCTCAAGTGATCAGGACGACCTGGGTTTTCCCAGGGCAAAGGAAATGGCAGATGGAATATGATTACTCGAATAGATTGAAGTACAGAACACGTAGTTGGTCAAAGAGGGGTGGTATTGATACTCACTAAATGTGTGTATATATATACGTGTTTGTATACTATACTATAAATATATATATATATATATATATATATATATACATACATAATATATCTATACTTATATACATATACATTCAATATTTACTTGTGTATTGTACTGCGAATGTACATAACAATGTGTGTGTATATACGTGTGTACACTATATTATAAATATATTATATACATATTTATATACATGTCTATACATATTACATACATACACATTCAGTAAGTACGTATTGTACTTCGAATGTACATAACAAGATTAAAGATAAAAACTTGTTCTAAAGGAAAAATATAGTTTGAATATTCAATTAAAAAACTAGAACAAACGTAAAAAAAGTTATGTCATATATTTTGCATCAACAACCGTTCAGTTATAATACTGCGGTTCATAAGCTAGAACTAAACAGTATCAAAATCTTAGGCTAGTACCAGACACCTAGTACTAAGCACTATGAAAATCATAGGCCATTACTAAACACAGTGAAAATCTTAGGCTAGTACATAGCACTATGAAATATTAGTCTCGTACTAAACACCTTGAAAACCTTAGGCTAGGATTAAACACTATGAGCTTATGCTAGTACTAAGCACAATGAAAATATTAGGCTAGTACTAAGCACTGAAAATCTTAGTCTAGTACTAAACACCTTGAAAATCATAGGGTAGTACTAAACACTACGATCTTTCACTAGTACTAAGCACTATGAAAATATTAGCCTAGTACTAGGCTCTATAAAAAAATCTTAGGCTAGTACTAAACACTAAGATCTCTTAGACTAGAAATAAGCACTATAAAAATATCTTAGGCTAGTACTAAGCACTATGAATATCTTAGGCTAGTACTAAACACTACGATCTAATGCTAGTACTAAGCACTATTAACAATACTAGCCTAGTACTAAGCGCTAAAAAAAACAGCTGCCATAATCTTAAACAGTCAGTGGCAACGGAAATGATAATAATATAAGCAGTGATGTCTCACGTCCTTTGAAAGAGTTCTAAGGAAAAACAAATAACCAACTAGCAATTCTAGGTCATAGTCAAGTCTAAACGTAATCTAGGAGTGACTGTTTTGCATAAAAACAAATACTAGTTATTGTTGTTTTTGGAGATTAACCTGGCCTTATGCCAGCACGGGCTCTTGTTCAAAGAGCAGCCCGTAGAAATACCAGTTGCAGCTAGAACAGTGAGTAATATTATCGCAACCAAGAACGCGGAAATATATTCTCTTGCTAAATTAACACTTCGTGTGGTAACATTCACCTTGAAAATGCCAGTTCATGAATAAATATATTACTTGGAAATTTATAAACGGAAACGTCTGCTGAGATCATTTTTGAGTTACTTAATTGGTGCTAAAGGCACGAGTGGACTACGATTCAGTATCTCTCTCGCTCTCTCTCTCTCTCTCTCTCTCGTCATTTCAGAATGAATGCTAAAAGCAAAAAAAAAAAATTAAGCACGAAACCACATCTCTCTCTCTCTCTCTCTCTCTCTCTCTCTCTCTCTCTCTCTCTCTCTCTCGTCATTTCTGAATGAATGCTAAAAGCAAAAAATGAACCACGAATCTCTCTCTCTCTCTCTCTCTCTCTCTCTCTCTCTCTCTCTCTCTCTCTCTCTCTGGTCATTTGTGAATGAATGATAAAAGCCCTAAAAAAAATTAAGCACGAAACCACATATTTCTCTCTCTTGCTGAAAAAAAAATTATGAATGAGTGCTAAATGCAAAAAATGAACCATCAATCTCTCTCTCTCTCTCTCTCTCTCTCTCTCTCTCTCTCTCTCTCTCTCTCTCTCTCCAAACACACGAGTCGCAGACCCATCCATGCAACAACAGAATCTGACCTTGAAACAGCTGAGGTTCAAACATAATATTTCTATCCCTCTCAAAACACCACCGTCATTCAGGCACCAACAGGTGGCTGACGCCATAAATTATACCACGGCTTCCCCCATAACACCCAACTCATACCATAGATATTTATATATATATCCCTGCACCGTCATTTTATAGAAGGGTGTGGGGGTTGGATGGTGTAAATGCCTTTGTTGTCTGGTTTTCTGTCTGTTTGTCCGTCCGTCACGCGCTTTTGTTAGCTCAGGATATTATGTTTAGCATGCTTTTTTCGGGTATAAGTCTAAAATACGATGCAGGCTCGGTATATGTTTCACAGTACAACTAATATTACGAGCAAGGTATACTTCATTATCACCTAAATCTATAGACATACTTATTTTCCATGTAATGATTCTTTACAGTTCAGTTATATACCTCACAGATATACAGAGAACTATCCAACGGGATTAATATAATCATAATAATTTTTTTACGTTAAAATTATTATTATTATTCCAGCGGGTACATAGTCTATACTGTTTCTAAAATATTGTAGCAGCCTAAGTTTAAAATTAAACTACATCTCAAAAATAGAGCGTAAGAATATACACTTCGAAGTCACAACGGTGAAAGATAAATTTAAATTTTAAATAAAAAACAATAAAAAGACTTATTTTCAATAGTAATAAGCAAGATTCTAAGTATTCAGTAATAATTAATATGATAATTCAATGTTGTTCTACAATATTATGGTGTTTACTTAAACTCCATCTCTTTATAGAAACAAAACGGCGCTATTTTGGCTTGTTGTCTAAGCGTCACGTACTCCGAAGTGCTAGTACTAAACATAGAGGAAGCTCCTTGGGACACTGTGTTTAGTACTAACCCCTCTGGAATCAAATATTATGGACACCCATTACTATCATGTGAGGTCGACAAATAATATTAATAAACGAAATCTTCGTGCGGCCGTCTACTTTACATTTACCATACGGTGTTTAGTACTAGCACCTCGTAGTAGTACGTGACGCGTAGATAACAAAACCTTATTTTGCACAATTCTCATATCCACAAGTTATTTATTCCATAACAACGTCAACACAAGAGCACAGCCTTAACTGTATAAAATTCATTAGAAAAAAAAAGGTTATAAAAATGAAGGGATTGCATCTTACAGCCGATTTCAACCGTATCAAAGAAAAGAAAAAAAAAAACATGGAACCAAATTGGTGGTTGCATACGTGAAGGTCACTGAACTTTAAAAAAAGGTGCTCTAGTACACGAAGGTTCTTAAAACTGGTTCAGCGTCTGAATATAGGCACTAAAAGTCTGTATTCAATTTCTGCACCAAATTCTGGCTCTAAGTTTAGCCCCAAAGTCTGCTTACAAGGTCATTACTTAAGTCTGGATCTAATTCAGCACCAAATTTGAACTTAAATTCAGCACCTGAGGCTAGACCTGAGTTCAGAGCCAAATAACAAAGTTCATTAGTGCTGTCTATGTTCAAGTTTAGCATCAAAACCTAGACATAAGTCCAACAGTAATGTCTAAGCATCTGTGTCTAAGTCCAGCACCAAAGCTTAGACTCAAGTTCAGCAGTTATTATATGCGCCTAGACTACAGTTCAGCAATTATATATACGCCTAAGTTCAGCACCAAAGCCTGGACTCAAGTATTAACTAAATATATATACGCCTAGACTCAAGTTCAGCAGTTATATATACGCCTAAGTTCAGCACCAAAGCCTGGACTTAAGTATTAACTAAAGCAAAGTTCAGCACCAATGAATAGGCCTATCGTAAGCTCAGCACCAAAGCGTGGGACTCAAAGGTATTAACTAAATATATATACGCCTAGAACCTCAAGTTCAGGCAGTTTTTTATTTTACTTTTAATAGGCCGAGTTCAGCAACCAATTCCTGGAATTAAGTATTAACTAAAGCCCAGTTCAGCACCCAGGAATAGGCCTATCTTAAGCTCAGCAGCGTCACCTACAAGCTCAGCGCCGAAACCTAGACCCAAACATTGTGTTGCATTCTGACCTTCTCCAAATTTGCCAAAGAAAAAAAAGAAGAAAAAAGGCTAAACATTGTGCTGCATTCTGACCTCCTCCAAATTTGCCAAAGAAAAACAACCAAAAAACAAACAAAAAGCTAAACATTGTGCTGCATTCTGACCCTCTACAAATTTACCAAAGAAAAAAAAATTAAAAGCTAGGACTAACGACCCCTTAAACCTCCCCTAAGAAAACTAAGGAAAAGATGGGCGTGGTTCGGCGTCAGGGTATATTATCATACTCACTCTCTGCTACCTACTCGGGACCGCCTTGCAGAACGTACGGGTACAGGGACATCATAGTATCTCACGGCTCTGACCCCTGGCAACCTACGGGGGCAAATGGTCACTTCGGTCACTTTCGTCAGCGCCTGCCGCGAACCAGCCATTACGAGACGCGAGGCGACACTGAAGAAGAAGAGGAGAAGAAGACGGCAAAAGCGCCCCTGCCCTTTGGAGGAGGAACAGGAGGAGTAGGAGATAGGAGGGGGAGGAGGAGGAGGCGACAGAGACAGGATAAACAGCCACAGAGAGGCTAAGAGAGAAGAGAGGGACAGAAGAAGGAGTCACACAGGATAAGTGGAAACATGAGAAAACGCCTTACTACGATTGGATCGTCATCGTTGGCTCAACCTCGGTCTAGTAGGGCTCGCTAACTTGCCGTGATTCGGTCTAGATTCAAACGACCGTTTACGCTAAAAGACTTCGTTTCAGGGATCATACGTTTACAAGGGCGATGAATAAACGATTCTCTTCATTCGTAAATGGTCTACGAACCGACGTAATCAATCTAACGGCTCTAGAAGCCGTGAATAGAGAGGAGACAAAACAAAACTCGATTGAATCAGGTGTGGCTCGTCCGTCCACGGAGGTGGTGTCAAGTTGCTTCCTTCAGCCGCAAAAGCCACAATACCCCTGGGAAGAGGAGGAGGAGGAGGCTACCGCTCTTCCTTGTAAGGGTAAAAAATAAAAATAAAAAATGTTAAGAGCCTTCTTCGAGTCTGGATGACAAGTTACCATACAATGCAAATACGATACGCAGAAATACTCGTCTATGAAGAACTGACAGTTGGAAATACGAACCATGCTAGGTCTATGGATCTCCTATTGTATTCATCATGATAGGTACATTTTATTATTAAACTATTATTATTACTATTATTATTATTCCTAAACGAATATAACTGTCTTTGAACACGTTGACGGTTCAACTTAGGAAAAACGCTAGACCTAGGCACCTCCTATTGTAATAACCTAGATAGGTATCATTATTATTATTATATTAATATTATTATTATTTATTATTTATTATTATTATTGTTGTTGTTGTTGTTGTTGTTGTTCATAACCTACGAACATTCCTACTAGAAAATATTTGTCTATGAAGAACTGACCGCTGAACATGCGTTATACTAGGCCTAGCCACCCCTCCTATTGCAATAACTATGACAGGATTATTATTATTATTATTATTATTATTATTATTATTATTATTCTACGCAAATCCCTATACAAATAGCAGAAAATGCCACTAACTTGATTGATAAGTAAGCTTCTACAGAATGCAGGCATGACAAAACATGACAAAATATAACAAAATACATACAGAAACAAAAGCACAAACAACCCATAATAGACTCAACCAAAAAATATATATTTTCCCAACAAACAGCAGTTAAAAAGGAATAATAAGAGGAAGGACGAGTTAATGAAAAAAAAAAAGATGAAGCAGATAACAGAACCACAAACATACATTTAAACAATTAATTCAGTGTCAAAAGTGAATCACCGTTTCCTCTT
>NC_087209.1:7934311-7956811 GCF_015104395.2 Macrobrachium nipponense | reverse complement strand
TTTTTGTCCGCTGAATTATCTAATTATATATTTATTTATTTAATAATTGATATATTTAACTATTTATCTATATATTTACCTACTTAATCATATACTCACTGTGATTTACTTTATTCATCAGCCGAATTCCACCAGTGACCCTAACTCATCATATATTTACTACTTACTTAATCATATATCATCTATGATTTATTTCCATTCATTTTTGTCAACCGAATTCCACCATGTTTTTGTTTGTTTGTTTGTTTATTTGTATTGTGTTTTTACGTTGCATGGAACCAGTGGTTATTCAGCAACTGGACCAACGGCTTTACGTGACTTCCGAACCACGTCGAGAGAGTGAACTTCTATCACCAGAAATACACATCTCTCACACCTCAATGGAATGGCCGAGAATCGAACGAGGTGGCACGTCAACAGCATACCGACCACGCCACTGAGGCGCTTCAATTCCGCCATGTTCACCCATCAATCACACACGAATACCGGTTTCACACGCCGATCATAGACGAACATGGTACCAGTTACCTTGTACTAATCATAGGTTTCTCGCCTCTCTACCAGTCAGGTTGCTGCGAGGACAAGTAAGCTACCATGAGCCATGTTTACTGGTCATGAATAAACAAGCAATTTCAAGACACCCAGTTCTTCTCTGTGGCGTGAATAATGACAATTTCTGTGGCAAAAAACCACATAAATTGGAAGCTTTGTCTGTACGTAATTACAGAACAAACGACTCCGGTGTCACGGAGCGTGATTTCTCATATTTAAAAGTTTTTGGTTTGTCTGAGAATAGAACGTGAGGTTGACGCCTTGTATAGGCTTTGGCATCAAAACAAATGTTATATGTATTTCGTATATGTAATATTTGACATGTACTATGTATATGTTATTATGTACATGGTACTAGTATATGTTATATGGTATATGTTTATGGAATATATTATGTTACGTAATATATATCATTTTGTATAAATATTTATAAATATTATATATATAAATAGTATATATATATATATATATATATATATATATATATATATATATATATATATAGGCATAATGTATAGACATATGTGTATGTATATATATAATATATATAATTCTATGTATTAAAATATATATGAACATACATATATATATATATATATTATATATATATATATATATATATATATATAAAATGTATAGACCATATGTGTATATAGATATATGTGTATATAAATATATTCATATATTGAAGTCATATGCTTAAAAAAATCACAGTAAGATGATTTTTGCAACGTGACCTTCCATTAAATAAGCGAATACCAGCAGGCGGGAAAATGATAGGCTGAAATCCAAGCGCTTATGTCTTAGTAAACAACAAAGCGCTTGGATTTCTGCCTATCTTTTCCTGTGGGATTCGCTTATTTAATGGAAATCACGTGCATCTACTGTGATTTTTTTTAAGCATATTTATATATGTATATATGTATATACATATATATCTATATATACACATATGTCTATACATTATGCGCATATATATATTTATATATAAAAGTATGTTCAGTTCATATATTTATACATAGAATTATTATATATTATATATACATACATATATATATATATATATATACATATAATAAATTATAATTATATTATATATATATCATATACATATATATATATATATATATATATATATATATATATAAAAATATATATATATGTGTATATTATATAGAAATACATCTAACATTATACATCACCGACAAGAGGCTCCCAAACCAGAGAGCAGCTCAAAAAGACCCAAAACCATCAGCAACAGCCACTGACAAAACTGAGATTCAGTTCGTGCAATAAACAGAGCTCCCTGAGAAACAACAGAAGAAGACAGAAACAACAAGGACAGGGCAACATCACGCATGGGAGAACAACCACGCCCTCCCCCTACCCCCACCCCAAACCCCAAACCCCAAACCCCCAAATATCCGCGCCTAAAACAGACGGAGGGGACTCTGAACCACATACATTCCTACGTCGAAATCTGGACCGTACCAGACCATGGCCTGACCGGACTCGGATCCACGGAGGCTGTGAGCAACACCCCGCCACCGCTGGCATTATCTAATTTACTGGGTGAAATAGTGGCATCCTTTCAGGGAGAACACCCTGAGGTTCTGTTCACAGACTTATTTCGCACATTTTTTTTTCCAAAGGCTGGCACTGTTATTTGAGAAATATAAAATAGGATCTGTGTAGCTAGTATCTACGCAGCCTGTAGAGAGAGAATAGTGCTACGTACCTTTTGAGGAGAGTGCCATAGTTGTCAACTGTTATTTATTATTATTATTATTATTATTATTATTATTATTATTATTATTATTATTATTATTATTATTAATACTATCGGTATGGTCTTGACTTGCCACTTCATTGCCGCGAGTTCGATTCTCGGGCATTCCATTGAGGTGTTAGAGATGTGTATTTCTGGTGATAAAAGTTCACTCTCGACGTGGTTCGGAAGTCACGTAAAGCCGTTGGTCCCGTTGCTGAATAACCACTGGTTCCATGCAACGTAAAAACACCATACAAACAATTAATACTAACAATAATAATATTATTAGTTATTATTAATTAATAATAATAATAATAATATTATTATTAGTATTATTATTATTATTATTATTAGTTATTATTATTATTATTATTATTACTATAGCCCTAGGGGGCCATAAACTTAACATTTTTTTAAACTTTCAAAGAATATGGTGTTCATCTGAAAGAAGTAACAGAAGGTAATAGTAAATACAGAGAGAAGATATAAGTTTTTGGAATCCAAAAAAATATATATTAACGGATAATAAATAAATAGATAAAAATGTAAATATATGATCAAAGTACGAGGAGATTTATTTTAGGGTGATAATGCATTGCATCTCCGCTTGAACTTTGGAGACTCCAATTCCAGAGAACCCTCAGGTGTGAGGAATGAGAGACTTGGTGAGGACCACTTTTGGCAGACGAACTTTCTCAGTGATATTGACCTAATCCGGGATAGAAACTGACTCGAGTCCGTCAGCTAACAGGGCCAGTTTGGGCAGAAAATTGAAACAAAAAAATCTGACCTGATTTAAGGCTAAAACTCAAATAAAAGCAATAATAATTCTGACCTGATTTGAGGCTGAAACTCAAAAAAAAAAAAATGTTCTGGCCTGATCTAATGTTTAAAATTTTAAAAAACCAATCTGACCTGATTTGAGGCTGAAACAGAAAATTTTAAAAATCTGACCTGATCTGACTCTGAAGAAAAAATCTGACCTGATTAAGGCTAAAACTAAAAAAATGTTCTGACCTGATCTGAGGCTGAAACTTCAAAAAAAAAAATGTTCTGACCTGATCTGAGGCTGAAACTCAAAAAAAATATTCTCACCTGATCTGAGGCTGAAACTCAAAAAAATATTCTCACCTGATCTGAGGCTGAAACTCAAAAATAATGTTCTGACATGATCTGAGCCTGAAAATAATAATAAAAAAAAAAATCTGACTTGATTTGAGGCTGAAACTCCAAAAAAAATGTTCAATAATAATAAAAGAAATTGACCTGATCTGAGGCTGAAACACAAAAGAGAGAGAGAGAGAGAGAGAGAGAGAGAGAGAGAGAGAGAGAGAGAGAGAGAGAGGCCATCCCTGAGCAGATAATCTTGGTCTCGGAGAGAGAAACTGACTGACGCACCAGCCTTCATAGAAGGATCGCCATCATCACGTGAGGCAGGTAAGGTCCTTCAGTGCGACTACCTGACCACACAGGTGCCTCGTCCCATGCATTTTAATTCCTCCAGGTGGCGCGTGGTCATGCACACGTTATGGGAACAGCCTCCCTCCCTTTCCAATCAGACTTCACATCTTTTCAGCACCAGGACAAAACCAACCAGACTATGAACCTCATTCCTTTGAAAACTCAATTCCAAAACTATGCAGAAAACGCGTCTATAACATGACCAAGTTCCAGGGGACCAAAGAGTTAACAATATTCCAAAATATGGTTCCAGAACCGAATCCTTGACACGAGACAGATCACAAGAGTTGATTAAAAAGTGAATGTCGTCTTTTGCTGGTTTGATCGAAGGACAGATATCTAAGTTTTCTTCTTCTTCTTCTTCTTCTCTCTCTCTCTCTCTCTCTCTCTCTCTCTCTCTCTCTCTCTCTCTCTCTGTGGAAGCTTCGTTGGCCTTGCTAGATGTGTCAGGACAAAATTATGCACTTTAATAATCTGAACATATAAGAACCAACAGTGATATAAGATGGTACAGGAATGAATATATGAATATAAAGGTATACACGGCATTCTATATGGGAGGATTATCATATTAATAATTAATTGCTGAAATGTACATTTTTAAAAAAATGATTACACTGATAAAGTTCTCAATTATTAGAGTGACTGGGCAAAAAAGAGATATCAACATTTATCGACTGCAAAATGTACAAAGAAAATATATTGCATATATATATATACATATATATATATATACTATATATATATATATATATAGTATATATATATATATGATACATACATAAAGATATATATATATATATATAATATATATATATATATATATATATAGTATATAGATATACTATATATATATCTATATTATATATATATGCATTCATAAGTGGGACAGAGAGAGAAACCTTTTTATCAACAAAATTCACCAAACATCGTCATGGATTATTCTCCACCCGCATTACAAATCACACTGAATCCCTCCCCCCCCCCCCCTCTCCCCTCTCCGCCCCATCCCACCCCCTCCCTCTCCCCCAGCTTAATACATGACAGATTTTCCATTATTTTGTAATCGCAATCGTCATGTCCTCCTTGTCCAACCATTCATTCTTCTTTCATTTTCTCACGTTCGCTGTTCTATTTTTTATAAGTATTTTTTTTTTTTGGGTTTTTTTTTTGGGGGGGGGGAATATAATCCTTTTTTTTAAGGATTCCGTTAAGCGAAAAATACCAAGGACGTCTCAGTACACCTCTCTCTCTCTCTCTCTCTCTCTCTCTCTCTCTCTCTCTCTCTCTCTCTCTCTCTCTCTCTCTCTCTCTCTTCTCCTCTCTCTCTGTCTCTCTCTCGCACGAAACAGCCAGAGACCAGACAATACAGGGCACGAAACAGCCAGATACCAGACCATACAGGGCACGAAACAGCCAGACGACAGGGCACGAAACAGCAGAAAACAGCCACAGAAAAGCCATACAGTGGGCAGAAACAGCCAGAGACCAGAACATACAGAGCAGGGACGAAACAGCAGAGACCATAACATACAGAGCACGAAACAGCCAGAGACCAGACAATACAGGGCACGAAACAGCCACAGAAAAGACCATACAGGGCAAGAAACAGCCAGAGACCAGAACATACAGAGCACGAAACAGCCAGAGACCAGACAATACAGGGGCACGAAACAGCCAGAGACAAGACAATACAGGGCACGAAACAGCCAGATACCAGAACATACAGGTTACGAAACAGCCACTGAGCAGATCAAAGAGGACATGAGATAATTACCAAACAAACCACAGAAAGAAGGCAATGTTCCTGAACAGACCGTAGAGGGCATGTAAACAGCCAACAAACAGACCGGGGACAGAACAAAACAGCCATGGAACCGACCATGGGGAGCATGAAATCACCGCTGAACACACAATTATACAAAAGAACAACGAATCCGCCCACTGGGGATATAACAGAAGAGCAACGAATCCGCCCACTGGAGACATAACACAGTTGCTTGAACGCACCAAACAGATCACAGAGGGCGCAAAACAGCCTCCTGATGGAACATAGCGGACAGGAAAACGTCACTGAATAGAACATAGAGTTCCAAAGGAAAAAAAAAAAAAAGAGGTGTCCGAAACAGACCAAATTATATAAAACAAACAAAGCACCAAAACAAGAGGACCGTAGCGGGGGTATCCATGACTCGAAGACACGTTGCCCAAGGGCGGAAGAATTTAACAGTAAACAAAACTCATTCTGACATCATAAGTCCGCTATCGGTGACATCAGCAAGAAATAAAATGGATCCGAATCACTGGAATGTGTTTCCCCCCAAGGACGTCACCAAGCTTCTGACAGAAATGAAATTTTGTTTTGTTCTTTTTAAAATAAAGACGAAGGTAGTTAGTCTGTCATTCAGTAGGTATACGAGCGTAATTAGTGTTTTAATATTTTTATCTGATAAAAATTGGAAAAGAGGGAAAGAAGATTAGCTTGACTGCCATTACAGGATTCTTACAAACCGTAAACATTAATCATTCTTAGTATTCACTTTGGTATCCCTACCTTCTGCAATTACCTATAACAGCAAGATAATCACTACACTAATTTCTACACTAATACCAATTCTTGATTTAATAATGATGATAAGAAATAGTCTATTTGCTTTAATATTGATCACAAGAAATAGCTTTATTTCTTATCATCATTAAATCAAACAGACTATTTCTTAGCATCATTATTAAATTTAGAATCGGTATTAGTGTAGTAAGAAATAGAGTCTTTTCGATTTAATAATGATGACATGAAATAGCTCTATTTCTTGTCGTTATTATTAAATCAAAAAGACCATTTCTTAGCATCATTATTAAATTTAGAGTTGGTATTAGTGCAGCAATACCATCTAAAATTCCTAGTAAACAAGATATGATGGCTGTCATTAAACGGAGCGATTATAGTCTGCCGTAGCTTCCTCTGTATCGAACTGCTCAGTTCCAGAGGTCCTTTATACCTCACACCGCTGGAATGTGGAACTTCCAGTTCCAGAGGAAGTTCATGTAACTGGAACTTTAGAACTTTAAGCGAAGTTACAAAACATTACTACCCTATTACTAATCTTACATTTTAATACGATTTTATCTATTAGTTAATATAATTTTTTCTCTTTTGATAAGAGGTATATATAAATATATATATATATATATATATATATATATATATATATATATATATATATATATATATATATATATATATCTTCTTTCTGTATTTCCCTTTGGAAGTCTGAATTTCAAGTCAGTGCCCCTTTGGTGGGTTTGTTCCATTTGAATAGGGTTTACAATAATAATAATAATATAATAATAATAATAATAATAATAATAATAATAATAATAATAATAATAATAATAATAATAAGGAAGAACTCTCTATCACGAGAGTTTATACTATGTTCTATGGGGTCCACAATAATAAAAAATGTTAAAAAGGTCGTGTATAAGTTTATAATTACCACTTTATAAAAGCTTTTGAACCCTTCTCTGGGTTCATCTTCATTTTCTTTTCTTTTTTCTTTTTTCTTTTTTTTTGAACTGAAGATGAACCCATGGAAGGGTTGTAACGCTCTTCATAAAGTGTTTATGAATTATACACGAACTTTTAACATTTTTATTATTGTGAACCCCTTATAATAATAATAATAATAATAATAATAATAATAATAATAATAATAATAATAATAATAATAATAATATGGTTGCTGCTTCAGCACTATTAATCTTGTGGAGTATTTTCTATTTTTCTGGTAACAGCTTTCTCTCTGTTGCTTAGATTAGCATGGTTGGAGCAACAACCATTTTAACAAAACTTGCCTACGAGAGGGTCTCCTTCCGAAATAATAACCATAATAATAATAACAACAACAACAACAACAAGACACGTTCCCCATCATCCAAATCCATCCACGGACAATCATTTCCTGCAACAGGTACGGACGAATAAAACAATTTTGGGTCAATTTTGTCAACATATCCCTCACCATCATGAGAAGGCGAGATTCCATTTCCCCCTTGGGAGATTCCATTTCCCCCTTCAGAAATGCAGATAAAATGACAGTTTTTTCCATCTAGATAATATGACAGCTGTTATTCTCTTCCATCTGATGTGCATCCGGTATAAACCTTAAAAAACACAGTCCCCTTCATATTCAAATGACCTTGGAGACATGCACTTGCACACTTGCACGCTGTTGAGCATCTCATTAAGCATAGCAACTGAGCATGATACGCCAACACTTGTCCACACGCGAGGATATGCTCTGTGGAGAGAGAGAGAGAGAGAGAGAGAGAGAGAGAGAGAGAGAGAGAGAGAGAGAGAGAGAGAGAGAGAGAGAGAGAGAGAGAGAGAGAGAGGCCCAGCACATTAGTAAATTGTAACTATGTTAATGTTTCGTCTCCAAGGTTAGTATTAATTGCTAAGGATATGCTCCGTAGAGAGAGAGAGAGAGAGAGAGAGAGAGAGAGAGAGAGAGAGAGACCCGGCACATTAGTGAATTGTAAATATTTATCTTAATGTTTCATCTGCAAGGTTAGAATTAATTGCACAAATGCTAGGACAAGTTACATATATGCTCTGTGAGAGAGAGAGAGAATTGTCACAAATGCTAGGACAAGCTAAGGATATGCTCTGTGGAGAGAGAGAGAGAGAGAGAGAGAGAGAGAGAGAGAGAGAGAGAGAGAGAGAGAATTGTAAATATTTATCTTAATGATTCGTCTGCAAGGTTAGAATTAATTGCACAAATGTTAGGACAAACTAAGAGAGAGAATATCTATCTCTAACTCTCAATCTCCAGCAAGTATAGGAGAGAGAGAGAGAGAGAGAGAGAGAGAGAGAGAGAGAGAGAGAGAGAGAGAGAGAGAGAGAGGATCCAACACATTAATGAATTGTAAGGTTTCGCCTTAATACTTCGCCTACAAGGCTAGAATTAATTATACAAACGCCAGGACGAGCCGCTGAATTTGTTTTAATTAAACATGCGGTAAGGATTGTTTTGTTTACGGCTTTGTTTACTGCTTTGTTTACTGCTCGGATTACAGCCTGCATTCCAAGTCATCGCTGTCACTTCACATCAAAGTAATCCGTCAAACTAAGCGGATCACAAGACCTCAAAATTCGATGATGAGATTTCGGGGAGAACGTCGGTCTCTTAATCAAACTCATACTCAAACTCCATCAGAGATTCTATAATAAAATAGTTAATGAAAAGAGAACCTAGTATTTCTAATACGTATAATTCTAATTCATACTTAGCAACAACATGTCTTGAACGCTTGTTAGTTTGTTTGTTTGTATGGTGTTTTTACGTTGCATGGAACCAGTGGTTATTCAGCAACGGGACCAACGGCTTTTTACGTGACTTCCGAACCACGTCGAGAGAGTGAACTTCCATCACCAGAAATACACATCTCTGACCCATCAGTGGAATGCCCGAGAATCGAACTCGCGGCCACCGAGGTGGCTTGAACGCGTTCGGTTTAAAACGTATTCACATTTGCAATATGGCAATGACAGATGAAGCCTATTCATATGGAACAAGACCACCAAAGAGGCCAATGACTTAAAATTGAAGCTTCCAAGGAATACATTTATTATAACACTAATAATCTCAAATATAGCCCAGGGCTCAAATTTCTTTTCATTCCGATTTGTCAAGTTGCAGAGACAATCTTCTTGGTATTTTGAAGCTAATTTACCTTATTACAACAATTTGGTGACGTTCCAAATTTGAAAACCCCAAGTGGCGTCACAATGTACGTGACTAAATTTAAGTGTTTTTCTTTTAAACCAAGTCTCGATGAGTGATATTCAAAAATGTAAAATGTTTCAACTTACGAAATTCCTTATTATTATTATTATTATTATTATTATTATTATTATTATTATTATTATTATTATTATTATTATTTATTATTATTATTATTATTAAAGTTATCCGGGAGTATCCAGCAGTATGGCTGTTTGATTTTGTTTTTTTTAATATACAAAATATACAAAAACACAATTAAACAGGCAAACTACAATGAATTTACTTTCTCATTTTACTGACTCAAGCGATTATAAGTTTTCTTTAACAAAATTATTATTATTATCATTATTATTATTATTATTATTATTATTATTATTATTATTATTATTATTATTATTATTATTATTATTATTAATTGGGAAGAACTCTATCACGAGAGTATATACAATGAAGGGGTCCACAATAATAAAAATGCTAGAAGTTCGTGTATAATTTATAAACAATTTATAATTATTATTATTATTATTTATTATTATTATTATTATTATTATTATTATTATTATTATTATTATTATTATTCAGAATGTACAAACATTATTATGAAGCTGCTACAGAACTGAATACCCTTACATGAACAAAAAAAAACAATAAACATAAGAAACCATAAAGAAACGAACATATGAATAAATAAAAGATAAACGCTTATAAAAAAAAAAGACAAAAAATAAGGTTCCTAAGCGTATCCTCAAGGAAATTCGTCAGGAGTAAAGAGCATAACTCTCCGGGTAAACACGAGTACTGGATCTTGGAAATCAAACTGCTTTCAGACGTGTGTACGTATATCATCTCAAGGATCCTACTTTCTTTTTTTTTTACCTTTCCTTTTTTTTTCATTCACTAAAAACTCCAAAAGGCATTCTGGGATCTGGTGAGAGTTCAGAATATATTTATCTTACATTTGTAATAAAAATAATAACAAGAAAATACTTAAAACTGTTCTGTGTTTAATATTGTATATACCAAAAATTATCATTAAAAACCCCATTAGCTAAAAAGGTATAACTAAATTTGATCTTACTTATCCTTCCATTTAGGTTAGAAATGTTCTCTCTCTCTCTCTCTCTCTCTCTCTCTCTCTCTTGCAATCTGAACAGCAACAATGTTTTAACAGAAATTCTCTCTCTCTCTCTCTCTCTCTCTCTCTCTCTCTCTCTCTCTCTCTCTCAGCCAGAAAGCTATCCAAACTACATCTGACATCAATCCCGAAGCCAGATCAGGCGATGACGTCATTACTTTCAAATGACCTGTACAAACAATGACCTCATCCAGGTGGGTGGAACAGGTAGTGCAGTCCCTTACTCAGTACGGTGGAAACATTTATTTATTCTACAGGTATCTCTCTTTAAAATCCACAATCTATGTATGTCTATTTGCTTTTACATCGACCTGATCTAATATTAAGGAAGAAAAAAAAAAACATTAGATTTAATTCCATCCATCAGGCAAATAGATTACCGAAGACGACGAGAGAGCCTGCAAATGTATGTCTTAGAAACACGACGTTTGCGAGGACAACTAATAGAAACATTTAAAATACTGAAAGGCATAACAAAAGTAGACAGTAACCTATTTACATTTAACGGAAACCAGACAAGAAATAATGGGTGGAAACTAGAACTGAAGAGATACAACACATCCCATTGTGGGAACTTCTTCACATACAAGATATGTGACACGTGGAATAAACTGCCACCAGAAGTTGTAAACAGCAACAGCGTGGAAGAGTTTAAAAGAAAGCTAAGCAAAATCATTAGGAGGACACTGTGAATGCACAGTAAAACCTGCTCCTACAGATAAGTGAAGCACACGATGTCTCCTCTTAGGAGGGACTAATGAGTCTTTGAGACATCCTAATCCTTGTAACTCCTTGTAATGCTTAATTATTCGCAAGGTTTGATAATCATCCAGGTCATTATATACATACGATGTACGTAACAGCTTGTTACAGTCAGTAACGAGAAAGAGAGAGAGAGAAAGTGGGGATGGGGGAGGGGGATATTGCATAATGAATTTCACGCGAGGTACGATCTCTGCAACGTACTATTGTTCTCCGTCACAGTCGTCTGCCTGCTGCGACGCCAAGCGCTGTCTTTGGTCAATCAATCTCGTTGGTTAAGAGTGTAATGACTTGTCATTATGTACAGATTTGGTTACGGCTTATTTACTTGTTGCAAAAAAAAAGTAAATAAATAAAAAAAAAAGTCAGATCGGGACATCTATCGCCCGCATATAGTCCAGATCTGATGAAGAATTAAACTATTTGCCTTTTTCGATTACTCAGGGAGCAAGTTTACAAACTATTTTGTTGTTGTGGTTCTTGTTCTTGCTGTTGTTGTTCCTGTTGGGAGGGGTGGGAAAGGTCTATGAAAGAGCCTAAATAGGTCTGAAAAAGGTGTTTTGCGTTGAGTTAAAGATACAGGAATTTTAGAATACGATATTCATGATTTATTTATTAGAGTGAAAAATGTAAAAAATAAATAATGTAGATGTTAAACAGTACAGAACATTTATTTCTCTTAAAATATAACGTATTTACTCTAATTTTCATGTGTGAAACAACGCTCTTTAAGACCGTAGATTATAGCATGCGCCCCGAGTAAGCTGGAGGTCGGATCACGCCTTGTTTAGATTAAACCTATTGAGACGAACCATCTGGTGTCTGTATCGTGCCCGGACGCGCTAGAGGATAAAATCTGTAAACCTACGCCTTCGTGGACTTCATATTTGACGAAACAAATGAATGTTAGGAATAGTAAGGGTTTAACCCTTACTAAGCAATGATTATGCCATAAATTATGTGAAAAAAGAGAATGAAACAGAGACCGAATTCCAAAGCATAGCAGTGGTTGGAGAGAAATATATGAATCTGAATAAATGAATGTAACATATATACTATACATAAATGAATAATTATCACATCACCGTGATTCATATAAATTATTCGAGCTACAAATGTCCTTTGATATCTAATTCGCTCAACCTCGGAATTTAATATATTTTCATATATGTAAACCGAAGGGGAATTTTTTAGTTGATCATGATTTCGTCCTCTCGTGGGTTCGAACCACCGCCCAGCAGACAGAGACGAAATCAGGACTTCAGTGATGTTATCCATTCGGCTAACAAGTGGTTCGAACCCACGAGAGGACGAAATTATTATCAACTAAAAAATTCCCCTTCGTTTTACATATATGAAAATATATAAAATTCCGAGGTAGAGCGAATTAGATATTAAAGGACATTTGTAACTCCTCGAATAATGTATATATGTGTGTATGTGTGTGTGTGTGCGTGCGTGTGAAGTAACAAGGACACGAGTACATGAAGATGGACTATTTACCTGTAATCAACGCCTTACTGTTATTTTCTTTTTCATATACCTGAAAACCAACCTCCTTTGTGTTATCAAGACGGCCTTGAGAGAGAGAGAGAGAGAGAGAGAGAGAGAGAGAGAGAGAGAGAGAGAGAGAGAAAGCGCATTTTCCGTTACTGACCTGTGTCAGGTCTATTGTTTGCACGTAATACCTCTGAGAGAGAGAGAGAGAGAGAGAGAGAGAGAGAGAGAGAGAGAGAGAGAGAGAATTACTATTATGCAATATATACCAAGCAAGTTTACTACTCACGTATACTGTATACTAATTCAATTTAGAGAGAGAGAGAGAGAGAGAGAGAGAGAGAGAGAGAGAGAGAGAGAGAGAGAGAGTCAGAGACTCATAACCAACTGAAATAACGCAGCGGATGTTTAGGGTCAATGCGACATGATTTTCAAAATATTCCGATTTGTCAACAATGTAAAATTTCGTCACTATCATATCTACACGAACACAACACGAGGACATAACGTCATTCAAATATGACAAGCGCCTGTTACCATCCTGTATTATTATTATTATTATTATTATTATTATTATTATTATTATTATTATTTATTATTATTAGATAATTATAACCCATTGTTTTACAAGCCCTTTCAAAAGTCCGCTGTAAGGATTCATCGTTCATTTTATAATCTTTAATAAGTTTCTCTATTTATTCAAAAAATATCTAAATATTTCTCTAAATAACTAAATTAACAGTCATTTATCTAATTAATTATTAAAATAAAAAACCAAATAAATAATAAGTCTAAATATAAAATCAATAAAAAATAAATCAATTTAAGGTATGTTAACATCTTGAATTATCAGTTACATATTTGAGACGTAAACGATCGTAAATAAATTAATATAACTAAATAAACAGATAAACGAATAATTAAGTGTGACCTGATAAATGATCATAAATAAATAAATATAACTAAATAAACAGATAAATGAATAACTAAGTGTGACCTGAATATCCATCACCGCATCCTTGAATCTCTCATTTCTCAAAGATACCGGACGAGATATCCGGCCATTCTTCGACTTATCGCCAAAAAATCAGGAGCCTTTCTAATATCAGCGGTAATGACCACCACGGACGAGGAAGTGAAAAGCTCCACAGACATTCAAGGTACTATAATAGATTCACATCAACCGTGCATTTGATGCCTAGGCCCGTCCCTTACGACGCTCCTGATTGGCTATTGATAACCCAATCACAGGGCTGGAAACTCTCAGTCTCTCTCGATAGTTCACATAGGCTGGATGTATGTTCTACCTCTCCTCCTGTGGGATACTTTAGAAAAACGTATCTAAAGGGAGGTGGAACATACATCCTGCCTATGTGAACTCTCGAGAGAGACTGAGAGTTTCCAGCCCTGTGATTGGCTTATCAACAACCAATCAGGAGCATCGTAAGGGACGGCCCTAGACATCAAATGCACGGCTGATGTGAATCTACAATAGCGCATAATCCTATAAGGGTTACGTTCACTCTTCAGTGGTATAAGTCGACACACGTCAGCAACTTATCGCATACATGTAGCGAACAGGTTGACACCATGTAAGCGAGCGTAAGTGGAGAAGGAATCTTTCCCAAAGATCAGGCCCATTTTACGATTAGTGATTAAAATCAACGCTTCGGAATAGGAAAAATATTGTCTTTTGGGACAACTATACGTATGAATGTGTGTGTGTGTGTGTGAAAGGCCTATGGACTTTGAGAGAGAGAGAGAGAGAGAGAGAGAGAGAGAGAGAGAGTAATCGTATGGAGCGCTGGGACCTGTGAGGTCATTCACCGCTGAAATGGAAATTGACAGTAAAAGGTTTGAAAGGCGTGACAGGAGGAAAACCTCAAAGCAGTTGCACTATGAATCAAGTGTTAGGAGAGGGTGGAAAGTAAGATGGAAGAAAGAGAATATGAAAGGAGGTACAGTTAAAGGAAAGAAAGGGGTTGCAGCTAGGGGCCGAAGGCACGTTGCAAAGAACCTTCAGTAATGCCTGCAGTACACCGCATGAGGTGCACTGACAGCCCTACCCTGCTAAGGAATCAAAAATATTCTATTTTTAAGAGAAAGGTTGGGATGTGATCTTCGGGTTTTGTAACAAATATAAAAAAAAGTATTAAACGAAATGGACACAAGAAGGAACAGAACAGAGGAAAAAGGAAGATGGTGATAAAAAGCTTTCCATTTGGTGCACAAGCGTTTCGCAAAATTCTTAGAAAATAATAAGAAAAAAAATCCGCTAGAAATTTTAGCCAGCAGTGAATAAACCCCATAATTTATGACGAGAGACAGAAAGACTAACAACTATACGACGAAGACACGAAAAGCGAGCTCACGAATGGTGAATGCGAAATTGCAGATGATCACGAATACATAAAAAAAAAAAAAAATTAATAGGTCGTTGAGCGCAGATTTCTTTATGCTCATTGTGCAAAGATGAGCTGAGTACTTCCGTCCATTCAGATATGAAAATGACTGGATGTACCTATACGAACGTAATGTATAATCTTCACTTTCTCCGCGTGGATGATGAAGCATTTTGTGACCAGACAAGGAAATAGGAACCACCTTCAGTGTTCTGTGGGATATACGTATATGTATGTATGTATGTATGTATGTATGTGTATATATATATATATATATATATACAACACCATACGGTGTGATGTGGGATATAAAATATATCACTATATATATATATATATATATATATATATATATATATATATAATATGTGT
The DNA here is from genome assembly GCF_015104395.2 of Macrobrachium nipponense. NCBI lineage: Eukaryota > Metazoa > Arthropoda > Malacostraca > Decapoda > Palaemonidae > Macrobrachium > Macrobrachium nipponense. The sequence goes on along the minus strand of NC_087209.1, from coordinate 7,941,070 downwards.
GTGTATAGACATATATATATATATATATATATAAGAGGATATATTTATTTATTTATATATATATATATATATATATATATATGTGTGTGGTGTGTGTGTGTGTGTGTGTATGTACACAGCACCATAAGTTGTTAAGTGGGATACATATCTATCTATCTATCTATCTATCTATCTCTCTCTCTCTCTCTCTCTCTATATATATATATATATATATATATAATATATATATATATATATATATATGGCTGGTAAAAATTTTCTGTTACAACAGAATTCCATCTGATAAAAGGAGCCCATAAAAACATCAAAATATAGAGAGAAAAATATTATATTTCAGAGACTGCTGTCTCCCTCTTCAGGTAAATGAATGAGAAAAGTTACAGAAAAGGTGGTATTTATACCAAGAGGTCCATCCACAGGTAAGAAGATTAAAGCAAGATTATCAGCGGGAGTTACCTAAATTGGCTTACCTGTGGATGGACTCTTGGTATAAATAAAAGGTCAATAAAAGGCTATTTATAAACTTGATGAAAACCAGCTGTGGGGAATACTTTGACAGCTATGATGAACATGATGATGACGATATTGGGCCACAGAAGAGGATACGTGAATAAAAACGTAAAACGGTCAATTCTTCACAGCATGCGTGAATGCAATAAAGTTACATAACCGTCTCTGAATTATAGAATTTTTTTCTCTATATTTTTTGGTGTTTTTAAAATGGGCTGCCTTTTTATTTGATATATATATATAATATATATATATATATATATTATATATATATATATATATATATATAGATATGTATATATATATATATATATATATTTATATTACTATAGATATAATACTGAATATGCTAATGGAAAAAATAACAGAAATATTACGCATAAATTCACATATCCATATACACATACAAGATACGACACACACTATATATACACATATTTATATTATATATATATATATATATATATATATATATATATATTTATGTATGTATGTATATGTGTATGTATATTCATACACAATCCCTAAAGATACCGATTAACATAACGGAGTCACTGGTGAACTGCAACTCATTCAGACCAGAAAGACGAGGATGAATCAGCTCCTTTTGCTGAACTGGTCGCAAATGGTCACTGCATAAAAAGACAATGGGTCGAAATACATTTCTCAAATATTGCGCAAAATACACGGCGATACATTAAACTTCTTTTCTGGGGGAGGGGGGTGGGGCCGGTGCGGTGGGGGCGTGGGGGCGGGGGGGGACAATGGCCACGTCAAATTTCGACTTGCGCTGGTGTAAAATTAGCGTGTTTCGCAATTCCAAAAGTTCTCTCTCTCTCTCTCTCTCTCTCTCTCTCTCTCTCTCTCTCTCTCTCACACACACACAGACACATACGCACACAAATACCAACACACGCACACACACATACGCACACATGCACCAACACACGCGCACACATACGCACACAAGTACCAACACACACGCGCACAAATACCAACACACACACACACACATACACAAATCTTAGCCTTAGACGTTTGCTAAATTAGCGTATTTCACAATTCCAAGAAATCTCTCTCTCTCTCTCTCTCTCTCTCTCTCTCTCTCTCTGACATAAACGAACACGTAGTACAAAACGTGCAAATGTTTCAAAGTCATATTGATCGCGGTCAACAGGTATTGAGCTTTGAATCTGACAGCTAAAAAGAAAGCTACAATTGATGACTTAAACTTACAGAAAAGATACGATCACTTACCTTGAATTTGAAAAATAAAGAAAATGAATTTGAAAAATAAAGAAAATGAATTTGAAAAATAAAGAAAATGAATTTGAAAAATAAAGAAAATGAATTTGAAAAATAAAGAAAATGAATTTGAAAAATAAAGAAAATGAATTTGAAAAATAAAGAAACTGAATTTGAAAAATAAAGAAAAAGTTACTCTTCACTGCTAATACTAAACTTACAAACGAAACGAAATATATAACAAATCGTTTAACTTAAATTCAAGGAACTGAAACGAAAGCTATGCTAAAAACAAAGAGTTGCTATAGTAGATTCACATCAAGAGTGCACCTGATGTCTAGGCCCGTCCCTTACGACGCTCCTGATTGGCTGCTGGTAAGCCAATCACAGGGCTGAAAACTCTCAGTCTCTCTCGAGAGTTCACATAGGAAGGATGTAGTATGTTCCACCTCTCCTGAGGGATACTTTTAAAAGACGTATCCTTCAGGAGACGTGAAACATACATCCTGCCTATGTGAACACTCTAAAAAGACTGAGAGTTTCCAGCCCCGTGATTGGCTTATCAACAGCCAATCAGGAGCATCGTAAGGGACGGGCCTAGACATCAGATGCACGGTTGATGTGAATCGACTTTAGTACTTACTTTCGATTTTAAACAAATAAACTAAACTGAACTTATGTGTTAAGCTTAAAATCTCAATTCTTCAATGAAAGAGTTACGTCAACTGAAGAGAAAGTAAGACTCGACTATACGGTTTTAATACGACTATCTAATTCGCATCTAACAAAAAGGAAAGATTTAAAATGACCAAATAAAAAACATAATGATAATGATGCAACTTTGCTAATACACTGAGACAGAATTCCCAAGTTCCCACCATTTTAGATCATTTTCAACCTCATTAAGACAATGAACATGATCTAGGTTACTTCCGTGATACTGCCATAGGGAAACTCTCTCTCTCTCTCTCTCTCTCTCTCTCTCTCTCTCTCTCTCAAGTGGTTTAAGGATGGGTAAATATTCTCTCTCTCTCTCTCTCTCTCTCTCTCTCTCTCTCTCTCTCTAGGTTACTTCCGCGATACTGCCATAGAGAAACTCTCTCTCTCTCTCTCTCTCTCTCTCTCTCAAGTGGTTTAAGGATGGGTAAATATTCTCTCTCTCTCTCTCTCTCTCTCTCTCTCTCTCTATTTTCGTTTTCTTCTCAACAAGCCCATTACAGCAAACATTATCCCGCCACCTCTCTCTCTCTCTCTCTCTCTCTCTCTCTCTCTCTCAAGGATGTCAGTTATTTGCCCTTGCTCAGCTGCTCTTAAAACCGTTCGACTCAGAAATTAATAGGATTCGTGTCCTTACTGCACAATGATCAGAAAATGAGTGTTTTTTCATTTCATTATTCAAAACGCCGGAATGAATAATATTTATTATCAAGAATTCTTTCATTGTTTTATGACGTACGTAATCCTTTGGTTGCCAAGTCGAGGAATTACACGGATTTTTTGACATATTCAGCGGAGTCACGTGTATAAATAAAAATGGAATGGAAATATTACAGGTAAAACACGTGCATATAAACAAACAAACAAACAAACACAACTCACTCTCTCTCTCTCTCTCTCTCTCTCTCTCTCTCTCTCTCTCTCTCTCTCTCTCATTCAGGTTCTTCCTTCTCTATTGTACTGGTCTTAGGGTGGATGAATATTCTCTCTCTCTCTCTCTCTCTCTCTCTCTCTCTCTCTCTCTCTCTCAGACGAAAATTCGAGTCACGTGTGTACACAAAATTGCAATGAAACTGCCGCAAATAAAACATTTGCATACACAGACACGCCCACGCATGTACGGAAATTCATCAGTATAACTGATCTAAACCAGACAAGAAGCGATTATAGTGGACATATTGATCGTCTGCTTACAATTTTCATTAATCTCAACCTTTTCACTAATAAACCAACGTCACGCGCTTGAACGCACACGTGAAACTCCTGTGCGTTTAAACTTATCATGGATGGCTAAATGATCTACTAGTGGTTTTGAGAACCTATTGAATGCAGATCAAATTTTCTCCAGATATGATGCAACAAAAGATTATTAAACACAATAATACATCGCTTACAATATATTATTGCCTATGCAAGAAACAACGATCTGGAATGAATACACTATTATTCGTGAGACCTTAAAATACAAGGTATTAGATCTTGGACACACACACAGAGCAGAGATTTCAATGCTCGAAGAAAGTGATCAGTTCTTAAAATACGAGGTTTTAGATCCTGGACACAGAGCGGAGAGACTTCAATGCTTACAGAAAGTGATCAGTCAAGTGTCAATATATAATAATATGTTTTCAACAGTATTGTGGCACGGTGTTATATATACACTTTTGACGGTGAATTTTATATAAAAAAAGAATAAATTGCTTTTTACAGCATATACTTTGACCATACTCACCAACGTTGCTGTGCATGCCTGGAAAAAATGATTAAACTGGAAAATACAAGAAAAGAAAGCGATGCTCGTCACGAAACTCAGTCCGGTCATGCTAACGGTATGTTCGTCTTTTGAAAAGTCACATTGAATACACATATAAAAATATTTTCCCTTTGTCATGGTGATCAACATGTGGTGACAGACTTTCTCCTGAAGGAGGGAGGGAGGAGGAATGCCTCGATTATATAGGGCTTGGTGTCAAAACTCCCTCCCCACCCGAAGGGGAGGGGTAAGGGTGAGGGGTGGGGGGAGGGGAGGGGGGGAGTGGGGGAGGGACAGGGGGGGGAAAGAAGTATGCCTCAGATGCCTTACCTCTCGACGTCCGTCTTCCCCTTCTCCTCCTGTTGGTAGTGAGAGATGCGTCTGACAGCCTCCCCGCCACTGGAGGGCTTCAAACCACCCGCACCCCCCTGCCCACCTAACCCGTAGCCCTGCTGCTGCTGCTGTGACTGCAGCAGCAGGAGCTCGTGCGACCTCGCTAACTCGTACCTGTTCTCGTGTTCCTGGACGTACTTGTGGTAGTCTTCGTGTGCGTAAGTGTTGAGCCTCCGAAGAGGCTCGTGTTTGGGTTTGTGACTGTGTTTCTGCGACTGGCTCCGGTGGTGGTGCCCACCGTGCCCATGCCCGTGCCCGTGTGAGTGGGAGGAGTGGTGGTGTCCGTGACCGCCGCGATGGTCCGTCGTCGGAGTCGAGGGGGACGAGTCTCGGTTGTGTCGTGAGTGGTGGTGGTGATGGTGGTGGTGGTGGTCGTGTCTGCTGCCCCCGTGGTGGTCGTTGTTATTGTACCTGTGGTCGTCGTAGTAGACGTCGCTGAGCTGCCGCAGGAGCTTCGCCTGCATGTTCCTCCGGCTGTTGCGGTAGAGGTGCTGCTGCAGGCGCATGCTCTTCTGGGAACTGGAGGAGGGCGCCTGCGGAGGGCGCCCGTAGTGCGGGGAGCCGCCTCCCTTCAGGGTCCGGGAGCCGCCTTCCCAGATGTTGCTGGTGCTCCTGGTGAAGGTCTCCTCCCGCCCGGTCTTGCTCCCGATGAGGTTCGACTTGGACGACTCGCTCCTGGTGAGCTTGGAGTGCGAACCTCCTCCGACCAGCTTCTGGAAAATGCTCGCTGTTGCCGTGTCTTCGGCCGCGTATGCGAATGTGGGGCCGAAGGACACGATGACCTTCTCCTTCTTGGGAGTCATGGGAGTATTTTCCACCAGGATGCCGTTCTCCTTCCCATCTATATTCTCGGGTCGTCCTCGGGAGGTGCTCCGTTTCCTCAGCGTCGGCGGGAGGACAACAGTCGTCGGCTCCTCCTGGTCCCCGCTCAGGTTATTCATCACTTCGTTCAACTCGTTGCCGTAGCTGTGAGACCGAACGATGTCCTCCGACCTATGCCCCGCGGGCCAGATTTCGGGGTTGGACCTCCTCCTCGACACTTCGACGGGAGATCGGTCCGGACTCTGGTCTGTCTGGCCGTTGTCATCCTGGCTCACTGCGTCCTGCTCGTCATCTATGTAAGCCGGGTTGTCGTGTCCTTCGTCAATCATTCCACTGTCCTTGGAGGATTTTTTCCCTCTCCCTTCTTTCCCGTCGTGAGCGTCTTCCCTCACGTCGCACAAAACACTTTTCACTCTGGATCCCCTTCCCACATCGTAGGGGGCGGGGTCACTCTCGTATTCACTCTTCTCCTGGCACTTGAGTAGTTTCCGGTCGTCCTCGACCTCGCTGATGTTGATGACGGCCATGTCGTTGCCGGACTCCATGCGGTAGGGCTGACTTTTAGGACACCGAGGGATATCCTTCAGCTTCCATTTGTCCTCGATTTTCATAGTCTCGAGGGCGTCCTCCTCTAACTCGCTGTGATCCCACGAATCCCCTTGCGAGGTGTCGTTGTCCTCTAGGCTCAGGACCACGAACGACTGCCTCCTCGGGGTCCGTTCATTGTACAAAGTCTGGGGACCCTGGTAAGCGTCGACGACGAGGGCCGTCTCTAGCTTCGTGTCACTGTCGTTCTCGTCGAGGTCGATTGCCAACGTGAGCCCAATCGGTTTCTTCCGATACCTTTTGGTTCTGACGGGCGAATCAATGCCTGTGTTTGCACCGTCGTCGTCCAGGTTCTCCAAGCTTATCTGACAAGTGGTCACTTCGCTGATGAAATCCGTCGTGCAGGGCGAGTCTCTGGACGTGGCCTGGTCGTCGGTGAAGTCATCCTCGTCGTCCAGCCGCTTGTACCTCGTGATCAGGGGCAGACTTCCACTCAGCTCCTGGAAAGGCAAGGCCCTGCTGGAACTGATGTTCGGGAGGCTGTTCCCTTGGCACTCGTTTAGGGCAACGGCCGTCTCCTTCGTAGCTGTATCCCACTGAGGAGGCTCCGACACCTTCGCTGCGGCATCGAGGTTCAAACGCCGCACGAAATCGGCGACGGACGGACGAGGGAGCGCGAGCGATCCAGTCCCGCCGGTTGTCGCGAAGTTTCCAGACTGAGGAGAAGAAGAGACGGCCGGGGCTGCTGTTTCCCCTCCGAGCTGTGAAGGTAA
>NC_087209.1:7906811-7926811 GCF_015104395.2 Macrobrachium nipponense | reverse complement strand
ATCCAAGACACAAAAAAACCATAAACTGCCTTTTCTTTTCCTCTGCAATCAATTACTGCAAAACCTAAACATTTCCTCTTCCTAGAATGTAGCATAAGGAGACTAAAATTAATTCTCCGTAAAACAGGTAATTGTTATGTCCTTGAGATACTTTTGATGGAACTTGGCCTACAAGTGGAATCTACAGTAATCTCTTATCTAGACTTCCTTCTGGTCTGGGCTACACAATCTGAACTTCCTTCTGGTCTGGGCTACACAATCTACACTTCTTTCTGGTCTGGGCTACACAATCTACACTTCCTTCTGGTCTGGGGTACACAATCTGAACTTCCTTCTGGTCTGGGCTACACAATCTGAACTTCCTCCTGGTCTGGGCTACACAATCTGAACTTCCACCTGGTCTGAGCTACACATTCTACACTTCCTTCTGGGCTGGGCTACACAATCTCACAATCTACACTTCCTTCTGGTCTGTGCTACACAATCTACACTCCCTTCTGGGCTGGGCTACACAATCTACACTTCCTTTCTGGTTTGCACACAATCTACACTTCCTCTGGTCTGTCTGGGCTACACAATATACAACTTCTTTCTGGTCTGAGCTAACACACTCCCCTTCTGGTCTGGGCTACACAATCTACACTTCTTTCTGGTCTGTGCTACACAATCTACACTTCCTTCTGGTCTAGGCTACACAATCTACACTCCCTTCTGGTCTGGGCTACACAATCTACACTTCTTTCTGGTCTGAGCTACACAATCTACACTTCTTTCTGGTCTGAGCTACACAATCTACACTTCTTTCTGGTCTGGGCTACACAATCTGAACTTCCTTCTGGTCTGGGCTACACAATCTACACTTCCTTCTGGTCTGGGCTACACAATCTGAACTTCCTTCTGGTCTAGGCTACACAATCTGAACTTCCTTCTGGTCTGGGCTACAAAAAGCCATTAAGACATCCAAAACTGACAAATTTCATTGGTGATACTTTAGTGGTAATTACAGATCTGACCAAAATATGAACTAATTACTAATTAATGACAAAACTACGGTAATTATTGGGGAAAGATTTGGCAAATAAAAATATCAACGCACTACTATTTAATTACAGAACTACTGTACTTATTAATGTTTTTTGGTTTTCCTTTCAAAATATACTCTTGGCTACCGAGAATTACCTTAGCTTTCATGATAAAATTATCTCATATTTGAATATCTGGCCTCAAATCTCTGTGAATTTCACTCTTCAGTACAACAAAATACAAAATCTTCACTCACTCATATATAGATCAACTTGCAAAGCTGAAACTTCCACAGAACAGAAAATAAATTAGTGCAATAGAATGGAATATATAACTCAGGCCAAGCGCTGGGACCTATGGGGTCATTCAGCGCTGGAAGAGAAATAGAGAGTAAAAGGTTTGAAATGTGTAACAGGAGGAAACCCTCAAAGCAGTTGCGCTATGAAACACTATGTCGGGAGAGGGTTAAAGAAAGTAAGATGGACGAAAGAGAATAAGAACGGAGGTAGAGTAAAGGGATTGGAAGGGGTTGCAGCTAGGGGCCGAAGGGACGCTGCAAAGAACCTTAAGTGACGCCTACAGAGCACCTTGTTCGCCAAGGTGAAACTCCCACAAAGTAGGAATAAATGAGTTGGAGGGAAAATACCGCCATTAGTTCGACACGGAGCATCTCGAGCGTACAACTGAAAAAAAGATCTGGGTAAAACCAGTATGACGTATGCTAATGAGGAAATCGTTGACAACCAAAAGCACCCAGAAATGATTATTATTCAACTTAAATAACATACTGCGTTTAAAAGCAAAGATTTTAACGTGTCACAACCAGAAGTCGCCGGTTATGATAACAATTATGACACCAAAATCATATTTTATGATTATTCAGCGGCACATTTTAGCTAACGTAAGTTGACGTATGTATGTACATACATCCATACATACATAAATTTAAGTTAGTTAATATGTGCTGCTACATAATCATGAAATATAATTCTGTTGCCAGCAATCAGTTACCTAATTATACATACATACATACATACATACATACATACATACATACATACATACATACATACATATATGAAAGTGTATTAATTCCAAGGTAGAGCGAATTGGATACATACATACATACATATATGAAAAGTATATTAATTCCGAGGTAGAGCGAATTGGAAATTAAAGGACATTTCTAGCTTAATGCATGTCTATATGAATCACGGAGATGTGATCAAAATTCATACATACTACATAACATATATGATTAATTAATTCCGAGGTAGAGCGAATTGGAAATTAAAGGACACTTGTAGCTTAATGCATGTATATGAATCCCGGTGATGTGATAAAAATTCATATACACATACATTTATACGAATAACTTGATCACGAAATATATAAAACGTGATGCTATGTATAAATAAAGGTGATGCCACGGAGGAAAATGAAAAGACGAGAATTGCCTAAATCTTTCGGTCTACACGACCCTTTACTTGAGGCATATAGTATAAAATATATGAATATATATACACACATAAAACAAATAAAAGTGGAGTCGTAGTAAACCAACGAACTTTTTTTTTCATTATTTTTATTATAATTATTATTCGCGGCAGGCTATCATTATAAAAATAAATGCGTAATTATGTCATTAATCAAAGCACATTACGTTGTATTTACCGCAGCGATATAAATTAAAAGTAACAAAGACCACTTAAGGGTAGGCTCCACTTTGGGGGGTGCCAATCGTAAAAAAATATTTGCCAAAAAATACACTATCAAGACAGGCTAATGAAATTTTCAGGCATTATTAGCACTATAATATGATTCCCTGTGAGTTTTTTTATCATCCTACAAGGAAAATTATGATTTTATGAAAAAAATGTGAAAAAACGGAAATTTCCGGCCCCTCATACTGAAGGTTATTTGGTGATTGGTGAGAAACTACAGTCTTGAATAGAAATTCGGTCTGACAAAATGTGGTATATCCACCTGGAACATGCACAAAAAAAATTATCAAAATAGAACAGTAAATAAGCACGTAATAACAAAAAAAAGAGCAACAACTTCGTAAGTTCAGCGAAAGCCTGCCAAAAATCAGACTATAGCTAGGAAGAAATATTCAGGAAAAATTCAAATCTCGATTTAGGGACAAAACCTTTTGAGAGTTTGTAGTTATTATGTCACTTGATAGCCTAAAACATCTAAAAATGATATTATTTAGGACAGTCAAGAAAATCCACCTCCAAAAAAAAAAAAAAAAAAAAAAACAAAAAAAAAAAAAAAAAAAAAAAAAAAAAAAAAAAAAAAAAAGGTGGGGGTGGTTTTTTCTTTGATTGTCCTAAATAATATATTTTTAGATGTTTTAGGCTATCAAGTGACATATTACTACAAACTCTCAAAAGGTTTTGTCCTAAATCGAGATTTGAATTTTTAATTTTTCCTGAATATTTCTTCTAGCTATAGTCTGATATTTCGGCGGGGCTTTCGCTGAACTTACAAAGTTGTTGCTCTTTTTTTGTTATTACGTGCTTATTTACTGTTTCTATTTGATAATTTTTTTTGTGCATGTTTCCAGGTGGATATACCAACATTTTGTCAGACCGAATTTCTATTCAAGACTGTAGTTTCTCACCAATCACCAAATAACTTCAGTATGAGGGGCCGGAAATTTCCGTTTTTTCACATTTTTTTTCATAAAATCATTAATTTTCCCTGTAGAATGATAAAACTCACAGGGAATATGCATTATTATAGTGCTAATAATGCCTGAAAATTTCATTAGCCTGTCTTGATTAGTGTATTTTGGCAAATATTTTTTTACGATCGGCACCCCCCAAAGTGGAGCCTACCCTTAACAACTATAAATGCTAGTAATAAGGAATTTTCTCTCTACTTCCGTTTTCCCACCGTGATACAGCTTTATTCGTTAAGTGGGTCGATTATTTCACTCGGTATTAAGTTCAATTTATCTTCCTTACCCTTTATTCCTTTTTCTCTCATTCCCTCTATTACTCTTCTTAACTCTGTTTTTTTCTATTTCCTCTATTCAAACTAATAACATCTACATTAAATGAAATTGCCTGTAGGGGAGGGTAGTGCCATCTGTGCACCTCGCGTGGCCCACTGTAGGCATTACTCAAGGGATGAACCCACTTTTTAGTCTTTTAATTTAACCTCCGTTCCCTCTCCCTTTCTTCAGAATTGCTGTCCAACCTCTCTATCTATTATTTCCTAGTGCAAATCTGGTTTTTTTTTCTCAGTTCCACCTTTAAAATATTCGCGATTTATCTTGATTTTCTGCCTTAATTTACCTTGCTGTCCAACCACTCCAACTCACTCTTGTTAAGTGCCGATTGGCCGAAAAGTGCCCAAGAGTTTGGCTTAACAGGATACAGTTCATCAATATTAAATGAGGTTGCTTCACAATACTTATAAATATAATCTTGCCTTTCTGACGGCAAAATGTATTACAACCTGTAAACAGACGACGAGTTAATATATAAAAAAGGGGGTTATTAAACATATTTCCCTTCGAATAATATTATCACATCTTTTACATTTGCGTTAAACGAAAACCAGAAAAGAAATAATGGATGGAAACTAGAACTGAAGAGATACAACACATCCCATTGTGGGAACTTCTTCATATACAAGATATGTGACACGTGGAATAAACTCCCACCAGAAGTTGTAAATAAGCAACAGTGTGGAAGAATTTGAAAGAAAGATAGACAAAATCATTAGGAGTTCGCTGTGAATGCATAGTAGAACCTGCCCCTACAGATAAGTGAGCACACGATGTCTCCTCTTAGGATAGACTAATGAGTCTTTGAGACATCCTAATTCTTGTAACGTTACTAAAAAAAAATAACGTAAGAAAAAGGTACATCCGTATTCCGTCCTCGGGTTCATGATAGCCCAAGGCAAACCAGAATTACGGAGCGAATTTGAAAAAGAAATCACAATAACTGTATCCCCGTAGGAAGGTAGTGCCGCCAGTGCACCTCATGCAGTGCACTGTAGGCATTACTTAAGGTTTTTTTTGCTGCGTGCCTTCCTTAGGCCGCTAGCTGCAACCCCTTTCATTACTTTTACTCTACCTCCTTTCATATTCTCTTTCTTCCATCTTACTTTCCATCCTTTCTTCACAGTTGATCCATTGAGTAACTGCTTTGAAGTTTTCTTTCTGCCACGCCTTTCAAACCTTTTACTGTCAATTTCCGTCTCAGCTCTGAATGACCTCATAGGTCCCAGCGCTTGGCCTTTGGCCTAAATTCTATATTCAATTCGAACGTACGAAGGATACATTTATCTGTAAATAATCTTGTTTGCGCCTAAGGGCGGGGAACCTTTACTGGCTGGGGGAATGTGGGAGGGGGGAAGGGGGAGAGGGGGGCATTGGACTTCCCCTAAAGTAGAATCATCAGTGGTACCAACGGCCAACTAGGGTCAAAGAAAACAGCCATGGGGAGGGATAGCAACCGCACTTTTTATAAATGGGGAAAAACAGGTAGTATGGTATATATACACATAATATATTTGCGCATTTGCATAAACGACTATGTTCTTGTGAATATTGCATCTACCCCATCTTCAAATTAATAATAATAATAATAATAATAATAATAATAATAATAATAATAATAATAATAATAATAATAATATACAAACAAATCCACAGTTACGTTGCCTAACTGTACAAACATATCTAAGTATAATCTGTACATTTGCATCAATGTGGATGTATTACTCCAATAATAATAATAATAATAATAATAATAATAATAATAATAATTTATCAAAAGTAATGGCTACTTCAGATTCTTCTCTATTTTTCGAATAGCGGCTTTTTCGGTACTATGTTTAAACAGGCTAGTAGGGCGCCTATGGAAAGAGAGAGAGAGAGGAGAGAGAGAGAGAGAGAGAGAGAGAGAGAGAGAGAGAGAGAATGACTTTGATGACTATGATATAGTTTATCTATAAACAGACAAAATTTAAATATATACACTGATCTTGACCCAGCTTTTAATAACGTATGCTTGAGAGAGGGTCTGCTTCCTAAGTACAATAAATAATAATAATAATAATAATAATAATAATAATAATAATAATAATAATAATAATAATAATAATAATATTTTGGAAGAAGACCCGCTTTTAAACAAATTCCAATGAATAAAATGGCAGAATTCAGCGAATTAATCTTATATATTATCTTTTCTATTTTTCTTATTATTCGCTTTTCTGGCTCAGCGAGAAAAGCGAGTATAATAAGAAAAATAGAAAAAGATAATATATAAGATTAATTCGCAGCATCCTGACCATTTTGTTTCAATAGAATAATAATATAATAATAATATAATATAATAATAATATAATAATAATATAATAAAATAATAATAATAATAATAATAGCATAAATAACCTAAAAAAAAATTCAAAACCAGCGAGTATATAAAAAAGAAAAACAAATAACCCCCCCAAAAAAAGAATTCAGTCACATTTCCATCACCTGTCGAAAAGAAAAAAAAAAAAAAAAAAAAACTTCATAACAAAGACACCGCCGACATCCAGAGCCAATCAAGATAAAACTTTCGTTTTCAGCCGAGCCGACTCGTGGTGAAAGGGAAAGCGCTTGACCGCAGTCTACAAAGAAGTGTGTGTGTGTGTGTGTGTGTGTGTGTGTGTGTGTGTGTGTGTGTGTGTGTGTGTTAGTTCATTCTACTCGTTTTTTTTTTTTTTTTTGTAGTATCGTGTAGAAAGTGGGTGTACTTCATCTGGATCAATAATAATAATAATAATTCATAATAATAAAATTGTTAATGATTAATAGTAATTTTTATACTACATAGTATTTTTATTATTATTATTATTTATTATTATTATTAAATATTATTTTTTATTATTGATTACATAGTTTTTATTTATTATTATATATTTATTATTATTATATTTATTATTATTATTATTATTATCATCATCATATGAAGAAAGTAGACCTTCTTCTTAACAGAACCAATAATAATAATAATAATAAAATAATAATAATAATAATAATAATAATAATAATAATAATAATTATTATTATTACTATTATTATATAAAAATATTAATAATAATATTTTATTATGATTATTATTATTCCAGAGGACTGTGATAGAGCAAAAAAAAATAATAATAATAATTTAATATAACCAGTAAATGTAAAATAATGAAAAACCAATCAGGTGCCCCCGTCTATCGGCAATGACCTTCCCAAGCCACTAACGCTCCCCAGTCTCCAGCGTCCGCACGAGAAGAGCAGTGCGAGCTTACCACCTCTGCAAGACGGCTTGACTCAGGGACTTAATCCTCTGTTCAGCCAATGAAAATGCAGCGCCCATCAGACAGAGCACCTGGGCACAATAAATACCGCCGAACGACCCCATTTCAATCAGTTCAAGCTCACCTTTCCTTGAAAATGAACCGATTGATACGGTTGGAAACGTTGGAATTCCGTTACACCCTTAGACTAAGATTTGTTAACCACTTTTGTTATCATATCATAAATTATTATTTTTAGAAAACATTTCTTTCATCGAGATATGAACATCGGCCAGCTATTAGCAAATATCAGCCCTGATGAGAAGAGAATAATAAGAAGAATTGAAAGACCATATATAAAATCAATTCCACTGATGCTGCCATCATCTTTAACAAAACATGTGAGAGAGGGTCTCCTACCTTCAAATACAATAATAATAATAATAATATTCTAGAAACAGACCATCCTTCAAACATGTTTTATTGAATATAAATGCTGCCATTATATTCAATAATAATAATAATAATAATAATAATAATAATACACAAAGCACTACACCCAAGAGCAAATACGGACAGACTATACATAACACGAAAGGAAGGAGGGAGAGGACTACTAAGTATAGAGGACTGCGTCAACATCGAAAACAGAGCACTGGGGCAATATCTGAAAACCAGTGAAGACGAGTGGCTAAAGAGTGCATGGGAAGAAGGACTAATAAAAGTAGACGAAGACCCAGTAAATATACAGAGACAGGAGAAAGACAGAAAGAACAGAGGACTGGCACAACAAACCAATGCACGGACAATACATGAGACAGACTAAAGAACTAGCCAGCGATGACAATTGGCAATGGCTACAGAGGGGAGAGCTAAAGAAGGAAACTGAAGGAATGATAACAGCGGGCACAAGATCAGGCCCTAAGAACAACCAGATATGTTCAAAGTACGATAGACGGAAATAACATCTCTCCCATATGTAGGAAGTGCAATACGAAAAATGAAACCATAAACCACATAGCAAGTGAATGCCCGGCACTTGCACAGAACCAGTACAAAAGAGGCATGATTCAGTGGCAAAAGCCCTCCACTGGAGCCGCTGTGCAAGAAACCATCAAGCTACCTTCACAGTAATAAGTGGTAGCGAGCACCAACCTGAAGGAGTGATAGAAAACGATCAGGCAAAGATCCTCGGGACTATGGTATCAGAACGGATAGGGTGATACGTGCAAACAGACCAGACGTGACATTGATTGACAAAGTCAAGAAGAAAGTATCACTCATTGATGTCGCAATACCATGGGACACCAGAGTTGAAGAGAAAGAGAGGGAAAAAATGGATAAGTATCAAGATCTGAAAATAGAAAATAAGAAGGATATGGGATATGCCAGTGGAAATCATACCCATAATCATAGGAGCACTAGGCACGATCCCAAGATCTGAAAAGGAATCTAGAAAAACTAGAGGCTGAAGTAGCTCCAGGACTCATGCAGAAGAGTGTGACCTAGAAACGGCACACATAGTAAGAAAAGTGATGGACTCCTAAGGAGCAGGATGCAACCCGGAACCCCACACTATAAATACCACCCAGTCGAATTGGAGGACTGTGATAGAGCAAAAAAAAAAAAAAAAAATAAATAATAATAATAATAATAATAATAATAATAATAATAATAATAATAATAATAATATAATAATAATAATAATAATTAATAATAATACGTTTTGACATAATCCTTCAATATAACCGGAAAAATATTAAAAATTATTACGTAACACCCGGTACATTATTTAAGGTAATTACATCAATAATCCTCAGGAGAGAGAGAGAGAGAGAGAGAGAGAGAGAGAGAGAGAGAGAGAGAGAGAGAGAGAAAGCCTCCAACCCCATCATTGCCTTAATATTATGTAAGCCAAGGACGACTCGCGAGAGAAAATCACATGACGGCGGGGAATCTCTCTCTCTCTCTCTCTCTCTCTCTCTCTCTCTCTCTCTCTCTCTCTCTCTCTCTTGGGAGATGAATATCAAACAGGCCGACAGACAGACATTCGAACTTGGCGGTACGAAGTGCGTTGGTTATTTCATGACATTACCGTCATCATATCAGTCATTATCTCATGACATTACCATCATCATATCACAGTCATTATCTCCTGACATTACCGTCATCATATCACTGTCATTGTCTCATGACAGTACCATCATCATATCACAGTCATTATCTCCTGACATTACCGTCATCATATCACTGTCATTATCTCATGACATTACCGTCATCATACCAGTCATTATCTCATGACATTACCGTCATCATACCAGTCATTATCTCAAGACAGTACCGTCATCATACCAGTCATTATCTCATGACAGTACGTCACCATATCACTGTCATTATCTCATGACATTACCGTCATCATACCACAGTCATTGTCTCGTGACAGTACCCTCATCACATCACTGTCATCATATCACGTCATTGCCCTCATCATCATCTTATGCCATGCCCGTCATCATAACTCCATCATTACATCCCCGTCATCATCATATCACTGTCATTATTATCCTGCGCTCGAACAGCGGCATTATATATTATTCACCTTAATATATAATTTATATAATTCGACATTTTATCAAAATTATTCGTCTAAATTCAAAATTCTTTTCCAAAGTCCAGTGAATTTAATATTAAACGAGAGAGAGAGAGAGAAGAGAGAGAGAGAGAGAGAGAGAGAGAGAGAGTCACCGAATCTCAAAAGCTGAAAAAAGAGAAGTGATAACCGAAGAAAATGATCAATGATCCGGATCAACGATGGTGTATTATAGCGTAGTGGTAAAGAAGTGGTATAGCAGTGGTACTGGGAGGGGAGTAGAGTGGAGTGGAGGGTTTACTGTGATGGGAAATGTAGGTATTTCACTTTCCACCTGAATCTTCACTTTCCGTAACTTCATAAATATTTACCCTTCAGTCAAATAACTTTATTTGATCACTCAAGTGTAGCGTATGGATGCTTGCTTGCTTGCTTGCGCGCATATTCATTCGTAGTCTACCCAATCACAAAAACGCTTAAACGCACAATAAAATTTATTAAAATTGTTTTTTCGATATCTTCTCAATCTTTGCGTAACTAGAAGATATATTTTACGTTCGTCGATTAATTTTGCGAGTGAATAAACATAAAATTACATATTATTATTATTATTATTATTATTATTATTATTATTATTATTATTATTATTATTATTATTATTATTATTGAAATTCAAACTTCCAAAGGATATTACGGTCTTCATTCGAAAGAAGTTACAGAAATTAATGGTAAATACAAACAGAAGAGATCATATACAAGAAAGGAAAAAAATAAATAAAATAAATATATAAATAGATAAAAATGCGAGCAAATTATTACATTCACGTAAATCATAAACTGATAGCAAATTCCTTCGTCGAATACAAATGCATTTTTGTTTACTTAAAATATATAAATTTAAATATAAATATAAATATAATATAGTAAATATAAATATAAATATAAATATAAAAGACTTTCTAACATTTTCGATAAGAAATAATTTACCGAAAAGTCGGAAAAAGATAAAAGTAAAAAAAATTTAGAAAATTGTCAAAAAGAGAGAAAGCAATAATAGTCAGGTATCGTAATCTATCGCAGACTATCGCAGACGACGTGATTTACGATACCTCAACTGAAGTTAAATTGAAAGAGGAAAAGTCCATTTATACTTTCTCCACGTAATTTAACTGCAGGAAACAATATAAATTAAATGAGAGAGAGAGAGAGAGAGAGAGAGAGAGAGAGAGAGAATAGTCTTGAGGCACTCCTTCCCATTTTCTTCAAGTGGAAGTCAATTAAAGAAAACGAATGGTGACGCTTCTTTTATATCCGGGACTTAAATAAAAACGCTGACATTCGTAGTGAGGTCGAATAACCACGAACAATGTCATTAATATTTATACACTAAGACGTTGTGTTGTTGATATAAATGTCTTATGAAGTACTTGAGTATAACTTCGTTTGAATATAAACCTGTGATTTTAATTTGTTACAAATTTTGATTAGTTATCTCTCAAGTTCATTATATATATTATATATATATATATATATATATATATATATATATAATATATATATATACATATATATATATATATATATATATATAAGTCCTCACAAACAGACCACATACGTACGAACAAACAAACAAACCCACTCCGCCAATGCAAATCAAATCCAGCTACTAAAGAAAAAAACAGAATAAATTATAAAAAAAAAAAATTAAAAACCTGACATTCCACTGTGGGAAAAAGAGGCAACGCAAACACGGATACTCATCATCATCATCATCATCATCATCATCATCATTTTCTTGACCCAAATTCCTCCCGCTACTGCTTCCTCCATGCGAACACGTGAGCAAATATTATACAAGTACTTTAGCAACACAGTCAGTCATCTTGCCTCTATAGCAAACAACGATTTCTTCTTTCTTCCTCTTCTTCTGCTTCTTTTTCTTCTTCTTCAAGTTCTTCTTCTTCTTCTTCAAGTTCTCGAATCTCTTTCCAATTAGCTGACATTGGTCTAGTTTGCGGGAAAGGTGGAATGGGTGGTGGTAGAGGGGGGACTGATATGGTTAGGGGGACGAATCTTGGACCCAGGTACGTTTTCTTTCGTCATATAGAAAATGGATGTTTCCGTTGCAGTAGTGGAGACGAAGTTTGTATTTCGTTATCATTAGTGCTATGCCTTTTTTTAAATTATGGTTTATTATATATAATAAACCATAATTTAAACCATATATATAATACACAATACATAAACATATATATATAAATATATCATATATGTGTCTATATATCATAAAAAATAATAAATAAACATTAAAATTAAGTTGAATATTTTTCTACTTAACAGCGAAGAGACGGAAAACCCACCAGCATTGAAGTGAGAGAGTGAGAGAGAGAGAGAGAGAGAGAGAGAGAGAGAGAGAGAGAGGTCAGATACCTGCGCCAATAAGTCTCTCTACTTAAGTAACGTCAAAATGGCCTCATTGACAAACATATTATTCAAATATTCCTGAAAGGAGGAGACCATGAGAATTTAATTTAAAAAGTACTGGTTTGACATGAAGGCCTGATCAGGTCGGCTGAATCCAGTTCACAGTTTCTACGCGTTATCCCACGAGAGAGACGAGAGAGAGAGAGAGAAGAGAGAGAGAGGAGAGGAAAATAGGTAAAGATAACAGAGAGAGGATTACACGTCGTACAATTATACAGGGTGTCCATAAAGTTCCAGTACCATTACAAGCTATAAATACTTGTAATGGTACTGGGAGTTTATGGACACCCTGTATATATATATATATATATATATATATATATATATATATATATATATATATATATATAATGTCTTTAACTGTAATACAACAGTATAATATGAAGATAAAGGGTAAATGGTTTTTATGGGTCTCTTATCTTCATATGTATATATATAAATATAAATATATATATATATAGTATATATATATATATATATAGAGAGAGAGAGAGAGGAGAGAGAGAGAGAGAGAGAGAGAGAGGTAAGGGAATGAAGTGGAAAGACAACGAAAGAGAGAGATGATGGAGGAAGGGAAAGATAAGGATAAGACAGGAAGAAAGAGAGGTAAGGAGGTGAGGAGAGAGAGAGAGAGAGAGAGGAGAGAGAGAGCGAAATAAGGAAGGAGAAGAGAGAGGGGGAGGTGAGGAGAGAAAGATACGGAAGGGAGAGAGAGATAGATATGGAGGTGAGGAGAGAAAGAGAGAGAGAGAGGAGAGAGAGAGAGAGAGAGAGAGAGAGAGAGAGAGAGAGAGGAAACAATCCCATTCAAATCAATAGACCAAAAAAAAAAAAAAAAAAAAAAAAAATGAGGTCGAAACCTCTCGACATGCTACGCCAATACGTGACTCAACAGACATGAACCAATCAACGCATCAAAATCAGGCTGTCAATAACCACTCCATTAGGAAAAACAACTTCTAAGAGACGATGCGAAGCAACGGACCCGGACTGACAAGGCATAAACGAAGCTACTCATAACTCCCCAAGCAATTATATTTGACACTATTTCCCCCCCCCACCCCCCGCCCCCAAAACCCCCCGGGGGCCACTCGATTAAGTGCCAAAGACGCATAGAGAATTGTGGGTAATTCATGCTGATGATGTGCGCTGTAAATCACGCGAAAGGCCCTCCTGAATTATTCGCTTTCCATAATCTATGACATTGCCCAAGAAACGTGAATGAGGTACTGTACTGTAGCCACGAGAGGCGTTGGGGGCGTGGGAGAGGAAGAAAGAAAGAAGAAGGAGAGAGAGAGAGAGGAAAGAAGAGGAAAGAGAGAGAAAAGAGAGAGAGATAAGAGAGAAGGAAGAGAAGAGAAGAGAAGAGAGAGAGAGGGAGAGAGAAAGAGGAGGAAGGAAGAAAAGAGACAGAGGATGAGAAAAAAGGATATGAAAGAAAGAACAGTGAGAAAAAGAGAGAATATATATATATATAATATATATATATATAGTATATATATATATTATATACAACATTGCATAATCTATAATTCTCTCTCTCTCTCCCTCTATATATATATATATATAATATTATATATATATATATATATATATATATATATATATATATATATATATATATATATATATATATATATATATATATATATATAGAGAGAGAGAGAGAGGAGAGAGAGAGAGAGAGAGAGAGAGAGAGAGAATTAATTAGCCCAAATAAACCGTCATAATCGGTGTAAATGCCACTGAATTACAATCGGACTTATTCCAAGCACGATGCTCAACGACGGTACACAGAATGCAAGTACCCAATCTTTTCGCCGCTAACTTTAACAAATATCTTCTGTCTTTTTAAATATCTCCTCTTAAAAAAAAAAGTGAAACAAAAAGCGATTTTACTTCTTGAATGTTATTTCGTCAACGACTTAAAAGAATTCGCCCGCTGAAACTCTTCTTTAAAATAAAAAAAAAATAAAAAAATAAAAATTCGCGCGGCAAACTTGCGCGCGTAATGTACCTTTACAATAAATTTATATTCGCTCGGAAAGTAAATTCGGCAAACGACATCCTAATCGACTCCGAAGAATAAATAGTTTATCATTCTACCTGGTAACCTTCCATACTATCTATCTATTATTATTATTATTATTATTATTATTATTATTATTATTATTGTTATTATTATTGTTATTATTATTATTAAAAATACTCATAGATTTATTTTCAAATATATGTACATATACTTTTATTATTATTATTATTATTATTATTATTATTATTATTATTATTATTATTATTATTATTATTATTATCATTATTATTTCATCCAAAAGGACACTTAAGTAAACACAAATTTCACATTTAAAAAAAAATTTGTTTGTCCCAATCCACTTTGCAGATCAAAATCATATATGGCGTTTAATCATTTTAACATAGGCTTATAAGCAGAGAGAGAGAGAGAGAGAGAGAGAGAGAGAGAGAGAGAGAGTTACAAGCATTAGGATATCTCAAAGACTTGTTAGTCCATCCTAAGAGGAGACACCGTGAGTTCACTTATCTCTAGGAGCAGGTTTTACTGAAAAAGAGAGAGAGAGAGAGAGAGAGAGAGAGAGAGAGAGAGAGAGAGAGAGAGAGAGAGAGGAAGTAGACACTCTCTTAAAACAATTCCCTTCAATGGGATGAAATTACACTTCAGTCACTATATACAGGAGGCTAACACGCTCAGTGCAGTTCTGACTATATAATATTTTTAGCAGTAATAAAATTTTGTTCACTAAACAGTATTTTCTTCTTGAATTAACCACAACACAGAATTGCTTTTTACCATCAATGCAGTGTTGTCAATGGCTATTTCATTTTTGTCTAAAATGAAATTTCAATGACTGTACATCATCAATACAACTACAACCTTTAATCAGTATTATTCCACAACATTAACAGTGTCTTAAGTATTGTTGCGTATTTCAGTTTGAAAAAAATACTTCACCTATATGCAGTCTTTTAACACCAGAAATGTCAGTGGCGCTATACATCAATGTTGGAAACACCACGCAACCCCCCCCACCCCCACCCCCATCCACCGTCACCCCCCTAACCCCACATTAATAAGAAATGCTTCAATCTTCACGAAATACAACTTCAACCTTTAGTTAGTATAACTTCTTTTGATTAATACTGTTTTAAATATTGTTACGTATTCTAATCTTCAAAAACCAGTGTTTTGAATATTGTTACGCATTCTAATCTTTAAAAAGAAGAGTTTTGAATATTGTTACGCATTCTAATCTTTAAAAAGAAGTGTTCTAAATATTGTAACGTATTTCAATCCTTAAACATAAGAAAGGCACTTTACCTACGATCAATACTGTTTTCTCTACTGTTGCGTATTTCAGTCTTTTAAGAAAAAAAAAATCAGTTACTTCGCCTAAGATTAAAACTGTCTATTGTTACGTATTTCAATCTTTAAAAAAATAAAAATAAATAAATTCTTAAGTTACTTCACCTGCTATAATACTGTCTATTGCTACATACTTTAGTCTCAAAAAATAAACAAATCTATAAATAAATAAAATAAGTAAAAAAAAGTTACATCACCTACCATAATACTGTTTTGCCTATTGTTACATACTTTAATCTTCAACAAATAAATAAATAAATAAATAAAACAAGTAAAAAAGCTTACTTCACCTTCCATGATACTGTCTTACCTATTGTTACATACTTCAATCTTCAAAAATAAATATATAAATAAATAAAATAAATAAATAAATAAAGTTACTTCACCTACATGCAGGAACGGGCAAGACCCACGTTGATTATCCAAGTTAAGACGCGTGGTTATCCAATCAAGAACCTTCCTGGCCTTCGTCAGCAGCAAAGCTCCTCGGCACTTCTGACGGAGAGAGACAGAAAGAGAGAGAGAGAGAGCTTGCCTCTTCCTCTGCTGTCTGTCCTGACGGGGCAACAGCGAGCCAGTCACTATACGGCAGACGAGGACCTATTGGACTGAACGACGAAGTATAGAGGTCCTTTGGCGAGGCGCTCTCTTCGTATAGGATGTCCGTTCCGCGTCCTTCGTCGGGGGTACCTCGAAGCCGCTCAACAAGGCCGTTCGACCAAGAGGTCACTTACAATGACATAACTTCGAAGACTTCTGATCTCGGCTAAGGATGCGACGACACGCGAAAGAGGGAACTCACTGCTGACGAGGAACACAAGGTCCTACAAAGGTCACCTTCAGGTAGTTACAACAACGTCCGGGGAAGAAGTAGAGAAGACGCTCGTTCTCTGCCTTCAGATTGCAAAGGATAGTCTTGTTGTTCCTTTTCCTGTGGCCGGAGGAAAGGAAATTCTCCATGTATCAGACGACCAAGGATTGACCTTTCTATCAAAACAAAACAAGGGATGATTTTTTTTTTCCTATTGTCAAAAAGGTTATCTATTTTATTAACACTTCTTCTATGATTTAAAAATGAACTACTTTGAATATGATACAACAATCTTTTTTTTTTACTTCATCTATCAGAATATGGTCTTTTTCTCTCTCTTATTATCAACTAAGTCCTTTTTTTGGGGGGGTGTCTATTAACAACGTCTTTCGTTTTTCTCGCAGCAACAGCAAACAGAAAAGCAAAGTCCCTCTTTGACAATTTTCAAACTGTACTGATTAAGTCTTCCTTTGTTTAAACTACGAACCACACTTCAGATTATCCCGCACTGGCAAAATCCCCTAACACAAACCTTTAAATTTTTTTTTAAAAGATCAATTTAGAAGCAGCGAAGGTCAGGAAGCGCGCCCTTGATCAACCGTCCGACGAAGGCTAAGCGAGAAGGGTCCTCTACTACTACTACAAGATCTCGTAAAACGCATCTGAACAAACAAGTCTTCGAGGTCCTTCTTCTTCTCAAGCCGTCACATCCTTGGCGATGTTCTCCTCCTTCGGAGACGAAAAAAAAATAAAAAAACAGTAAGTTGGCCTCAAGCGCAAATCACGGAGAGATGTTTGTCCATAGGCCTGTGAAGAAGTGTCATGTACTGGTCATATTATCCTGCTGAGGCGAAGGTCAGTCTTCCAAATGGGCACAACACCGAGAAATCGTGAGATTCGATCGACGTTGTCGGGCGGACGAATGCAGATCCCAAATGGACAACAACGAGAAGAGCGTCCCTCTTTCTTTCTCGCTGTGGTATCTCTCTGTCCCTGCGTGTCCCACCAAACAGATGACCTCAGGTGGGCCTTCTGGCACAGACTGAGGACAATCGTACGATGGGGGCTGAATGTCGGGCACCTGCAGGCCCTCCCACGCCTCGGCTGACGGGCATTAATCACTTCTTTCCTGTGCCCAGCAGCCTCATCGCTCCTGAGGTTATGTAAGAGCGAAATGGACACGGCCAGGCCACGCACGCACGCACGTACACTCACACACATGCACGTGTAAATGTACGGGAACAATGTCATCATACATATGAGCGCAAAATAATAATTTTTCGGAAACATTTGCTCACGAAACAGACGCTTCGAACACCTCTACCCAGTACAGTTATATATATATATACCCTCAGTCAACAATGTCCCAGAAAGAATGACCTCACCTGACCCTTCAAACGTCCCTGAACCCCTCGTGACCTGAAGGGGGGGAAATATGCAGGATCAACACAGGCTTCAAATCGTGGCATCCAGCGCTATCAATTGATTGATAAGATAAAGTTCAGTGCCGTTGCACTGGTCACCGTCGCGCCCAGCTTGGCCAAACACACCAAAGAGCTACAACGGGTCCAGTGCGATCTAGAGTAAGTACTTCCTGTTATTTCGTGATTAAAACAAACATACACACGCACAACCTCTACCAATACACACATCCTCCTCTATCTACCAACATCCTACTACATCGAGGTGAATTTTCGCCGGGCGAGTGCAGATGCACCCGAAAAAATACACCCATGTGAAAGATTACGAACGAAATTGCTAATACAGATGCACCAAAAAAATAATTAAAAAAAAAAATAAAATAAAAAAGCCATTGTGAAATGGTTTATAAATAACATATGAAAACAGATGCATAATCTTCAATTATTCAAGTAGGGTTCCAATCCTACATTATTCCAGCTGTTATAATAACGTATGAACCAAAAAATTAATAAAATAAAATAAAAGGCCATTGTGAAATGGTTTATAAATAACATGAAAACAGATATAATCCTTAATTATTCAAGTAGGGTTACAATCCTACATTATTCCAGCAATTGTTATAATAATGTAGGGTTACAATCCTACATTATTCCAGCTGTTATAATAACGTAGGGTTACAATCCTACATTATTCCAGTTGTTATAATAACATAGGGTTACAATCCTACATTATTCCAGTTGTTATAATAACGTACGGTTACAATCCCACATTATTCCAGTCATTATAATGATCCTGATTGATTCAAGTAGAGATATAATCCCAAAATATTCAAGCAGAGGTATAACCCTATACATTAATGTACTCTCGCAAGGACAGATGTACTCAAACATTAATCAAACTAGTAGGCTAAGTACACATGTACTTCTTCCTAAAAAAAAAGGGGGGGGGGGCGAGGGGGGCTTGCTCATGGAATATTCCTTCGTGCATGTGCAACGGTCAACGTCCGAATGCTATGTGGAATCACGTCTCCAAGCAGCTGAAACTGAATTCAGAAGAAGCCCCATTTGCCTCAGTCGCCCAGACAACGGAAATTCTAATGAGTCGTCCTATTTAACTTGATCAGACTCAGCTACGCGGCTGCATAACGGTGCGTCTCCACACTGGCAGTGATACAAGTCGAAAACACGCGTCTGCAACTTATAGCATGCACGTCGCAAACATGTTGAATACGAGTAGACGACCAGCATCTCCACACTGGCAGTGATGCAAGTCGAAAACACATGTCAGCGACTTATCGCATACACGTCGCAAACATGATGAATACGAGTAGACGACCAGCATCTCCACACTGGCAGTGATGCAAGTCGAAAACACACGTCTGCAACTTATCGCATACACGTCGCAAACATGATGAATACGAGTAGACGACCAGCATCTCCACACTGGCAGTGATGCAAGTCGAAAACACACGTCTGCAACTTATAGCATACACATCGCAAACATGCTGAATACGAGTAGACGACCAGCATCTTCCAAAGGGTCATTCTCCAATGACAGTCGTTTGTTTTTAACATGTTTGTGATGCGTGGGCGATAAATTGCCAACACGTTTTTAGGACATATTCACGCCGCGCATTGCTGTAGTTTGGACTTTACTCGAACGCTCAAGTTCTGACGTAGTCGCTGATGACGATAATATAAAAAAAAATAAAAAGTAAACACCTGAAAGACCTCAGAGGGTGGAAAGTACGATGGAAGAAAGAGAATCTGAAAGGAGGTACGGTAAAAGGAACGAAGAGGTTGCAGCTAGGGGTCGAAGGGACGCTGCAAAGAACCTTAAGTAATAATGCCTACAGTCCCACCGACTGGGGAACGAGATACCGGAAATCATTCCAGGTATTCTTGACAATATGGTTGCGTCTGGTTACTAAGTGACTACAGATGAACTTTTCTTCAATCCACTTTCAAACTGAA
>NC_087209.1:7869311-7904311 GCF_015104395.2 Macrobrachium nipponense | reverse complement strand
CGTCATTCAGACGAACCGATGGATTAAAAATAAAGTAATTAATCAATTTAGCCAGGCCATTTCTGTGGCTTTGTGTGACGTAACCCTGACGCAGTTTCGTGACGCATACTTTGCGACGATGTGGGAATTCCTTACGCTTCCATATTTTGCAGAAAATGTAAATTTTTCAAAAATAAGAATGAGATTAGATTTCTATATTTTCCGACGATATGGCATTTGTAAATAATGATAATATTGGTCAGGCGAGGCAGAATTGGGTGACAATATGTTAGGGGGTTTAACATCACCTTGAGGTACGCTGAGCCCGGGGTAATAGACGGAGAAATTGGGGAATCAAGAATGAGCATAAATAAGGATGCTTTTTGTGGAAAATTGCACTTACGGAAGTATTTAAATAATTATGGCAAAACTCTTTAAATTACAGTTAGCTTATATATATTAAAACGCATCACATCTGACTTTCATACATAGTATCCTAAGGGAATAGAACTTAATGTTGTTTTTATTTTTAACATTTGTAATAATATTTAATATTTTTATTATATATAATATAAATATACATTTATTTACACATATACATATATATACATATACAATTGTACAACTATAACACATACATAGACACACACATACATATATATATAGACATGTGTATGTTTAATAATGTTTCTTATTTTAAACATTTTTAATATTTAATATTTTTATTATATATAATATAAATATACATTTATTTACACATATACATACATGTACAATCGTACATACACACACAACAACACACACACACACACACATATTATATATATATATATATATACATATATATATGATAATAATATATTATATTAATATATATATATATATTATAGTTATATATATATATATATATATACACAGCAAGGAACAACATGAATCCCTCACCTACTTACCACCGAAGAGCACAGTCAGGGCTGGCATAAGGCTAGCTGATGAAACCCGAAGCAACAAAATAATGCCCACCCAGAGGGCACCATCATCGCCCGAGCGGATATGTCAAATTTCAATCAGCTGTGCCTACCGTTGGCCCACTTTTAAGCAGTACTGCAAGTGGGCCTAATCCTTTTTAGGCCTATGGGGTTTTTTTTAGTTATTTTTTTTTTTATTTTTGAGTTTTAAACAAAACTATAGCTGGTTCACTTAAGGTAGATTCTTGGATGAGCCCTATTGTGGCAGTAAAGAAACACAGACTTGGTTTTTTCTTCTTTACTTAAAAAATGATATATATATAATGGATACAGACACACAACGATCCTTTGGTGGAGAGGTAATAATGTCCTACAGGGCTTGACTTCAACTAACCACACATACTCCTCACTCTCCAAGAGAACATCTTAAATAATCATTGACAATCAAACAAGAAGTAATATACAAAACTCAACTAGTCATAAACGGTCATTTACACCTCTTCCTTAATAACCCACAACAACAGAAATACCTTTATACATAAACTGTCCAATTAAACCCAAACAGTAATTAACAGTTTCAAACAATAATTATACACTCCCCCCTGAATTACATTCACATATATTACAAACTCTAGCTCTTCTAACTCTTGTTGAATGTCTTGGAATCGCGTTGCACTCAGCAACAGTGCCTGAATCTTCCTCTTCCCCCTCATCTTCATGAAGAGGAAGCTGTATAAGAAGCTCCTCATCCTCAGCATCAGTAGTTTCCTCACTCAATATCAATCCTTGTGAAGAACACGAACGAAGATCTCTAACATGGCGTGGAACTCCATTGACTTCAACAGCTTGTTCTGACAAAACTCTCGTAACTTTGCCTCTTTCAAATTGCATATTTCATCGCATGTTGGATGGTTTTACCCACACCTCATCACCTGCTTTGTAGGGAGGGCCACTCACCTGCACTTTTGTTGCATTGAGCATGGATCCACTCCTCGGACCCTCACAGGGTAAGAATACAGCATACTGACAGGGGCAGTCGTTGAGTCGCAGTCATCACGAGGCATCAAATTATACAGATATACAGCCTCTGCAATGCTGCAGCCTTCCTTGCAGCAATGACTTTAACAGTTCGATGGCATCTCTCAGCTATACCATTTCCTGAATGGAACATAAGCACATCTAAAATTAAGATGCACGCACCACTTTTTTGCAAAGTCAGCAAATAGTTTGCTACGAAAAGCAGGGTCATTGTCAGTTAACAGTTCCTCCGGCGCTCCTCGTTCATAGAACACTGTCTCAAGTTGCCCGATGATGCTCTCACTGGTCTGAAAATGGAGCCGACGCCAGATGGCAAATCGAGATGGTCCACAATCAATGAGAGTAAGATACGGCCGTCCATCATAGTGAGTAATATCCATGCCAACTCTCTGCCACACTCTATCCACTTCCAGACTACCCTTCTGCCACTTCACTGGGGCCGGGTCTATTGACTGGCATGCCTCACAGCATTTGACAACAGCCTGTACTTGCCGCCTGTAACTCTGGATGGACTTTCTTCACAAAATAGAGAGTTCTTCTCACACCCGGGTGACCAGCAGCATGATGGATCTCCTTAATTCCATCACTAATGGCAGGGACAACAGAAGCACACACAAGTTTTGCATCTTGGTGACATGAACCAAGGTCCCTCAGCCAGCGCTGAGGTACACGTGTCAAACTGTCAGCTTTATTATTGGCAGAAGACACAAGTGTTATAGACAGCTGGAGGTCACATCTTCTATCAGTGACAAGACTATTCCTAGTCTTCTTCTATGAGCATTTCACTTGCGGCCTTAGTCTTCAATCTGCTTTTCCTAAAAGTCCATCTGAAATCCATCTATGCACAGTAGATGAGTCAGTCATTAATTCCACCTTTTGTATCTTCCAAGCCAGTGCAAGATTCAATCCTTTAATGACTGCATCTAGCTCAGCCATATTGATGTGGCAAGAGTCGTCTTTCCGCAGCCAGCTGGCATCTTCCACAATGGAACCATTTACTTCCACTGCAACACCAAGCGCAAGAGCACTAGCATCCACCCAGATCTGAATTTGTCACCGGTGACATTCCACTGTCCTCTCACAGGGTCATCCTTCTTAACCTTCTCCAGAAGTTCCTGCAAACACATTTTGATGTAATCATCATTAATGACGTCGTCCCATCCTTCAGTGACTTGATTGACTCTTCTCTTGATGAATGCTACCGCCACTCACAGCCATCAAACAGGGTAATGGCCTATCTCTACCACGTATGAGAACACTGCTCGCCGAGTCAATTGTCTTGGTGCATCGCCCAGGTCATTGTCCCTTTTCCAAAAAAGACTCCCCTGCTCCCCCCAAACTTTCAGGCCCCAATGCTCGAGCCCCTTCAGCAACAAGTCTTTGGTGTGGCTTACTTACTAGCCCAAAATTTCTAAGATGCTCCTCTACACGGCTGGCCTTCCTTAACAATATCTTCATTTACAAAGATGTCATCAATATAAGCTGATGTTCCTTTTCTTACAATTGGGTCCTGAAGGAGAACACAGTTTAAAACAGATTTCATTACCATCGGAGCAATATTCAAGCCAAACCCCAGTCGAGTCAGGCAATACCTCTGGCCTTTGAAATATACAGTCTGGTATGGCCACAGAGACTCATGGATTCTTATTTGCAGGTAAGCTTTAGCCAAGTCTACTACAGATACATTCACTCCTTGCCTGCGCCACTCACGTAGTTTGTCTGAGCACACATCCGAGTCTGCTGTAAATGCATCAATGTATTGTATTCAGTTCTCTGAAGTCCAGTACAGGCCGCACCTTCTTTTTATTTTGCTGTACAACAGCCATGAGGGGAATAAGGCCCCTTAGCTGGTCCATATTTATTCTCATCATAAGGAAGACAGCCAGCCAGCCATCATTCACCCATCTTTGTAGCTCTGATTCATACAGGTCCTTTGCCTCCTGAGGTACAGAATATGCCTTTACTCCATTCTCCAGGATGCCAGGCTCCTTGCCCTCAGACCATTTCCATGTAGCTGTCCAACATTTAATCACAGGATCATAAATTGCACTAAAATCACGCTCATCCACCCCCACCTTCACATCAGCAGCTGCAGAAAAAAGAGTGTCTTCCATTCCAAAACGTACACCACCCTGGGTATCGACAGTGACTCCTTCCTAGAGCCCTCACACCATCCATGCCGAGCAAGAAATTTAAAACCGAGGGGCATTAGAGTAGTTACGCATACAGAAATGCTGGCAGTAGCTCCATTACTGAGCTGCAAGTGCACGACGCCCATTCCTTCACACACCCATTCTTGCCCACTCACAGTTATCATGCTAACTGCGCACTTGTTCCATGCCTTACAGCATGAGACATGAGCGATGCTTTGAGAACACCCAGTGTCTACTAACACGCAACACTGAAGACCCTCTACACTCAAAACAGTACTTGGCAGCACCTTACTCAGTGGGTTTGGGGAGAGGAGGCTGGCGCTGATGCCTCCTCTCCTTGCTCGTTTCCCGGACAAGCTGACGCAATGTGCCCCATTCCACCACACCGATAGCACTTTACCCTTCTCCGAAATCGACCATTTACTCGGTTGCGAGCAAGAAAGTCCCTGGCAAAGTGATTTGGTCCAAGGCATACATGACATTTCTGAAATGTTGGTTCTACTGGCACAGAACCCAAGCTTCCTGTGGCGCCAAAACATGTTTCCACTGAAACAGAAGGAAGGTCATCTTTCAGAACCGCCCGTGCCCGAGCCAAAATCTGTTCCAGATCGAGGGCCTCCATGCGAGACCCAGCTCTCAACAGCTGACGAATTCTCTCTGGAAGTCCAGCTACAAAAGCACATGCAAGAGCTTTTTCAGAAATTCCTCCAAACAGGGATCCGAGTCGACGTAGATCAGCTAAGTAGACATCCGGTGCCTCTCCACTGTGCAACTTCCTACTGACAAAATGTTCATAGGCTACATAGGGATCAACAGCAAACGCAGCTAACAATGCTTCTTTCACCTTGTCAACCTTCTTCCTATCTGCTGTGGGTAACTGTAAGTACACTGCAAAGGCACCACCTGTAAGCCGCAGAGGAATCACACTGGCCACATCATCAACTTTCCGAAGCTTGCAAACCAGCTCCAACTTCTCCAGCCACTCCATAACAGATTGTGCGTTTCTGCCATCATACTCAGGGATCAGTTTCAAGTCGAAGTTACTCTCCATACTGCCTAGATAGCTTGTGGCAGTAAAGAAACACAGACTTGGTTTTTTCTTCTTTACTTAAAAAATGATATATATATAATGGATACAGACACACAACGATCCTTTGGTGGAGAGGTAATAATGTCCTACAGGGCTTGACTTCAACTAACCACACATACTCCTCACTCTCCAAGAGAACATCTTAAATAATCATTGACAATCAACAACAAGTAATATACAAACTCAACTAGTCATAAACGGTCATTTACACCTCTTCCTTAATAACCCACAACAACAAAAATACCTTTATACATAAACTGTCCAATTAAACCCAAACAGTAATTAACAGTTTCAAACAATAATTATACACCTATTCTCACGAGACGTTTCTTTAGCGGCCGCATGATTGGCTGGTACCGGGAGGTAGGCAGCTCCCAGCCAATCAGCGGCCGCCAAACTGACGTCTCGTGAGAATAGGGCTCATCCAAGAATCTACCTTAAGTGAACCAGTTATTAGGTGGTAATTATGTCACCGAGGAGTTTGTTGTCATAAAATAAACTACAATTATTTTTGGAGGTTATTTTTGCCTGATTGTTGAACATATCCGGTCATGTTTTCTGGAATTGTTACTGGACTATACAATCGAGGACAAGCGCTGGGATCTATGAGGTCATTCAGCGCTGGAAGGGAAACTTGACCGGACGACGGTTTTAAAAGTGTAACAGGTGGAAAAATTCACAGAGAGGAAGAGAGTTGTTGTTTTTTTTTTTGAGAGAAAGAGAGAGAATTTAATGAAAGAGAGGGAGGGAGGGAAGGAGGGAGAGAGAGAGGGTTCTTTTAAAGGAGAGAAGAAGATGAGAGAGAGAGAGAGAGAGAGATGAGAGTTTTGACAAGAGAGAGTGGGGTTTTTTTAAAGAGAGAGAGAGAGAGAGGAGAGAGAGAGAGCGAGAAGGGAAGGAGGGAGAGAGAGAGGTTTCTTTTTAAAAAAGAAGAGAGAGAGACGAGAGGGAGAGGAGAATTGAGAGAGAATGAGAGAAAGTTTTTGAAAGAATGGAAGGAGTGGGTTTTTAAAGAGAGAGAGGGTTTTGAAGAGTATTGAGAGAGAGAGAGGAGAGAGAGAGAGGGAGAGAGACAGAAAGGAAATTTAATGAAATGAAGAGGGAAGGAGGGAGAGGAGAAGAGGTTTTTTTTTAAAGAGAGAGAGAAGAGAGCTGTGGAGAGAGGAGAGAAGAGATGGAGGAGAGATGAGAGTTTTTGAAAGAGAGAAGTGAGGTTTTCAAAGAGAAGGTTTTTAGAGGAGAGAGACGAGAGAGAGAGGAGAGAGAGAGGAGAGAGACGAGAGGAGAGAAGAGTTTTTGAAAGAGAGAGTGGGGTTTTTAAAGAGAGGAGAGAGACGAGAGAGAGAGAGAGAGAGGAGAGAGAGAGGGAGAGAGGAATTTAAATGAAAGAGAGGGAAGGAGGAGAGAGAGAGGGTTTTTTTAAAGGAGAGAGAGAGAGATAGAGAGAGAGAGAGAGAGAGTTTTTGAAAGAGAGAGTGAGGTTTTTCAAAGAGAGGTTTTTAGAGAGAGAGAGAGAGAGAGAGAGAGAGAGAGAGAGAGAGAGAGAGAGAGAGAGAACAATCGTTAGGATAGGATTGGAAAGCAAGATGGAGGTACAGTAAAAGGAATGAAAGAGGTTGCAGCTAGGGGGCGGGGGGGGGGGGGGGGGGGGGGGGACGTTGCAAAGACCCTCATCAAGTAATAATACCTACAGCGCACCACGTGAGGCGGACTGACGGCACTACCACCACCCCACGGGGTATCAAGCCAACGACGAGTTTGTTCTCATAGAATAATGACCTAAAGCGATTGCATTCGCTGTCATATCTTGAACACACCTGCTTAGAACCTGATAAACCTCATCCACAACGACCTCCGTCTCTGCATCGAGTTGGCTTTGATGTTTCTTGGTAAGAGACGCTATATAAAAATAACCAAGGTCCCCAGGTACAAAGTTTAAGTCTGCGATCGAGGTCACGTTAGTGGTCTTCAAACTTTTCGAGGTCATGGCCTACTTTTGATATCTCCAAATACCCATGCCCCACTACTCCAGATTTAGAATAGGAATTGGATAGGAATGGGTAAGTTCAAAATACAACATACAGTTCCTGGAACTGGAATTTCATGAGACATGTTATTACCATAAATTCGATATATAGATTTTCATAAATTCAGTATGCAAAAATGCTCAGAATCGTTTCACGACCATATTTATGATCTGAAAAGTAACTAGTGAGCAATTACTGGGAT
Organism: Macrobrachium nipponense; assembly: GCF_015104395.2. Classification (NCBI taxonomy): domain Eukaryota; kingdom Metazoa; phylum Arthropoda; class Malacostraca; order Decapoda; family Palaemonidae; genus Macrobrachium; species Macrobrachium nipponense. Next base: position 7,896,857 of record NC_087209.1, on the reverse strand, counting down.
AGAGTATGAAAAAAAGATATATCTATTTCCATATTTTTACATAGACTGTTTATTTATAATTATAGGTCCGGATATAAGGAAATATACTTTTATCTGTATTTTTATATATTGTTTATTTAACTTTAAATTCTATATTTTTTTCTTTCGTGGTCCACCTGATAATCAGCTCATGACCCACAGTTTGAAGACCACTGCCTTAGCATGACTCCTGTATGGTCACGGGTAGGTATATTTTCGAAGGAATTATTTGTTGGGGAAGGACGATATCGTTGCAAGAGCATTTCACTCAACCGGAGAATAATGTCGTAGGTAGAGTTTGTGGAAAAAGAGTAGGTTGTTTAATATCTAATTAGCTCAACCACCGGATAACATATATATACAAAAAGGCAATTAGCATGTGACAAAAAAATATATATACATATGTATGGATGTATATATATATACATATATGTGTATATATGTATGTATGTATACATGCATACATATACATACATCGAACTACAAATGTCCTTCAATATCTAATTCGCTCTACCTCGGAATTAATATATTTTCATTTATGTTAACCGAAGGGGAATTTTTTAATATATCAATTCCGAGGTAGAGCGAATTAGATATTAAAGGACATTTGTAGTTCGATGTATGTATATGAATCACGGTAATGTGATATGACTCCTACATACATACATACATACATACATACATACATACATACATATATATATAATATATATATATATATATATATATATATATATAAATGTATATATATATATATATACATGACACTCCCTTTTACTAAAAAGTACGTCAGCTGCACAATGAAATCGAAAAAATCCCCAAACCAACTGTTGCATAGTAAATCGTACAAAATATAGTACTGAAAATTCCATTTAAAAAAAACAATAATAATTTCCAAAAGAATGAATTGGCAATGAGACCAAAAGGAAAAGGAGGAGGTGGGGGGGGGGGGGGTGTGAGGGGAGAATAGGAAGATCGCTCGCTCTCCACTACAGGATGACCTATGAACTACAGTACAGTACCCCCTACAAAAACAGGAAGTCCCCATCCATCCCAGGGACACACTCGGGAGCGGAGTTCATACCACTACTGTATAGTAGAGGTCAAACTCAAAGTTCCCGATAGTGACAAACCATTACGATAATAGTATTGGCTTAGAAGCGCTAACCCAAGTTAAGGGCACTTTCGACTTTAACACATATTTTCCTCGGAAACTTTACTTTTTTTTTTTTGACGTAAAAACAAAGAGGTGTGGTTATCATTTTTTTTACCTCCTATGCCAAGCCTGTTATCGCGACTCGTGGTGGGCACAGGGCATTTAATAATTAATTACAAGGTCAGCGGTCACATTACTGGCTTAATCTTAAACAAAGCATCTTATTATTATTATTATTTTTGGTGGGGGGTGGGGGGAGTGGCTATCACAGTCCTCCAATTCGACTGGGTGGCATTGATAGTGTGGGGTTCCGGGTTGCATCCTGCCTCCTTAGGAGTCCATCACTTCTCTTACAATAATTATTATTTTATTATTATTATTATTATTATTATTATTATTATGATTATTATTATTATTATTATTATTATTATTATTATTATTATTATTAATCAAGACATTAAACTACAGATAAATGAAAGGATGATGTAGTTCCTCTCCATCTGTCTCTATCCTGGGCCATTTCCGTTGCTTCCTCTAAGTTCTGGATAATAATAATAATAATAATAATAATAATAATAATAATAATAATAATAATAATAATAACAATAATATTCCATAGACTGCTGTCTCTCTCTTCAGGTAGGTAATGAATGAATGAGATCCATCCACCTACAGGTAGCCGTTTTATTAAGTCATCCCCACTGATATATATATATATATATATATATATATATATATATATATATATATATATATATATATATATATCTAATTCGCTCTACCTCGGAAATAATATATTTTCATATATGTAAACCGAAGGGGAATTTTTAGTTGATTCCATCCTCTCGTGGGTTCGAACCACCGCCCAGCGGGCAGAGAAGAAATCAGGACTTCAGTGATGTTACGATTCGGCTAACAAGTGAGGTTATAAGTTTATACAGAGAGAGAGAGAGAGAGAGAGAGAGAGAGACCGACTGATTTATAGACGGTCGCCTCACTCGCTACAAAAACTATAGGTTCGAATCCCTGACAAAGACACAATGAAGCAATCTGGACACTGAGATGACATCCCAGAATACCGTATCTGAGTTAACGAAGCGAAAAGCATCTCGATTATATGTACAAACTTTTCTATGCTTCCACCATCATCTCAACACGAAGTAAAATAGATTTACCAACTGAGCCAAATCCAGGCCCATCATCACAGCGATCTGGACACTGATATGACATCCCAGAATAGCGTCTCTGGGGTATCAACGAAAGCCAACCAAAGCATCTCGCATTAACTATAACACATAAACCTTTCTATCCTGCCACCATCATCTCAACACGAATTAAACTAGATTTGCCAAATCCAGCCCCGCCATCATCTCAGAAAGGAAACTAGTTTTGCCAAATCCAGCCCCGCCATCACCTCAACAGAAAGGAAACTAGATTTGCCAAATCCAGCCCCGCCATCATCTCAACAGAAAGGAAACTAGTTTTGCCAAATCCAGCCCCGCCATCATCTCAACAGAAAGGAAACTAGTTTTGCCAAATCCAGCCCCGCCATCACCTCAACAGAAAGGAAACTAGATTTGCCAAATCCAGCCCCGCCATCATCTCAACACGAATTAAACTAGATTTGCCAAATCCAGCCCCGCCATCATCTCAACACGAATTAAACTAGATTTGCCAAATCCAGCCCCGCCATCATCTCAACACGAATTAAATTAGATTTGCCCAATCCAGCCCCGCCATCATCTCAACACGAATTAAACTAGATTTGCCAAATCCAGCCCCGCCTCATCATCACGAATAAACTAGATTTGCAAATCCAGCCCCGCCATATCAACACGAATTAAATTAGATTTGCCAATCCAGCCCGCCATCATCTCAACACGAATTAAACTAGATTTGCCAAATCCAGCCCCGCATCATCTCAACACGAATTAATTAGATTTGCCAAATCCAGCCCCGCCATCATCTCAACACGAGAAACTAGATTTGCCAAATCCAGCCCCGCCATCAATCAACACGAATTAAACTAGATTTGCCAAATCCGACCCCGCCATCATCTCAACACGAATTAAACTAGATTTGCCAAATCCAGCCCCGCCATCATCTCAACACGAATTAAATTAGATTTGCCAAATCCAGCCCCGCCATCATCTCAACACGAATTAAACTAGATTTGCCAAATCCAGCCCCGCCATCATCTCAACACGAATTAAACTAGATTTGCCAAATCCGACCCCGCCATCATCTCAACACGAATTAAACTAGATTTGCCAAATCCAGCCCCGTCATCAACCAATCAGCTGGGATAAACCGCAAACTGAGTTGTTTACCCTCTGCAGAATTCCATTCATAAAACCAGGCGCATCGTACACACACGAGACGCAGCAGCTGCGACGTCACTATCAAGTGTTTGTAGTTGAATGATGACCGTGGCAATAATCCCCGTCTTGGGACTGACGAAAAGGGGAATCTCTTTGCCATCAACTGCTCCCAGACGTTGTGATTGCCGTCTGGAGGCCGTCGGGGAAGGAATTTGATGTCCTTAGTTGGCTTAGCCTTGAAAGAAGGCAGGAAGGAACAGAGAAACCCGTTTCTTGAATAAGGAGAGGTTATGGGAGTTCGTGGAAAGGGTTTGAAGGTCTAAACTATAAATGGTCTCATTTCTACCAAATCCGGAAATGAATCAACATTTAACCTCCGAACTATTTCATATTCAAATTTTCTTAGAGATAGAAAATCAAGGATTACAATTTAAGCTGTGTTCATATCTTATCTTTTTGGGGTACAATAATAATAATAATAATAATAATAATAATAATAATAATAAAGAGGGAAAAAATGGATGATAAGTATCAAGACCTGAAAATAAAAATAAGAAAGATATGGGATATGCCAGTGGAAATTGTACCCATAATCATAGGAGCACTAGGAGGCACGATCCCAAGATCCCTGAAAAGGAACCTGGAAAAACTAAAGAGGCCGAAGTAGCTCCAGGACTCACGCAGAAGAGTGTGCTCCTGGAAACAGCAGACACAGTGAGAAAAGTGATGGACTCCTAAGGAGGCAGGATGCAACCAGGAACACTGCCCCCCCCCCCACCCCCCCCCCTACCCCCTCCCAACACAATAAATACCACCCAGTCGAATAGGATGATTGAGACCAAAAAAAAAGGAAAAATGTTTTTAATAATAATAAAAAATCCAACATAGTTATACTACATCACGAAACAAACTTTAAATAACAAAGTTGAAAAAACAATAACTCGTATATTTAAATGGAAAAACACTAACCATAAGACTGCAATGACACATTTCTGGTATAAAACTTCACAAATGTCTAGCCTACAAGACCTGCTTAACCAACCAAGAGACTCAAGCATTTATTCAAGTCCGACTTAAGCCTAAGGGTCTTTCACTTCCAAATTCATAGTCAGAGATTATATTATATTATTATTATTATTATTATTATTATTATTATTATATTATTATTAATTTTAAGCAATATCCCCGAAAATTGACTCTCCCTCCTGATGAGAATATCGGCGCAATACTCGCCAGTTGTAGTAGCAGAGAGAAAGCTATTGTTAGAAAAATAGAGAAGACTATTTACAAGTTGAATGCAGCTGATGCAGCAATATCTTTCAAATAAAACTTGTTTGAAAGAGGGTCTCCTTCCAATATATTATTATTATTATTATTATTATTATTATTATTATTATTATTATTATTATCATTATTATTATTATTATTATATTATTATTATTAATATTATTAATTATTATTATTATTATTATTATTATTAGCATTAAACCCGCCTTGCAAATTTAAGCGAAAGATGACGTCCATATTTTAACTACAAGAGTAAATATGATGAAGGATATAATTTGACATGCACATAAAAAATAGATTCGGATAAAACTGGGTGTATTTGTAAATAAAACAAGAAGGATAAATAATGGCGAAATTTTATTTTGATATTTGTAAATAAAAAATCAGGAAGGATTTATACATAAAAAATAATAAGCCAACTGCTGATATAAATATGGAATAATATAATAATGAAAATATAATAATAATAAAAGTATGAAAATAACGCTATTTTGACTTTGACTATCCATATTTTACTCAAACTCAGTAATAATAATAATAATAATAATAATAATAATAATAATAATAATAATAATAATAATAATAATAATAAGGTCTATAATAATAATAATGATATAATAATAATAATATAATAATAATAATAATAATAATAATAATAATAATAATAATAATAATAAGGCCGCATGCTAGTATCAATACGCCATAATATAATAACAATAAGAAGAAAAAGAAAAAAAGAAGAAGAAGAAGAAGAAGAAGAAGAGGAAGAAATCTCGCGGTAAATATGGAATAATAATAATATATAATAATAATAATAATAATAATAATAATAATAATAATAAGAAAGAGGCATGATTCAGTGGCAAAAGCCCTCCACTGGAGCCTGTGCAAGAAACATCAGCTACTTTGCAGTAATAAGTGGTACGAGCTTACAACCTGAAGGAGTGCAGAGAAACGATCAGGCAAAGATCCTCTGGGACTATGGTATCAGAACGGATAGGGTGATAGTGCAACAGACCAGACGTAACGTTGATTGACAAAGTCAAGAAGAAAGTATCACTCATTGATGTCGCAATACCATGGGACACCAGAGTTGAAGAGAAAAGAGAGGTAAAAAATGGATAAGTATCAAGATCTGAAAATAGAAATAAGAAGGATATGGGATATGCCACTGGAAATCGTACCCATAATCATAGGAGCACTAGGCACGATCCCAAGATCCCTGAAAAGGAATCTAGAAAAACTAGAGAAAAACTAGAAGCTGAAGTACTCCAGGACTCATGCAGAAGAGTGTGATCCTAGAAAACGGCACACATAGTAAAAAAAGTGATGGACTCCTAAGGAGGCAGGATGCAACCCGGAACCCCACACTATAAATACCACCCAGTCGAATTGGAGGACTGTGATAGAGCAAAAAAAAAAATAAAAAAAAAAAAATTAATAATAATAATAATAAAAATAATAATAATAATAATAACAATAATAATAATAATAATAATAATAATAATAATAATAATAATAATAAGAAGAAGAAGAAGAATAACAACGCAAGCATCCACCCCCCCAAAAAAAAAAAAACAAGTATGACTCCTCAACACCCCTCCCCCCTACCTTTGCGTGGTGACCAAGTCTGCCATGAGACTGACATAGAACTGGGCGATGAGCACAGAGCAGGGCAAGCCCTTGTCAACTGACATAGCAGGAGTCGATCCCAGGGTCGTGCTATCACCTGCCCCAAAAGACTGGCCAACCGTGGGCGGCTTCACCCACGAAATCCACGAGGAACTAATGGCTGGGGAGTGTACGTGAATAATCACCCTCCTATTTTAGTGGGTTGGTATGGTGATGATTATGTGATGGTGGGATGGAAAAGGTGGAAAAGATTGTGAATTTGGGTAAAACTGTTATGAATGATGGGATGAAAAATGAGAAGATGGTGAATTTGTATTTGGGTATATGTGTTGAGGATGATGATTTCTAAACGAAGATAGTGAATTTGGGTAAATACCTTGAGGATGATGATATGAAAAAGGAGAGGATGGTGAATTTAGATAAAACTGCTTAAGATGATGGTGGGATGGAAAAGGAGATGATGGTGAATTTGTATAAATCCCTTCAGGATAATAGGATGAAAAAGGAGATGATAGTGAATTTGGATAAAACTGTTGAAGATGATGGGTTGAAAAATGAGAAGATGGTGAATTTGTATTTGGGTATATCTGATGATGATTTGTAAAAGAAGATAATGAATTTGGGTAAATATGTTTAGGAAGATGGGATGAAAAAGCAGATGATGGTGAATTTGGGTAAAACTGCTTAAGATGATGGTGGTATGGAAAAGGAGAAGAAGATGGTGAATTTCAAATCTGTTTAGGATGGTGATTGGAAGAGAAGAAAAAAACAGGTATGTAAATTTGGGTAAATCTGCTTAAGGTGATGGCGATATGGAAAAGGAGAAGATAGTGAATTTGAGTAAGTCAGGGATGATGGTATGAAAAAGGAGAAAAAGATGGTGAATTTGGACAAATCTGTTGAGGATGATGATGGTATAAAGGAGTAGAAAAAGATGGTGAATTTTGGTAAACCTGTTGAGGATGAAAAGGAGAAGATGGTGAATTTTATGTAAATTCCCCCTGAGGATGGTGATATGGAAAAGGAGAAAAAGATGGTGAATTTGTGTAAATTCTTTGAGGGTGATGGTATGAAAAATGAGAAGATAGTGAATTTGGGTAAATCTGTGAGGATGGAAAAGGAGAAGATGGTGAATTTGTGTAAATCCCCTGAGGATGATGATATGGAAAAGAAGATAGTGAATTTGGGAAAATCCCTTGATAATGATGATATGGAAAAGGAGAAAAAGATGGTGAATTTCGTTAAATGTGTGTAGGATAATGATGATATGAAAAATGAGAAGATAGTGAATTTGGGTAAATCCCTTGAGGATGACGGTACGAAAAAAGGAGAAAAAGATGGTGAATTTGGTTAAATCTTCAGGTCATAAAAGCTGGAAAGTGCTTATTAAGGTTTATGAAGGGTTAATAATTAGGTTATTAAAGACGCGACGTGTTATGTAATTCTGCAATGCCCGTAATAATATACCCGTCAGGTATCAAATGACCTCTGGGACACGAAATAATAACATTGTAATACAGCGAGTGAGTCATATAATGATTTAAATACACACGACGATGTAAACGCTCACATGGAGAGAGAGAGAGAGAGAGAGAGAGAGAGAGAGAGAGAGAGAGAGAGAGAGAGAGAGAGACTACTTCCCTCTCGTTGACCTAGGTGGGGTCAGTCAAGATTAGGGATTAGACCCAGCAACCGAAAAGCTGTAGGTACCCTCCTGACACTGCCCCATCCAAAAAAAAACAAAAAAAAAAAAAAGGTGACATGTATATATATGTATGTATGTATGAATATATACATGATATATATATATATATATGCATGTGTATAAATGTATGTGTATATCACATGCTTACTTTAGCTTACAAATCACCAGTAGGACAATATACCATTTATTACGAATACGTCTGGAAGAAACAAAAATAAAAACCGCATAAATAAGATGTCAGACTCCACCAGGCGCATTACGAAACCAAAAAATAAATAAATAAACATAAATATAATTTCATATCAGATGTATTAACACGACTGATGAATTTTCAGTACCTCCGCACAGTTGGCCCACTCGAATATGCTAGTGACAGACAAACGCGTCACTGCTAATCGATTGGATATGGACCAATCAGCCCAGAACTGGTTTTCTGGGGACAGTCTTAAAAAAAAGAAAAAAAAAAAAAAAACATACACACACACAAAATTTAGTTTGATAGGTGGGAATTAGAACCGGAATATAAAATTCCAACTTGAATACGAAATCAGTTTTAAAAAATGCCAAAAAAACAAAAAAAAACACACAAAATTTAGTTTAAGTGAGAATTAGAACGGAAAAGGGAAAATAAAAATTCCAACTGAAATATAAAATTCAGTCGAAAAATATGAAAAAGACAAGCACAATTTAGTTTGATAAGTGGGAATTAGAACCGGAATATAAAATTCCAACTGGAATATAAAATTCAGTCTAAAAACACAAACACACACACACAATTTAGTTTAAAAGTGGGAATTGGAACCGGAAGATAAAAATTCAGTCTTAAAAAAATAAAAAAAATCAGTCCAAGGAGAAGCGCTGGGACCTATGAGGTCATTCAGCGCTGTAAGGGCCTGGCAGTTATTCCATGAAACAATAAATTATTAATAGGAGAGGGTTAAAGAAAGTAGGATGAAAGTAAGAGAATATGAAAGGAGGTACAGTAAAAGGAATGAAAAGGGCTGCAGTTCGAGACCCAAGGGACGTTTGCAAAAGAAACTTAAGTAATGCCTACAGAGGCCCCGGTCGTTAGTCAACGCTGGTGCGTCATAACAAGGTTGGTGAAACAAAGCTTCATCTTAATATAACCTTACTATAATGGGCATAATGTCTGTCCGTCTGTCGAGGCCAAACGGCTGATCCAATGAGCATGAAACTTGGCAGGGTTATAGTGGGGACCCCTTAGATGGTTTATAATGGGGTTTCATCCTAACCCCCCCTCCCCCCTCTCTGAAGGGGGTGGAGATGAGAAGGGATTCCCTGAAACGGAGCTGGTTCTGCCCGTAGACTTAGTTACTATACGAATTTTCATACATAGTTTCTGTATACATATGTTTGCTAGTAATAATAATATTAATAACAATAATACTGTGGATCGGATAACCTGCAAGAACTTATAAAGACAAGACAAAGTTACGCAAAAAACCTATTCTCGTAAATAATAATAATAATAATAATAATAATAATAATAATAATAATAATAATAATAATAAACTGAAAGAGATGGCAGAAAAAATGCTAAGAAGCAAGAAAACAAGGGAAGAACTCAACAAGAAATACAAAGTACAAGAGAGGGGGACTAAACAACCACAATAGAAGATGTAAAACAGAGGTTTAAGGCCAAAGCACATAAGATCCAACGATACATGAACAGGAATAAGGGATACCAACAGAACAAACTATTCGGAACCAACCAGAAAAGACTATACAGCCAACTAAGAGGGGAAGACAACCTCCCAGAAATTCCTGAAGCCGAACCAAGTAAGAGACTCTGTGAAAATATATGGAGCAATCCGGTATCACACAACAAGCATGCAACATGGCTCCAGGAAGTCAAGGAAGAAGAAACAGGGAGAATAAAACAAAGATTCACAGAGATCACGACAGACACAGTCAGACACCAACTAAAGAAAATGCCAAACTGGAAAGCCCCAGGTCCCGATGAAATCCATGGATACTGGCTCAAAAACTTCAAGGCCCTACACCCACGAATAGCAGAACAACTCCAGCATTGTATCTCAAATCACCATGCACCCAAATGAATGACCACAGGAAGAACATCCTTAGTACAAAAAGACAAGAGTAAGTAAATATAGCAGTAAACTACAGGCCTATCACCCGCCTACCAATAATGTGGAAGTTACTAACAGGTATCATCAGTGAAAGGCTATACAACTACCTAGAGGAGACAAACACCATCCCCCACCAACAGAAAGGCTGCAGAAGGAAGTGTAGGGGCACAAAAGACCACGCTCCTGATAGACAAAATGGTAATGAAGAACAGTAGGAGAAGGAAAACCAACCTAAGCATGGCATGGATAGACTATAAGGAAGCCTTCGACATGATACCACACACATGGCTAATAGAATGCCTGAAAATATATGGGGCAGAGGAAAACACCATCAGCTTCCTCATACAATGCGCAACTGGAATACAATACTTACAAGCTCTGGAATAAGACTAGCAGAGGTTAATATCAGGAGAGGGATCTTCCAGGGCGACTCACTGTCCCCACTACTCTTCGTAGTAGCCATGATTCCCATGACAAAAAGTACTACAGAAGATGATGCCGGGTACCAACTCAAGAAAAGAGGCAACAGAATCAACCATCTGATGTTCAATGGAGCGACATCAAGCTGTATGGTAAGAGCATCAAGGAAATAGATACCCTAATCCAGACTGTAAGGATTGTATCTGGGGACATCAGGATGGAGTTTGGAATAGGAAAATGCGCCTTAGTCAACATCAAAAAGGCAAAGTAACGAGAACTGAAGGGATAAAGCTACCAGATGGGAGCAACATCAAACACATAGATGAGACAGGATACAAATACCTGGGAATAATGGAAGGAGGGGATATAAAACACCAAGAGATGAAGGACACGATCAGGAAAGAATATATGCAGAGACTCACGGCGATACTCAAGTCAAAACTCAACGCCGGAAATATGATAAACAAAAGCCATAAACACATGGGGCAGTGCCAGTAATCAGATACAGCGCAGGAATAGTGGAATGGACGAAGGCAGAACTCCGCACCATAGATCAGAAAACCAGGAAACAAATGACAATACACAAAGCACTACACCCAAGAGCAAATACGGACAGACCATACATAACACAAAAGGAAGGAGGGAGAGGACTACTAAGTATAGAGGACTGCGTCAACATCGAGAACAGAGTACTGGGGCAATATCTGAAAACCAGTGAAGACGAGTGGCTAAAGAGTGCAATGGGAAGAAATGGACTAATAAAAGTAGACGAAGACCCACAAATATACAGAGACAGGAGAATGACAGACAGAAAAGAGGACTGGCACAACAAACCAATGCACGGACAATACATGAGACAGACTAAAGAACTAGCCAGCGATGACACATGGCAATGGCTACTGAGGGGAGAGCTAAAGAAGGAAACTGAAGGAATGATAACAGCGGCACAAGATCAGGCCCTAAGAACCAGATATGTTCAAAGAACGATAGACGGAAATAACATCTCTCCCATATGTAGGAAGTGCAATACGAAAAATGAAACCATAAACCACATAGCAAGCGAATGCCCGGCACTTGCACAGAACCAGTACAAAAAGAGGCATGATTCAGTGGCAAAAGCCCTCCACTGGAGCCTGTGCAAGAAAATCATAGCTACCTTGCAGTAATAAGTGGTATGAGCACCAACCTGAGGGAGTGATAGAAAACGATCACACAAAGATCCTCTGGGACTATGGTATCAGAACGGATAGGGTGATACGTGCAAACAGACCAGACGTGACGTTGATTGACAAAGTCAAGAAGAAAGTATCACTCATTGCTGTCGCAATACCATGGGACACCAGAGTTGAAGAGAAAGAGAGGGGGAAAAAAATGGATAAGTATCAAGATCTGAAAATAGAAAATAAGAAGGATAATGGGATATGCCACTGGAAATCGTTACATAATCATAGGAGCACTAGGCACGATCCCAAGATCCCTGAAAAGGAATCTAGAAAAACTAGAGGCTGAAGTAGCTCCAGGACTCATGCAGAAGTGTCATCCTAGAAACGGCACACATAGTAAGAAAAGTGATGGACTCCTAAGGAGGCAGGATGCAACCCGGAACCCCACACTAATAAATACCACCCAGTCGAATTGGAGGACTGTGATAAAGCAAAAAAAAAAAAAAAAAAAAAAAAAAATAAATAATAAATAAAAAAAAATAAAATAATAATAATAATAATAATAATAATAATAATAATAATAATAATAATAATCAATAGAATAACAACAACACTACTTTTTACCCAGAATCTGCAAGTATTTCTAAGTACAAGATAATGCACAGCCTTTATATTTCAATAATAATAATAATCAATAATAATAATAATAATAATAATAATAATAATTAATAATAATAAATAATAATAGCTCTTATTGTTATGATTCCGAATAGTATAATAATAATAACTCTTATTATTATTATTCCGAATTAATAATAATAATAATAATAATAATAATAATAATAATAATAATAATATAATAATCATAATAATAATAATAATAATATGAAACCAAGAATCTATAAGTACTTATAATTACAAGCACAAGTCCAAGCACTGCGCAAAAGTACAAAAGCAATGAAAAGACAAAAGACTGTCGGGTCACGAGTACTGCGTTGTGACCGCTTCCCCCCCCACCCAATCCACCCCCCCCCCACCCACCCCCCCCCCCCCCCCCCCCCGCCCATCCTCACCACTAAATTAATTCGTCTGCACAGATACGTCAGGTGACGGGGGAAACCTTTTCAAAACCAGGTAATCGAAAGTTACGACACACTACCTCTCTCTCTGCGTCACTCGAACTCGATTTATCATAATATAACCAATTCCGAAGTCCGACTGACATCATGATTTGCACTGACCTCTCCATAATTTGATGAGAGAGAGAGAGAGAGAGAGAGAGAGAGAGAGAGAGAGAGAGAGAGAGGTAATAAAAACGTTTAAAATCTCAAATAATAAGGTCTGCACATAGGGAAAATATGACAAGAAAATAAGTAAGAGAGAGAGAGAGAGAGAGAGAGAGAGAGAGAGAGAGAGAGAGAGAGAGAGAGAGAGAGGTAATATATATTCTCAAATCATAAGTTCTGCATATCGGAAATATATGACAGGAAATAAATAAGAGAGAGAGAGAGAGAGAGAGAGAGAGAGAGAGAGAGAGAGAGAGAGAGAGAGGAGTAGTAAATTCTCAATTAAGGAACTATAGCTGTACATCGAAACAGCATGTCAGAAGAAGATAAAGAGAGAGAGAGAGAGAGAGAGAGAGAGAGAGAGAGAGAGAGAGAGAGAGGGAGAGAGAGAGAGAGAGGGCATAATTAAAATTCTCAATGAAGTTACTACAGCCTTTTGTATCGAAACCGTATCATCATCTGCATAGCGCTTTAATTACGTAGCAACATCGAATGTAATTAGCGACGTCCCTTATCTCATTATGGAAACAATATAGATGCAATTAATATATTATTATATGGAATAATAATTATCTATAATTGATGCGATGTTTCGTCTAAAGATAATTCTGGAGAGAGTGACAGATATCCGCTTACCTGCGAGATATATATATATATATATATATAATTATATATATATATATCTATATATATATATATCTAGTATTATATATATATGTGTGTGTGTGTGTGTGTGTGTGTGTGTGTGTGTGTGTGTGTGTGTTATTCTCTTTTAGTCTGTCCCATTCAAAGCATGGAAAGAAAACGGGTTCCGAAGAGAGAGACGAACATGTCAAAAGAAAATGGGAAATGTCAAATGACTACGTGTGTTAGAAGATGTAAATGATTTTACAGATAATAATAATAATAATAATAATAATAATAATAATAATAATAATAATAATAATAATAATAATTTATAAGGTATTTTTTCAGTGTAGGTATATATATATATATATATATATATATATATATATATATATATATATATATATATATATAATACCGACCCAATTTAACGAATTCCTTCTGGGACTTCAAACGACTCGTTTAAGAGGGTGGTGGGGGTTTGAGGGGGTGAGTGTAGGTGGGGGGGGGGGGGGGGGGGAAGGGGGGGGGGGGGGGGGGGGGGGGGGGGGGGGGGGAACTTGCTTAACGACAGGAAGCGGAACAAGGACCCATACCCAGGTCCTTAAGACTCATTACGACGTCCTGCCCAGTCTATGCCCCTAGGGAAATCAATTCGTGATAACAGAAGATGCAGTGTGCTTGGGTTAGTCTACCCAAACCCCTCCCAATACCCTCTCCCCCCCCCTACATTTCTATTCAAACCCCTGCTCAACCCTTCCACCCACCACTACACACACACACACACACACCCTACACTCTTATTCAGATCTGCTATAAAGAGGAATCTGCATCGCCTAATAGTTCATTAAAAAAAGATTTTATAATTTAACCTTCTCTTGTTTCGATTGGTATACGGGTCTCGTTGTGTCCCACCAAAAGGTTTTTTCAGGTACTCAGTCTTTCGTTCATTTAGTAGATACAAAAGAAAACAAAATACGGTATTTTAGACTATAACAATTCGTCTTATTCATAGCGCATTAAAAATATGAAACGAAAACATATTTACACTTTTAAGATTTATTCACAAATTCGTCATAGGACCAGATACACAGATCCTATCCTATGCAATAGAAAAGACTATGGTCTAAGACCACAAGCAACGCTATTATCTAAGACCATAGGCAAGTCTGTGGTCTGAGACTGAGATCATAAGTAAGACCATGGTCGAAGACGACGGGCAAGAGTATGGTCTTAGACCATGGGCAAGACTATGGTCTTAGACCATGAGCAAGACCGTGGTCTAAGGATATAGGAATGACCATGGTCTAAGACTATAGGTAAGAACATGATTAAGACCACGGTCTAAGACGATGGGCAATAACTATGGTCTTAGACCATAAACAAGACTATGTCTTAGACCATGAGCAAGACCGTGGTCTAAGGATATAGGCATGACCGAGGCCTAAGACCATATAGGCTTAAGAACAGGATTAAGACCACGGTCTAGGACCAGAGTCTAAGACCACGGTCTAAGACGATGGGCAAGACCGACGCCGCGGACCTAGACTCATTCCTCTTCTCCAGAAAGAAAGAAAAAAATCGGCCGCAAGTGTTACAGATACCATAGCTGCGGTTGCGGAAGGGATGATGATGCTCACCAGAGAGAGAGAGAGAGAGAGAGAGAGAGAGAGAGAGAGAGTCTTGTTAGGATAAGATTTAGGCCGTGTAGGCTGCTCGAGTCCTCGTTCCCTTACCACCCATTAATAGTACGTTTTTTAGAGAGAGAGGAGAGAGAGAGAGAGAGAGAGAGAGAGAGAGAACTAACACTGTAAAGTGTCTGGTGAAAGTAGTTACTTACTTAAAACTTTGCATTTACTCTCGACTTAATCATCAACGCCTTGTCAACATCGCTCGTCATATAAAACCATTCTCTCTCTCTCTCTCTCTCTCTCTCTCTCTCTCTCTCTCCAGATGCGACACACGACACTCGACCAACAACCAGGTTACACTCCCTGCTTCTAGGATAACATATACACATTACTAAAAGGGATAAAACCGAAAATCGAACGCAGGTTTCTCGATTGTGAGTCGCTGTGGTACTTTAGTACCACGAGAGACCTGCTATATAGTACCAAGATAACCAAACAGAGGAGGAGGAGAAAGACAAGGGAGGGGGAGGGGGAGGGGGAGGGGGTAGTGGAGCGGTAAAGGGGAGGGAAGGCCGTAATGATTCACCCTAACCAATAACATCGTCTGCGGTTCAATTTAATTTACAGCTACCAAAAGAAAAAACACTCTCCCTTAACAGGGGCGATATAATTAGTGTGCTTTCGCTTTGAGAAAGTTCGACATTTCTCCCTTGCATATTTTGGCGAAGCTTTCTAATGACATCTGCCTGCTCTTTCTTGCTTTCGAAAGCGCCGTAATCGTTCTGACAGCTGTCAAAATTTCCTAGCAGATAAGGAGGGAGAGGGGGGGGGGGACCCACTGAACCCACCCCCACCCCCCACCAGCACATTGGAAGGATGAACCTCAGCTGTTTTCAAGGCATTGGCTACCAAACACCATTAGGACAAGATGCAAACAGACTTCTTATTTCCTACTACAGAATAAAACGTAAACAGGCTTTTTATTTCCTATTACCGGATAGAATGTAAACAGACAGACTTGTGATTAAAATGTAAACAAACAGAATTTTGTTTTCCTATTATAGGATAAAATGTAAACAGACAGACTTTTTATTTCCTATTATAAGATGAAAAGTTATCAGAGTTTTTATTTCCTATTATAGGATAAAATGTAAAGACTTTTTATATCCTATTATTGGATAAAAAGTAATCAGACTTTTTATTATCCTATTACAGGATAAAAAGTAATCAGACTTTTTATTATCGTATTATAGGATAAAAAGTAATCAGACTTTTTATTATCGTATTATAGGATAAAAAGTAATCAGACTTTTTATTTCCTAGTATAGGATAAAATGTAAACAATCTTTTTATTTCCTACTATAGGATAAAAGGTCAATAGACTTTTATCTATTATAAGATAAAATGTAAACAGACTTTATCTCCTATTATAGGGTATAATGTTAACAGACTTTTTATTTCCTATTATAGGATAAAATCTAAACAAACAATATTGTGATTTTTAGTATCTGAACATGCAGACTTGAGAAGAAAAAAACGAAAAGATTATACCAACTACGCTGAAGAATTTTTTTAGAAAATAAATATATTGTGAAAATAGAACCAATAGGTGCGAAGAGTAGATAATAATAGCATTACTGTACTGATTAAATAACACATGGATACGCGATATAGTTAGATTACAACAGGACTAAATAATTAACGCAGAGAAAATTAGACCTAATCCATGACTGGAATCCTGGCTAGCGAAAGGAATCTGCCAAGCGCAAATAAAAATAAATGCAATAAAAAAAAAGGAATAAATACAAAGGTACTAGTACAACGCCCACCAAAGATCAGCCCTTACGCATTCATCCCCACAGAATATATCACCTTTTATGGCCTCCATACATAAACACGGTCTGTAAGACCGCGATCCCGGTACGTTGTTTTTCCTGCGTAGACTCATCATCGGCATTCTCTGGTCGCAAAAAATAAGCCGCTTTTCATTCATTAAAATAAATATATCGCAGACTTTCGACGAAACATCACGTCGTATATACCTTTCAATACCATATCTTCCCCTACACAATCACGCCATCTCTTTCTTGGTCTTCCTTTTCTACCCCGCACAACATCGGCCTAACAAAAACAAAAGCGAAAATACGGCAATCGTCAACCTCCTCGTCCCCTCGATGCTGTGGAAACCAACGAGCGACGGACGAGAGTCACGAGACGACGACGAAACCCGACTCCCATAACAGGGTGCCATCTCGTGTTTTTCTTTTATTAGCTAGACATATCCTTCTCTCGGGCTTACCCATAGGTAACAACACAAGAGCCAGAGCCACTTAATATGGACGGGAGGTTATTTATTTAGAAGAAGTAACACTATACCGACCGTAAGAGAAAAAAAGATGCCGGGAGAAGGGAAACGGAAAGACGGAGAAAGATGCCTTTCTTTTGAAAAAGATGGCTATAGCCGCGCGAGAATCCTATAGCGCTGCTTTTACTACTCCGAGACAACATCCTTTCGAAAGGATTTCCTGCCCTAGGAGTAAGTGGAACAGACGCCCAAATACGAAGGAGTTATTACCGGTTTGGAGGGGGAAATCCAAAAATACCGAGGTGGCGTTTGAGGAAAAATGTTCCAAAGCTGAGCCGGTAACAAAAACCATGTGTTTCCCATCACTCAAAGGCTCTGAGAAAGAGAGAGAGAGAGAGAGAGAGAGAGAGAGAGAGAGAGAGACAGGAACTGGGTAATTAATGGCACGTTAAACGTGTTTTTTTTTCTCTCTTTTTTTATAATAAACCACCTTCCCTCTCGTTAGCCTGTTCTGTGTAATCTGCATAAATCTAAGATAACCAGTCAGTGAACTCTGCCCCCTGAGATTCTCTCTCTCTCTCTCTCTCTCTCTCTCTCTCTCTCTCTCTCTCTCTCACACACACACAGTCACTCACTCTCGACAGTTCTGTCAGTGAACTCTCTCTCTCTCTCTCTCTCTCTCTCTCTCTCTCTCTCTCTCCAAGCCGCAACCCCATTACGTATGTGTAATGGGATCTTTCCAACCATCCCAGGGTATCGCCAATACCGGAGTACTCGGAAAATATAATACTCGGCTTACACCTTCATCACACGTCTCGTAAATGAAGAGAGACGATCGTACAGAAAAACTCTTTAAGATTATACTTTACTTATTATCATAAATCGAGTCTAATTATGATTAAGAATGATCTTATTTTTAAAAAGGTTACTGATTTTAGCCTGTATTTGGGTACAAAAGTCTGTCAGGATGAAAAGATTTAGGCAAATCATGACTGAAGAAATGAACATATTTATAAGATTACTGCTTTTATTTTTGGTTACAGGAGTCTGTCGTCTTGAAATGTCTTTGGCTTAGAACATTTATCATTCATTATTCATTGTCTAAAATTAATTTTAACGTTCACTGCCATTACAGATGTCTGTCGGGAGAATATGTTCGGCTGGAAATATATTAAATAAATTAATTCTACTTCGTGGAAAGGCCTGAGTATCGTCTATATGTCTGGAACTTGTGTTTGGAATGAAGTGTCACCAGGCTTGGCGTTTATAATTGTAAGTTTCGCCTTGAGGAAAAAATTCGCATAAAGGCAAAGTTAAAGCGAAAATTTAATGCAATACGCCAACTCGAAATAATATATACGTAAATTTAATCATGAAGAAAAGGACTCAATATATCATATAAGCCTGGCACTTGCGTTTAAAATGAAGTGCCAAGTAGGCCTAGACAATTCCGTCTTCAGAAGCAATTCGCATTAGGCCTGCGCTTGCTGAAGGGAAGATTAATTATAATTATTATTATTATTATTATTATTATTATTATTGAATTGATAATAACACCCTTCTCCTAAACCAACCTTTTGACAAGAAGCTTCCTCTCCCTTAGCTCCAAGATGGTCTCATCTTCGCTATCGACGGTTTCGATAACGAGAGAACCCACGAGCGTCGATGTGGCCTCCCCATCCTCCTCCCCTTCTTCCTCTGGCTCCTCCTCCTCCTCCTTCTCCCGCCTCCTGCTGCAGCAGCCGCTCGACAGCTCCTCGATGTCGGAGTCGATGCCGCGGTCGAAATCCATGTAGAACGACTCTCTGGAGTCGCTGGAACCCCTCCGCAGTTTGAGGCTCAGGTTCGCCGAGCTGTTGCTCCCGCCGGCGTCCGAATGTGCCATGACGATAATAATCCACCTGCAGATAAGACGCACTCGCACCACATGCTTTTAGCACCGCCGAATTCAAACAAGTGTCATCTCCGAAATGTAAACAAACCTCCTCCTGACTAGTCTCCCGCTGGAGGCATCTGGCGGCCGCTCGGGGAACTATACTACTGACTGGCTGCTAATGATGCTTCGCTCAGTTCTGACGCCGGCGGACGGCGGCTGCTCTGCTGCAGTGCTCTACTACAGAAAACGGGAAGCGGAAACCGCAGGAAAACAGAGAGAGGGAGACTCTGCTCTCTCTCTCTCTCTCTCTCTCTCTCTCTCTCTCTCTCTCTCTTGAAATGCAAGATATGTTCGCATATACCTGAAGATTTTGCTTGTTTGTGAAAACGGGAAGAGGAAACCGCAGGGAAAGAGGGAGACTGCTCTCTCTCTCTCTCTCTCTCTCTCAAGAAACAAAAGACGTTCAAACGTTTTGATTTCGACAACTATAGGCGTTTGCATTGAATATGACCGGCGGCTGCATCCTCTCTCTCTCTCTCTCTTTCTCTCTCTCTCTCTCTCTCTCTCTCTCAGGGGACAATAGCTGTTGGAATTTCGACTATGTGTTGCCAGTTACCATTTAATTAACATATTTAATACGTACGCTGGATTGAATTTCACGCTATACTATTTAAAAGAAATACATTTTTATAATAAAATATTTCTATTTTTGGTATTATCTCTTCAAAACTATAACCACTGCACCGTATGTAGAATAATAATAATGATAATGATGATAATATCACTGCCAAGTTTTCCATATAATAATAATAATAATAATAATAATAATAATAATAATAATAATAATAATAATAATAATAATAATAATAGCATTATGGTCAAAATACATGAGAATAAATTCTTTTTAAATCATAAATATTGACAAAGAATGGTTGTATTTTAATCTTTATCGCATTACTCGTAATATTACGAGAAGATAATAATAATAATAATAATAATAATAATAATAATAATAATAATAATAATAATAATAATAATAATAATAAGCTGTTTATGGACTGCGTGTAGCCGGCAATATTCAGCATATTTGTATGTAGGAAGAATATTCTTTATTTCTTTACCAGATACAGAGCTGTAAGTATTCCTTGAGTAACACAATAATAGCGGGCAATATTCATGACATTTTACCCCTAAAATCCTGCTGGTAATATTAACCTTATCATCACCTTATATAACTCGCAATATTCAGTATATTTTCTTGTAAGTGGGTGGTAATTTTTTCTCATATTTTTACCTTATACGTAGCTGGTAATATGCTTTAGATTTTTACAATATATGTGTGTGTGTGAGTTTGTGTGTGTGAGTGTGTGTGTGTGAGTGTGTGTGTGTGTGTGTGTGTGTGTGTGTGTGTATGACAGAGAATCCTAAAGAAAGTAAAAGGCCTGCTGCTACACTTTCGAATCTTGTCTTATCCAGTGCAATTATATTTTACATTGTTGTTTAACCAACCTCTCCTCCTTTTACTTTCATATCTAACAGTCAGTTATCCGGTTCAGAATTATTATTATTATTATTATTATTATTATTATTATTATTATTATTATTATTATTATTATTATTATCATTAGGGAAAACTCTCTATCACGAGAGTTTATACAATGAAAAGAATGTTAAAAGTTCGTGTGTTTATAAACTATACACGTACTTTTAACATTTTTATTATTATGGACCCCTTGGAACATTATTATTATTATTATTATTATTATTATTATTATTATTATTATTATTATTCCTGACAAGGAGCATGACAAATAGCCGTCAAGATTCTGTGATACCTTCAAAACCATGGAATAGCAAGATAAAGCAAGAGAGAGAGAGAGAGAGAGAGAGAGAGGAGGCATAGTAAAATAATGGATAATTTAAGGATATCAAAAATAAAAACTAAGCAACAACTCAGAATGGTAATACATAGATTAAGAGAAATATAATTAATAATTTAAGGAGGATATCAAAAATGAATCTAAGCAACAACTCAGAATTGTAGTACTTAGATTAAGAGAAAAATATCATATATATATATATATATAATATATATTATATATATATATATAATATACTAAACCATTACCTACTGTCATTAAAATGATAACTATATATTAACTTTGTAAAAATAATATTTCAGAAGACTAAGCAAAGTTTATTCCTTCACAAACCTCTATATCAATTACTTCCAATGTCACCGCAATTTGCACCGACCGGAAGTTCCTCACGAAAAGAATATTTTCAAAGACATAGTTTTCTTTTGTTATCGAATAAAACTTCTAATTATTTTTCTGAGCAAAAAAAAAAAAAAAAAAATCAGAGATTATTTTTTCCGAGCGAAGAACTTTTATAAAAAAAAAATTCAAACAATTTTTTTTCTGAGCCAAAAAAATCAAAATTTATTTTTTCAGTCTCTCCTCTCTCTCTCTCTCTCTCTCTCTCTCTCTCTTTCTCTCTCTCTCTCTCTCTTTCTCTGTGTGTGTGTGTATGTGAGTGTGTGTGTGCGTGTGTATGTGTTTTCCATGTAAAAAAAAAAAAAGTGCCATTTCTCTCTCTCGCTCTCTCTTTCTCTCTTCTCTCTCTCTCTCTCTCTCTCTCTCTTAGTAGCCATCTTGCTTGGTGAGACGTACCCGCGTGAAGTCACAATAATCAACAGATATCACAAGTTTAACATACGACTAGAATTTGAGAAATATCTAGAAGTGTTCGTGACTATCGGTGATAAGATTAGTGTGAAAATAGTAGGATAAAGCGTCTTCTAAGTTAGTTTATCAAGTTGTAATACTATAAATCAGAACAAGATGGCAGTAAGTTCCAACTGCGGAAGAGGTGGCGTAATTTGGCGTGTTTAGCAAATTCGCAATACGATGAGGTAGCAGGAAGGGAACTGGCATTCATCATCTATGAAATCAGCAACAGTTCCTAACCCAAAAAGATACAAAAGGCATTCATAGATATATTAGAAGGAGGATAATCCTTCAAACTGGAACAAAATCTAATGAAAACATCTTGAAAATAATGAAGAAGTTCCAAATAAAATCCAAGTTGGTCAAGAGACTCATAAAGAAAATATACATAAACCAACATATTCCGACAAAGAAATGAATAAGGTGAATCTTGTGAATATCCTAATTGATGCATTAGGAAAAAGAATGCCAAAAAGCATGCAACTGTGTAAGGTTTGGTATTAGCATAGTCAATCCCACAAACCTAATCAGAAAATGTGCTGCATGCAACATTCCGACCTCCACAAAGTGTGTGAGGTAATACAAAAGATTGAGAAAAAGATACAGAATTTTTTGTTTCCAACATGTCTATCGGATAGACAATGTTATTAAATCAAGATTGAATGTACAAATAGTTGAGGATGAAGAAAGAAGAGGAAGAGGAAGAAGAAGAAGAAAAAGAAGAAGAGGAAAACGGAAGAGAAGTAAACAAAAATGAAATGACAGAAAAAAATAAGGAAAACAAAGAACAAGATAAAAGTATGGATGCAGAGATACTCATTGATACTACATATGAGGCAATAAAGCAGCATACCTACGAAGAAATAAATTACGATATGACAACAGAAAAGCAAATCCCGAAGAGGGCTCTACCCAGATCTATACAATGACGGGGAAAGAGGAAAAAATAGACAAGAAAAAGACAAAATCTGCAACCTTTTGAAAAGAGGAATTGCAGATTTGGAGAAAGATGTTACTACAAACATCCTAAGATATGTCAAAACTATGAAATATATGGTAAATGTGCATACTTAGATGGATATGGGATGATTGCAGAGATCTGCATCCAAAAATATGTAAAAACCTAAAAGAAGGAAAAGGATGTAAGTTCGACAAAAAATGCAAATATATGCACCCTGTTAGCCATGAATCATAATCAAATAAATAAACCACCAAGTAATAAAAATCCAAAATAAGAAAGAAACAAATAAAGAGAGAAATCAAGAATATCAGGTAAAAGAGAAAAGCAAAGCCACCAATGAGATATGTCAGAGGTGTCAGCAAAAAATTTCAAAGCATCAGCTCCGAAATTCTACTCAAGAGATAATAACTGGTATTTATTATGCAAGAGGATATTGCAGAAACGGAGAAAATTGCAGATCAGACACAAATTATAAAAATTATAGATGAAGGAAGATCAAATATTATGGAAAAGTTGGATTTTTTAATGTCAGAATTTCTGGAAATGAAAAAAAAGAAAACAACATACCAGAACAGGAAAGGAGACATGGGAAAATCCTTATTATTACCAGTATTAAATGAAGGAGAAAACACGCAAACCATCATAGTGATGAATGCGCAGGGTTTAGTTACGAGTAACTCAAAAAAAAGAAAAAGAAAAATAGAGTACTTAGAAGAACTAACCAAAATGAAAAGAAAATAGATATTAATGAATATAAGTGAAACCTGGTATTCCCCAAGAGACTGGGAATGATGATCAAATAAAAGGGTTCCAAACTTATAGATCAGATAGAAAAAATAGGATCAAGGGGGAACCGCAATATATGGGAAAGACAAAAAACAAGGAAAAATATATGAGAAATATAGTAACTCAGAATGTGAACTAATAGCGTAGAATTTGAATCTGAAAAATTGATGAACATAGTAATATATAGACCCCCTAATACTAAAGAGTGTTTGACTAATAATTGAAAATTGGATGATATATGTAGAAAATCACAAGGACTGGACTATTCTCCTATCTGGTGACTTCAACTTTCCTTTCGTAGAATGGAAAGAAACGAATAGGAGATTGTGGTTGTACTTATACATATAAAAAAGAGAGTAATAGTAGTGCAGAAGATAAGAGGCAATTTGAAAAGCTATTAGATATGCTACTAGAATACAACATTCAACAAATAAATCACCTGCCAACAAGAAAGGAAAATACTTTAGACCTAGTATTTGTGAACGAGAGAATTATGTTAAAGAAATAATAGTTTATAATGTGAGTATTTCAGACCATAATGTCATAGGAATTAACAGTTCATTCCAAAGCAAGTGAAAATAAGAGATAAGCAAGAAATGAAAAAGTGGGAAGGATATGGAAAAAATACAACTTCTACAGTAAAAATATAAAATGGTCAGAAATTAATGAAGAATTAAACAAAGATTGGGATAACATTTTCGTAAGTGATGACATAAGGGTAATACGGAGATATTATATAAAATATTGGAGAAAATAGTGGAAAAATATATACCGAAGAAGAAAAGTAAACATCATTCATGCATACCAAGAGACAGAAGAATCTTGTTCCAGAAAATCAGAAAGTGGAAAAAAGGTCTTGCAAAAGAAAAATGCATGGAAAGTATAGAACTAAAAAGTAAGATAGAAAATGCAGAACAAAAGATTATACAATCAAAAGAAAATGAAAAAACGGTGACGGGCCTTGGAAGAAAAAAACCCTATTAAAATATCAAGCAAAAACCCCAAACTATTATACTCATATGCGAAGAAGATGAATAAAAGAAGATAGAAATAGGCCCTCTGAGAATTGAAGGGAGATTAACGAATGAAAAAACAAAAAAAAGGAAATTTGCAAACATACTGGCAGAACGAATATAGAGAGGAATTCACCCCTAGAATAGATTAATGAAGATAATGATATAGAAGTAAGGATGAAAATAGTGAATATTTAGCTGACATAGATAATTAATGAAGCCGATATTGTGCAGGCTATTAATGAAATTAAAAATGGAGCTGCTGCAGGGCCAGATGGAATTCCTGCTATTTGTTAAGAAAGTAGTTCATTCTATCGCAAAGCCACTTGCAATATTATTAAGACAAAGTGTAGATACAGGCAAGATATATGATGAGCACAAATTAGCATATATTACCCTACTTTCCAAGTGGATCAAGACTAGAGGCAAGTAATTATATGGCCTGTGAGTCTAACATCACATATTATGAAAGTGTATGAAAGGGTAATGAAGAAAAATATTATGAAACATTTAATAAAAATAATTTGTTTAATAAAGGACAACCATGGTTTCGTACCCGGAAAAAGTACACAAACCCAACTGTTAGTCCACCGTGAGAACATATTCAAAAATATGAAAGCGGAAATGAAACAGATGTGGTTTATTTAGACTTTGCAAAAGCTTTTGATAAAGTAGACCATATATATTAGCGAAGAAAATTAGAAAAACACAATATCGTGGATAAAAGTAGGAAAATGGTTAAAAGAATTTTTGCACAACAGAAAACAGAAAAACATAGTTATTGCAAACGACGAGAAATCGGATGAAGCCAAGGTAATATCCGGTGTGCCGCAAGGTACGGTGTTAGCTGCAATACTGTTTGTTATTATGATTGAAGACATAGACAATAATGTTTAAAGATTCGGTAGTGGAGTAGTTTCGCAGATGACACAAGAATAAGTAGAGAAATTACTTGTGATGAAGATAGGAACGCTCTACAAAGAGACCTTAACAAAGTATATGATTGGGCAGAGGTAAATAGGATGGTATTAATCTGATAAATTTGAATCAATAAATTATGGACAGAGAAGAAAGCTATATGCATATAAGGGACCTAATAATGAGACCATCACAAATAAGGAAGCATTTAAGTTAAAGACCTTGGTGTGATGATGAATAGGAACATGTTATGTAATGATCAAATAGCAACTCTGTTGGCAAAATGTAAAGCAAAAAATGGGAATGTTGTTACGGCACTTCAAAACAAGAAAAGCTGAACACATGATTATGCTTTTTTATAAAACATATGTTCGTAGTCCACTTGAATTATTGCAATGATGATGGTACCCACACTATCAAAAGGATATTGCACAAATAGAGAGTGTACAAAGGTCCTTTACAGCTAGAATAGAAGAAGTTAAGGACCTAGACTACTGGGAAAGACTACAATTCTTAAAATTATATAGTCTAGAAAGGAGAAGAGAACGCTACATGATAATTCAGGCATGGAAACAGATAGAAGGAATAGCAGAAAAAAAATATCATGGAACTAAAATATCAGAAAGAGCAAGCAGAGGTAGATTAATAGTGCCCAAAACTATACCAGAAAAATAAGGAAAGCACACAGGACATTAATCCACTACGCACCAGCATCGATAATGCAGCGTCTATTCAATGCGTTGCCAGCTCATCTGAGGAATATACAGGAGTGAGCGTAGATGTGTTTAAGAATAAGCTCGACAAATATCTAAACTGCATCCCAGACCATCCAAGATTGGAAGATGCAAAATATACCGGAAGATGTACTAGCAACTCTGGTAGACATTAGAGGTGCCTCACACTGAGGGACCTGGGGCCAACCCGAACAAGATGTAAGGTCTGTAAGGTAAGGTAAGGTCTTTCTGTGTGTGTGTGTATGTGAGTGTGTGTGTGCGTGTATGTGTTTTTCCATGTAAAAAAGTGCCATTTCTCTCTCTCTCTCTCTCTCTCTCTCTCTCTCTCTCTCTCTCTCTCGTTTCCTGGAAAAAGTGACATCAACATTTTAGTCGTTCACTTTTTAAACTTCAGCGTCAATGACCTTAACCCTTGCGACGCCAGGATTATAGACCGATGAAAAAACTCACAACTTTTCAGGATGTCGTTAAATACGTACCGAACGACCTTATAAGCATGCAGGCAGAAGCAACGACCACCGATGTCGTCCTTGAAAAGCTGGGACGGGGAACATGGGGGGTGGGGGTGTTTTTTTCAGGGGTGAGGTTGTGGGGATGGGGGGACCTATATTTATTTCGCTTTTTGCCTGGTGGAGGGCGACATCACTTCTGAGTCTAGTTTCCCACTGAGCACAGTTTCACAGTTTCACAGTTTCCCATGTTTCCCTTATTAACTGATGACGTAACACCAGCTAGAGACCGGGGAAGTGGTGTGGGGGGGGGGGGGGGGTGGTTAGGTTGGTTGGGGAAGGGGTTGAAAGGAAGTGTTTCTTCATTATTATTATTATTATTATTGGGCACAATTTTCCGTGTCGAAAATGATGACAA
>NC_087209.1:7669311-7864311 GCF_015104395.2 Macrobrachium nipponense | reverse complement strand
GTATATTATTATTATTAATTATTTATTATTATATTATTATTATTATTATTATTATTATTATTATTATTATTATTATTATTATTATTAATTAGAGGATGAACCCTATTCACGTGGAACAAGCTCACCAAAGGGGTCACTGACTTGAAATTCAGGCTTCCAAAGAATATTCAGATGTTCATTAGGAAGAGAGATATCACTTACCAAAAAGAAAAAGAAAATAAGTCAATGAATAAACAAACAGATAAAAAAATGGTTCGAAATTTACTCGCCAGAGGGTAGGAGTCACAAAAGTTATTGGTGTCAGAATTGATGGTCCATCTTCCTCCTCCTCCTCCTCCTTCCTCTCACTTAAACTTGGGATTTTTCCTTGTGTGGTGTCCCGCAAGGCCCGTATTGCGACCTCCAGTCATTTACACCTCTCTCCTCTCTCTCTCTCTCTCTCTCTCTCTCTCTCTCTCTCTCTCTCTCTCTCTCTCTCTCATAATTATGTGCATTATTTATCTAGAGCCAAACTAAAAGACCAATAACTATCTCACATCCTTTTCTCCATTTAGATTAAGCCCTAGTTCTCTCTCTCTCTCTCTCTCTCTCTCTCTCTCTCTCTCTAATTCTGTCTCGAGAAGGAAAATGAAAATCTTCACGAAGACGGTAAGTATATCTAATGTACTTATACATTCAAATTTTTTAAATCACCAACTGAGATTTCAATGAGAGAGAGAGAGAGAGACCTTACCTTACAGACCTTACAGTTCGTTCGGGTTGCCCCAGGTCCCTCAGTGTGAG
Organism: Macrobrachium nipponense; assembly: GCF_015104395.2. NCBI lineage: Eukaryota > Metazoa > Arthropoda > Malacostraca > Decapoda > Palaemonidae > Macrobrachium > Macrobrachium nipponense. Next base: position 7,863,528 of record NC_087209.1, on the reverse strand, counting down.
GCGCCTCTAATGTCTACCAGAGAGTTGCTAGTACATCTTCCGGTATATTTTGCATCTTCCAATCTTGGATGGTCTGGGATGCAGTTTAGATATTTGTCGAGCTTATTCTTAAACACATCTACGCTCACTCCTGATATATTCCTCAGATGAGCTGGCAACGCATTGAATAGACGTTGCATTATCGATGCTGGTGCGTAGTGGATTAATGTCCTGTGTGCTTTCCTTATTTTTCCTGGTATAGTTTTGGGCACTATTAATCTACCTCTGCTTGCTCTTTCTGATATTTTTAGTTCCATGATATTTTCTGTTATTCCTTCTATCTGTTTCCATGCCTGAATTATCATGTAGCGTTCTCTTCTCCTTTCTAGACTATATAATTTTAAGGATTGTAGTCTTTCCCAGTAGTCTAGGTCCTTAACTTCTTCTATTCTAGCTGTAAAGGACCTTTGTACACTCTCTATTTGTGCAATATCCTTTTGATAGTGTGGGTACCATATCATATTGCAATATTCAAGTTGGGACTACGAACATATGTTTTATAAAAAAGCATAATCATGTGTTTCAGCTTTTTCTTGTTTTTGAAGTGCCGTAACAACATTCCCATTTTTGCTTCATTTTTGCCAAACAGAATTGCTATTTGATCATTGCATAACATGTTCCTATTCATCATCACACCAAGGTCTTTAACTGCTTCCTTATTTGTGATTGTCTCATTATTAGGTCCCCTATATGCATATAGCTTTCCTTCTCTGTCTCCATAATTTATTGATTCAAATTTATCAGAGTTAAATACCATCCTATTTACTCTGCCAAATCATATACTTTGTTAAGGTCTCTTTGTAGAGCGTTCCTACTCATCACAAGTAATTTCTCTACTTATTCTTGTGTCATCAGCGAAACTACTCACTACCGAATCCTTAACATTACTGTCTATGTCTTCAATCATAATAACAAACAATATTGCAGCTAGCACCGTACCTTGTGGCACACCGGATATTACCTTGGTTTCATCCGATTTCTCATCGTTTGCAATAACTATCTGTTTTCTGTTGTGCAAAAATTCTTTTAACCATCTTCCTACTTTATCTACGATATTGTGTTTTTTCTAATTTTCTTTGCTAATATATTATGGTCTACTTTGTCAAAAGCTTTTGCAAAGTCTAGATAAACCACATCTGTTTCATTTCCGCTTTTCATATTTTTGAATATGTTCTCACGGTGGACTAACAGTTGGGTTTGTGTACTTTTTTCCGGGTACGAAACCGTGTTGTCCTATATTAAACAATATTTTTTATAAATGTTTCATAATATTTTTCTTCATTACCCTTTCATACACTTTCATAATATGTGATGTTAGACTCACAGGCCTATAATTACTTGCCTCTAGTCTTGATCCACTTTTGAAAGTAGGGGTGAATATATGCTAATTTGTGCTCATCATAAATCTTGCCTGTATCTACACTTTGTCTTAATAATATTGCAAGTGGCTTTGCGATAGAATGAACTACTTTCTTTAACAAAATAGCAGGGACTCCATCCGGCCCTGCAGCAGCTCCATTTTTAATTTCATTAATTGCCTGCACAATATCAGCTTCATTAATTTCTATGTCAGCTAAATATTCACTATTTTCTTCCCTTACTTCTATATCATTATCTTCATTATCTATTCTAGGGGTGAATTCTCTTATAATCGTTTTCTGCCAGTATGTTGCACAAATTTCCTTTTTTTCATTCGTTATCTTCCCTTCAATTCTCAGGAGGGACCTATTTCTATTATTCTTTTAGTTCATCTTCTTCGCATATGAGTATAATAGTTTGGGGTTTGCTTGATATTTAATAGGGTTTTTCTTCCAAGTCCCGTTTTTCATTTTCTTTTGATTGTATAATTCTTTTGTTCTGCATTTTCTATCTTGCTTTTTAGTTCTATAACTTTCCATGCATTTTTTTCTTTTGCAAGACCTTTTTTCCACTTTCTGATTTTCTGGAACAAGATCCTTCTGTCTCTTGGTATGCATGAATGATGTTTACTTTTCTTCTTCGGTATATATTTATCCACTATTTTCTCCAATATTTTATATAATATCTCCGTATTTACCCTTATGTCATCACTTACGAAAATGTTATCCCAATCTTTGTTTAATTCTTCATTAATTTCTGACCATTTTATATTTTTACTGTAGAAGTTGTATTTTCCATATCCTTCCCACTTTTTCATTTCTTGCTTATCTCTATTTTCACTTGCTTTGGAATGAACTATTAATTCTATGACATTATGGTCTGAAATACTCGCATTATAAACTATTATTTCTTTAACATAATTCATCTCGTTCACAAATACTACTAGGTCTAAGTATTTTCCTTTCTTGTTGGCAGGTGATTTATTTGTTGAATGTTGTATTCTAGTAGCATATCTAATAGCTTTTCAAATTGCCTCTTATCTTCTGCACTACTATTACTCTCTTTTTTATATGTATAAGTACAACCACAATCTCCTATTCGTTCTTTCCATTCTACGAAAGGAAAGTTGAAGTCACCAGATAGGAGAATAGTCCAGTCCTTGTGATTTCTACATATATCATCCAGAGAGAGAGAGAGAGAGAGAGAGTCTTTAAAGCTCGTATGACGGAGCACATTCTCTCAATTACTACACCTTGGACTGTCCATTACTACACTTTAACTTCTCATGAACACAGTTTCGCGCACTCAGAGAATCAAGCCGTTGTAAAGGGTCACACTGAGGCTTGCGGAGCCAAGAGTGAGTGCTACTCAAAAAGACTCATTTATAAATAAATGAATGAAAAATACTTAAGACTGACATTGAATCCTCCAGGAAACTCCTGTTAATCCCATGAATCCGGACGAAGAAAATCCTACACGAAGAAGCTTCAAACTCAGGCTCCGAGGACCGATTCATAAATGAATAAATAAAGACACAAATCGAAATTAAATCCTCCAGGAAATTCCTGTTAATCCCATGAATCCGGATCAAGAAAATCAAAGAAGCAGTAGCTTCAAGCTCAGGCTCCAAGGACCAATTCATAGATTAAATAAATAACACTTACAAGTCGACATTAAATCCTCAAGAAGTTCCTGTAATCCCATGAATCCTCACGAAGAAAATCCAACACGAACTTGCACAAATGCACAAACTCAGGCTCCAAGGATCCCTTTAGTAGGGTGAGAGAGGGAGAGACTGCAGGAGCGAAATCCTTCCGCGTCCTCACGAGCAGGTATAGACCCCTCCTATGCTCAGGGGTCCTCGTCGAATCCTTGAGGGGATCCATTGGACCAGACTTCCCTCAATTATTCAATCGATCAACTATATGTTGCGTCTTATCTTCTGGGCGTTGCTCGTTTTTGTTATCTCTCTCTCTCTCTCTCTCTCTCTCTCTCTCTCTCTCTCTCTCTCTCTCTCTCAGATTCAACTTCAAGAAACAGTGCACGTTTTTGTCTCAAGTCTCCACCAAAAATTCACCCAACGATGGGTCTGAACACTACTTTGGATGGGTGACCTGCAGCCACCATTATCAAAGATCCACCCACTATAACCACACCCTAATTAATGGTGCCATAGACCATGGCCCGGGGGCAAAGATTGCAAACCTAATACGAATTTAAATGACCCTCAGAACAAAGTGTGAAAAGGAAGACTAATAGTTTCACATGATTTCTGCGTTTTGGGGGTTTGGGGGACACGCGGTTGAATCATTATCATTATCATTCAGGACCGAGACCCTCTCTTATACATGACAGACTATATATCATTATCATTATTATTATTGAGTGAAACACTCTCACGAAGCAAAATACAAAACAGGGAGGGTGCAAAGGCTTTCCCTGCAGGATCCCACTGTGTTGACAAGCCGCAAGAGAAAAAAACAAAAGCAAAACAGAAGCAAATGAAGAAAGCAGAGAATTATAACGAAACAATCACACTTGACAAATAGATAAATCTATGAAAATAACCTTCAACTCATAAGTTATGTCGTAAATCAAACAGAAGGACTGTGTATAAATTCGTTAGGACCTAGGACACTTATCCATAAATCTGAGTGGTTTTGCCACTAAAGTTCAACAATCTCTCTCTCTCTCTCTCTCTCTCTCTCTCTCTCTCTCTCAGAAGAAGAAGAAGAAGAAGAAGAAGAAGAAGAAGAAGAAGAAGAAGAAAAAGACCCAGAAACTAGAATACAAGACTATAAGGGCCTCGAACCCTTTCTAAGTAGCCCCATACTATGCAAGCAAATATGGCAATTTGATCTGATCGCCCAGGAAGCGTTCATTTGGTGCTGCTGTTGAGTCTGATGAATTCAACCTTTCCCCCCATTGAACGCAACCTTTATTCTGCTTTTATCCCCAAGTGCTTTTGTTCGAGAGAGAGAGAGAGAGAGAGAGAGAGAGAGAGAGAGAGAGAGAGAGAGAGAGAGAAATATTTACCTCACGGCCTTTGTCCATTTTGCAGGGGTAACACTCCAGAGACTAAGTAAGTTTGGCAAAATCTGATTCCATTTGTATACTACCTCCTTTCCTCATTCTATATATACTTCCCATCTCTCATTCTGACTTGTCCTCCATTCTACCTCCTTTTCGTCATTCTACCTCCTTCCCTTATTCTAGACCTCATTCTACCTCGTATTCCTTATTCTAGACCTCATTCTACCTCGTATTCCTTATTCTAGACCTCATTCTACCTCATATTCCTTATTCTAGACCTCATTCTACCTCGTATTCCTTATTCTAGACCTCATTCTACCTCGTATTCCTTATTCTAGACCTCATTCTACCTCGTATTCCTTATTCTAGACCTCATTCTACCACGTATTCCTTATTCTAGACCTCATTCTACCTCGTATTCCTTATTCTAGACCTCATTCTACCTCATATTCCTTATTCTAGACCTCATTCTACCTCATATTCCTTATTCTAGACCTCATTCTACCTCATATTCCTGATCTTATTACTCATTCCTCACTCTTCCCCCTTCCCTCATTCTACACCTCCCTCATTCTACCTCCTTCCTCACTCTATACCAGCTTCCCTCATACCTCCCCCCCCCCAACCCCCCCCCCCCCCCCCCCCCCACCCCCCCCCACCCCCCCCCGCCCCAACCCCCACTTCTCCTCATCTCCTGCAATATCTGTGCTTAGGCAACAACACCTGAACAATACGCGAATTTCGGCCAGTGGACAAACCTGCCACACTTCCGGTATAATCGCAGGATTTCCGGTTCATTGTTCGATCTCGTGGGTCGTGGCGATTCTCATCTCCGATTCTGAGAGATCTCTCTGGTTGTGGTTTGTGATAATGAATAAATAAAAAAATAAATAAATAAATAAATAAATAAATAAATAAATAAATAATGATACCGTTCCGTTATTTTTTTTTTTATTATGATCGCTCTAACGAACCAACAAACAGATACTGCAACATTGTGTATGAACGGTTGACACACTCGTATACGCGAGTGTATTGATATATACATAAACACAATCACCACACACACAGATTAATGCTGGAACGAATATCACAGTTGATTGGCATCAATTGCCATGTTATAATAAAATTCAAAATGTATTTCATTTAAAAAGTTATTTACTGTCATATATATATATATATATATATATATATATATATATATATATATATAGAGAGAGAGAGAGAGAGAGACGAGAGAGAGAGAGAGAGAGAGAGAGAGTCATTATACATACATATATATATATATATATATATATATATATATATATATATATATTAAACATATCACTCCAAATCACCTTCCATGAACCCTGCTTAACCCCAGACTCTTCCTTGCAACGCCAGGAATAATAAGCCAAAAGCTTTATTTATTTATTTAAATAGACTAATTCGCAAAAACCATTTGGGGAACAACGCCCCTTTTCCTTCATGCTCACTGAATCTTCAAGTGGAGGAAGTGGGCTTTCTTTGCTAAGTACAATTACCCCTCTTACGTAAAAACCGAAATATGAATGAGAAGGGATACGCAATAAAAACAAATAAAAATCAGTCTATGGTGTTGTTGTATAACATGGCTAATAGGCGTTAATAAATCAATCAATCAAATTGATTAACTAATTAAAAAAAGGTGAGCTTATAGTGACAAAGATACCAACACACGACAAATTAATTTATTTCATACAAGATTATTTTGATGTGAACCAAAAAAAAAAAAAAGGTGAGCTTATAGTGATACCAAAAGATAAATGAATTTATTTCATACAAAATGATTTTGACGTGAAAAAAAAAAAAAAAAAATTGAACTTATAGTGATAAATATACCAAAAGATAAATTAATTTATTTCATACAAGATTATTTTGACGTGAAAAAAAGAAGAAAAAAAAGGTGAGCCTATAGTGACAAATATACCAAAAGATAAATGATTTTATTTCAGACAAGATTATTTTGATGTGAACCAAAAAAAAAGGGTGAGCTTATAGTGACAAATATACCAAAAGATAAATTAATTTATTTCATACAAGATTATTTTGACGTGAAAAAAAAAGTGAGCCTATAGTGACACATACCAAACCAAAATGATAAATGATTTTATTTCAGACAAGATTATTTTGACGTGAAAAAAAAAAGAAAAAATAAGTGAGCCTATAGTGACAAATATACAAAAGATAAATTAATTTATTTCATACAAGATTATTTTGACGTGAAAAAAAAGAAAAAAAAAGGTGAGCTTATAGTGACAAAGATACCAAAGGATAAATTAATTCATTCCACACAAGATGATTTTGACGTGGACCAAATAGGGGAAATAATGAACATTCATACAACAAACGGGAAGAGACGATGAATAGGAAGGAATTCCTCTAAATATCACCGCAATAACATAACAGTCAATGAAGGTTACAATGGTTGGTATAAGAAATTATTAGAATAGTAACGAAATTGAGGAAATACTGCAACAAAAGGAAATTTACTTCAATAATGAAGGAATATCATTATCTTCACAATAGCATGACAATATCTGAAGGCTACCTTCGCGTCATGTAAATGAGCTTAGAAAAAGATAAAAAAGACGGATTACTTAGGAGTATTATGTCATTTCTACCTAACAGGACCATACCATGCAAGTCTGGTTTTCAAAATATAACTTATATTTGGTAAATATAAGTTATATTTAACGGCTTTCGCCGAAATAAAATATATACAGATGTATAGGTAGGTGAAGTATGTATATGCAGTGTAAAGGTATTTACTATGTATATACATAGTAAATTCAAGTATGTAATATAATTTTTTTTAATTTGTAGAATCTAAGCTGGCTATGAATTGTTACAAGAAAGATGATAATACTCTCATCGGATAAAATTCTGAATGTAATTTTGTTAGAATTGTAAAATATTGTATATTTTCTCTAATAAAAGATAAAAAACTTGATATTGTAACTACGAGTCGATAAGGTTATCTTAATCACTTTACGGGTATTGAGTTAAAGGTGCAGGAATTTCAGGATAGGATACTTACGATATATTTATTAGAATGAACAAAATGTAAATAAAATAAAAAAGTAAATAATGTGCATGTTAAACAGTACAGAAAAATTATTTCCTAATAAAACATGGCGTATTTATTTTAATTTTCGTTGGCGTAAAAACACGCTATTTGACCGTAGACTTCAGAGCGCTCCCCGTGTGAGCTGGAGGTCGGATCGACCCTTGTTTGATATCAAGGTCCATTTCTACCAGTTTACATAAATAGCTGGCAGCCTTTCACCACTGGTGTTGTTGGTAGTAATTTAAGTGACATTATTATAGTAGATTCACATCAACCATGCATCTGATGTCTAGGCCAGCAGTCCCTTATGAAGCTCCTGATAGGCTGTTGATAAGCCAATTGCAGGGATAGGAAACTCTCAGTCTCTTGAGAGAGTTCACGTAGGCAGGATGTATGTTCTCCTGAGAGATACATCTTTCAAAAGTATCCCTCAGGAGAGTTGGAACATACTACATCCTGACTACGTGAACTCTCGAGAGACTGAGTGTTTCCAGCCCTGCGATTGGCTTGTTGTAAGGGACTGCTGGCCTAGACATCAGATGCACGGTTGATGTGAATCTACTATAGTGATAGACTTCTTCGGAATAAACCATTTTGCTCCCTGGTATTTTAATTATGTTAATTTGCTTTTCTTCTCATAAAAATGATGGATAGTTTTATATCATTCTTAACTACTTCTTATAGAGATAAGGATCAAGGGAAGATATATATATATATATATATATATATATATATATATATATATATATATATATGTGTGTGTGTGTGTGTGTGTGTGTGTGTATATATATATATATATATATATATATTATATATATATATATATATATATATATATATATATATATATATATCATATGTGTGCGTTTCTATACTATAGCGCTAATATTAACAAGCAATGTCGTTCACCAATTAGAATGTTGGCAAATTCATTTTAGTAATTGCGCTTTCAATCATCGTTTATATTTCTAATAATATCATGACGAAGTGAAGATTCTTGGGGGTCGAGAATAATAAAAATAAAAAATACCGATTATCTGCAAAAAATAGGTCCTGAAAATCGGGAATCCGGCCCCCACCTTGCCCTACCCCAGAAATAATCCCTTAATTTATGCTTTCTTGAATCATTTAGATTATTGTTTACTTTAGAATTAATAAAAAATAATTCAAAGTCTGGCAAACTCTACATAGTTCTTCTGGGCGTAAGTCAATCTTAGAGATATTGCACAGACATTAGATGTCGTGATAATTTTGTTATAATTCGGCTGCAGAGCCGACAAATATATTAGGTTCCTTTAAGAAAAGCATTTGTCCCGTGTGTGTAGTCGAAGGCTGCACACCTTATGCCACGGCTAAAAGTTCTCCACCTAAGAGTACAAGAGTTGTTTATGTAATAATCTCTTGATTTAATATATTTCCCAGCCATTAACTGATATACAAAAAATTAAATTTATTTTTTTTATTTTAAAATATTTTTTTATACTACACAAGATGAAATTTGCTTTTTGTTTAAAATCCACATCGGAGTTTAACGCTTGGTACAGGGCTTCATAACCCTTATAAAAATTTACTGCAAATTTACTGTCACATTTATAGCATTTCTATTATTTAGTTATTTTTTTTCTTATGAGTTTGATAGTGAATACAGTGCCTGTGGGAGAAATTGTGGCATTCGAGTGAAGACTTACTACGTACTCCCGTTTTCTATGCGACGATTTCAGTCATTCTTTAGACACCCCCCAAAATTCTACTTCCCGTTTGGAAAGCAGTTTTCGTTTACTAAAGATTACTTTATGAAAATGAAAATTGCACTTTTCTTATTACTAGCATTATGTAAGAAGCATTCTCCACCGTTCTCTCTTTTCCAGTAGTTTCGTTCACCCAGCAAAGATTACATAGGCTCTGTATTCATTGCCAGCCTCGTACAAAACAAAACAAAAAAGAAATGCAGTAAATTTGCAGTAGATATGCTTTGAAGTATGAAGCATAGAGCCCTCCATAGAAAGCGCTAAACTCCAATGTGGGTTTTAAACAGAAAACCAATTTCATATGCTGGAGTTGTTAAAAAAATATTATAAATGAAGAAAAAACAAATTTATTTTGTATCACAGTAATTGGATTGGACATATTTTAAATCAAGAGACTATTACATAGACAACTCTTGTATTTCTATGTTTGTATGGTATTATTTAACAAATGGAACATTTCTTTTTGTATACATTAGGGTAAATTTCTTTCCATGTAAAAATTTGCCTTCTTTAATGTTGTATTATTTTCATGTATTTATTTTATGTTTTACTATTACTCTCATTTGCCTGGAAACTTTCGAATTTTATGTATATCAATAGTTTTTGAATTTTAATTTTGAATTTGAACCAACAACTTTACGTGACTTCTGAACCACGTCGAGAGTGAACTTCTATCACCGGAAATACTACACATCTCTAACTCCTTAATGGAATTGCTCGAGAATCGGACTCGCGGCCACCGAGGTGGCGCGCAAAGACCATACCGACCACGCCACTGAGGCGCTTGGCACCTCTTGTAATCTTGGGATGGTTAAATTTTAGTTGGGGGATGACACATACATACCGTCCGTTTTCAGGTATTAGTAATCCTCGCCGTTAAAATCGATGTGTTGTTAACAACAGCTTTACTTTACTTTTAGGGGTTTATTTCTCGACCTCCATCAGACACTAAGAGTCTGTTCAGGCGGGCCTTGATGTGTGAAAATAATTTCTTTCCAGTTTATATTTTGCTCTGTATCTTTTCAGTATTCGCTAGCATTTGTATTCAGGCTTAATAGTTTTCTGATCACTATTATAACACTTTCCAAAGAGATAAGTCTTCAGGTTTTTCTTGAAAACTGCCACATTTTTGCTATTCTTGACATCACGTGGAAGGTCGTTGAAGAGTCTCGGTGCAGCATAACAAAAAGTTCTTCCTCCTATTGCATGATTAACACTAATTTCGAATAGTAGGGGACCAAGGAATTACGAAGATATTTAGGCTTATCACTTGTAAGTGCCTTGTAAATCAACAAACAAATCTTAAATTCAATTCTAGCCTTACCAGGTAACCAATGTAGATCGATCAGTGCAGGAGTTATTCTCTCCCGAAATTTAATGCCTTTTATCAGTCTAGCCGCCCGGTTTTGCACATTTTGGAGCTTTCTTAGTAGTGTATTGGGCAATTTATAGTACAGAGAATTGCAATAATCAATAAGCCTTGATATTTCGTGACTCATCACTAAAATTTTTGTACTGCCCTCTGTTAAATATTTTCTAATAAATGCTATGTTTCTCAGGTGATAGTTACACACTTTCACTGTATTCACTATTTGATCCCTCATTGACAAATTACAATCCATCAGTACACCCAAATTTTTCACAACAGGCACAATCCTAACATCAGCGTCACCAATTTTTATACTTTGAAATAACTGGTAATTCTTCAAAGCCACCTTTGTGCCAAAAAACATACATTCAGTTTTATCATAATTTAATTTAAGTCTTTTCCTCTGCATCCATGTTTTTATTTCAGTCATTATCTCATCAATTTTCTTCATTGTATCTTGTGTTGTTGAAATTGAAAGGTAAAATTGAGTATCATCTGCATATAGTTTAAAGCCCACTTTTTGTTTTTTCAAGATATGTGATAGCTCGATAGTATATATGATGAACAAGATAGGGCCCAGAACACTACCCTGTGGTACACGTTTCATAAGAATTCTCTCACTAGATCGGTTTCCAGAAACTTCTACAATAGTCTTCCTGTTCGTTAAGTAGCTTCGCAAGGTGATTTGGAGTGATATGTTTAATATATATATATATACATATATATATATATATATATATATATATATATATATATATATATATATATTGTTATGAACCACTGTTGGGTTAATCAGGTTCTTTAAAAAATAAGTATGAAAAAAATAAATGAAAAAAAAAATTATCAGGACTGAAAATCTGGCAGCAATTGAGACAGTCAAAGGAGGACGAAACAAGTAATACGAAACAGAGACCTTAAGACTAATTTATTATATATAAAATGTACAATTGTTTGAATTCAATATTTACGTAAAGTCATCAGTGGCAAAGCAAAAACCATTAAGCAAAAATAACATATTTAATCTGAAAATTATCAGAAAAGGCAAATATCAAAAAGGCAAATATCGACCAATCAGTATAACAATCTTTAACAAAATGAATGAGTCAGTACATCAAAAAATAAACATTCCATGCAAGCAGGGGAGCAAAAAATTTACATAAAAGTATCTGTAAATGCCATAACAATTAATACAGTAACCTTAATACGAGCAGTTAGCAAATATTAATAAGAGACAACATAATTACAATTAAAGAAACAAGTTAATAATGGACCATAAAAATCAAAAGCAGGGTTAACAAATTATGTCACAAAAACAGTATAAATTTCCCAATTACTTTAACCATTAACATTAAACCCTGGAGAAACCTTAAGGCACAAAAGCCTTCTACAATAAACGCTACAGGACACTGCACACCCAGGAAACCGTGTCAAGTTGCAGAGATAACACACGAGGACCCGCTAAGAATACCTCCTGAAGAAATTTATTAAGCCGAAGCTGTCAACCAAACAGACGAAGCTGCCCTTCAGGAGAACACAGACGAAGCTGTACACAACGCAGACGAAACTGCCCTTCATGAAAACAGACGAAGCTGCAACTCTGAAGCCGTGGTCCTCAACATAACACAGACGAAGCTGCTAACCCAGACAAAACTGGCTCTGCCGAACATCTTGATGCTCGTCCTTAACCCTGCAGGTCCCGAGTCATAACCAAATAGCCATTACGGGCTCCAAACGGGACTGCATAGAACCCCCATGCTGCTTACAACCTGCTCAGGTCTCTGTACCTTACTGACTGAAGCAGTCAGACACGGGCTGTCGGACGTTACCTTACCTCCACCTCTTCTACCAATAAACAAGAGGTGAAACGACCCTCACGGGGAAACAACCCGAAACAACCGTTTCGATCGTCCGAGACAAGAAAAAAATACAAGGGTGCGTAACACCCTTACAATTTTATAATATATATATATATATATATATATATATATATATATTATATATAATATATATATATTAAAACATATCACTCCAAATCAACCTTCCATGAACCTTGCTTAACCCCAGACTCTTCCTTGCAACGCCAGGAATAATAAGCCAAAAGCTTTATTTATCTAAATACACTAATTCGCAAAAACCATTTGGGGGACAACGCCCCTTTTCCTTCATGCTCACTGAATCTTAAAGTGGAGGAAGTGGGCTTTCTTTGCTAGGTACCATTACCCCTCTTGCGTAAAAACCGAAATATGAATGAGAAGGGATACGCAATAAAAACAAATAAAAATCAGTCTATGGTGTTGTTGTATAACATGGCTAATAGGCGTTAATAAATCAATCAATCAAATTGATTAACTAATTAAAAAAAAGGTGAGCTTATAGTGACAAAGATATCAACACACGACAAATTAATTTATTTCATACAAGATTATTTTGATGTGAACCAAAAAAAAAAAAAAAGTGAGCTTATAGTGATACCAAAAGACAAATGAATTTATTTCATACAAAATGATTTTGACGTGAAAAAAAAAAAAAAAAATTGAGCTTATAGTGACAAATATACCAAAAGATAAATTAATTTATTTCATACAAGATTATTTTGACGTGAAAAAAAAGAAAAAAAAAAAATTAGCCTATAGTGACAAATATACCAAAAGATAAATGAATTTATTTCAGACAAGATTATTTTGATGTGAACCAAAAAAAAAAAAAAAAGGGTGAGCTTATAGTGACAAAGATACCAAAGGATAAATTCATTCATTCCACACAAGATGATTTTGACGTGGACCAAATAGGGGAAATAATGAACATTCATACAACAAACGGGAAGAGACAATGAATAGGAAGGAATTCCTCTAAATATCACCACAATAACATAAGTCAATGAAGGTTACAATGGTTGGTATAAGAAATTATTAGAATAGTAACGAAATTGAGGAAATACTGCAACAAAAGGAAATTTACTTCAATAATGAAGGAATATCATTATCTACACAATAGCATCACAATATCTGAAGGCTACCTTCGCGTCATGTAAATGAGCTTAGAAAAAGATAAAAAAGACGGATTACTTAGGAGTATTATGTCATTTCAACCATACCATGCAAGTCTGGTTTTCAAAATATAACTTATATTTGGTAAATATAAGTTATATTTAACGGCTTTCGCCGAAATAAAATATGTACAGATGTCTAGGTAGGTGAAGTATGTATATGCAGTGTAAAGGTATTTACTATGTATATACATAGTAAATTCAAGTATGTAATATAATTTTTTTTAATTTGTAGAATCTAAGCTGGCTATGTATAGTTACAAGAAAGATGATAATACTCTCATCGGATAAAATTCTGAATGTAATTTTGTTAGAATTGTAAAATATTGTATATTTTCTCTAATAAAAGATAAAAAACTTGATATTGTAACTACGAGTCGATAAGGTTATCTTAATCACTTTACGGGTATTGAGTTAAAGGTGCAGGAATTTCAGGATAGGATACTTACGATATATTTATTAGAATGAAAATGTAAATAAAATAAGTAAATAATGTGCATGTTAAACACTACAGAAAAATTATTTCCTAATAAAACATGGCGTATTTATTTTAATTTTCGTTGGCGTAAAAACACGCTATTTGACCGTAGACTTCAGAGCGCTCCCCGTGTGAGCTGGAGGTCGGATCGACCCTTGTTTGATATCAAGGTCCATTTCTACCAGTTTACATAAATAGCTGGCAGCCTTTCACCACTGGTGTTGTTGGTAGTAATTTAAGTGACATTATTATAGTAGATTCACATCAACCATGCATCTGATGTCTAGGCCAGCAGTCCCTTATGAAACTCCTGATAGGCTGTTGATAAGCCAATTGCAGGGATGGAAACTCTCAGTCTCTTGAGAGAGTTCACGTAGGCAGGATGCATGTTCTCCTGAGAGATACGTCTTTCAAAAGTATCCCTCAGGAGAGGTGGAACATACTACATCCTGCCTACGTGAACTCTCGAGAGACTGAGGGTTTTCAGCCCTGCGATTGGTTTATCAACAGCCAATCAGGAGCGTCGTAGGGGACTGCTGGCCTAGACATCAGATGCACGGTTGATGTGAATCTACTATAGTGATAGACTTCTTCGGAATAAACCATTTTGCTCCCTGGTATTTTAATTATGTTAATTTTTTTTTTCTCTCATAAAAATGATGGATAGTTTTATATCATTCTTAACTACTTCTTATAGAGATAAGGATCAAGGGAAGATATATATATATGTGTGTATATATATATATATATATATATATATATATATACTATATATATCATATGTGTGCGTTTCTATACTATAGCGCTAATATTAACAAGCAATGTCGTTCACCAATTAGAATGTTGGCAAATTCATTTTAGTAATTGCGCTTTCAATCATCGTTTATATTTCTAATAATATCATGACAAAGTGAAGATTCTTGGGGGTCGAGAATCCGAAAAATAAAAAACGCCGATTATCTGCAAGAAAAATAGGTCCTGAAAATCGGGAATCACCCGTCCGCCCCATGTTGCCCTACGGGCCTACCCCCAGAAATAATCCCTTAATCTCTGCTTTCTTGAATCATTTAGATTATTGTTTAATTTAGAACTTTAAAAACAAAATTATTCAATTTTCAAAGTCCGGCAAACTTTACATAATTTTTCAGGGCCTAAGTAAATATTTAAGTTTTCCTACAGACATTGGTTGACATAAGAATTTTGATTATAGTTCGGCTGCAGAGCCGACAAATATAATAATTTGATTCGTCGAAGTACCATTTACATTTGTGCTTAATCGCTGCGAGCTGCATACCCTATGCCACGGCTAAAAGTTCTCCAACGAAGAGTACAAGACTTGTCTATGTAATAATCTCTTGATTGAATACATTTCCCAGTCATTAACTAATATACAAAAATTAAAATTTATTTTTTTTCATTTTAATATATTTTTTTGTACTGCACAAGATGAAATTTGCTATTTGTTTAAAATCTACATCGGAGTTTAACGCTTGGTACAGGGCTTCATAACCCTTACAAAAATTTACTGCAAAATTTACTGTCATGGCATTGCTGTCACATTTATAGCATTTCTATTATTTAGTTATTTTTTTCGTATGAGTTTGATAGTGAATACAGCGCCTATGGGAGAAATTGTGGCGTTCGAGTGAAGACTTACTACGTACTCCCGTTTTCTATGCGACGATTTCAGTCATTCTTTAGACAACCCCCAAAATTCTACTTCCCGTTTGGAAAGCAGTTTTCGTTTACTAAAATTACTTTGTTATGAAAATGAAAATTCCACTTTTCTTATTAGTATTATGCAAGAAGCATTCTCACCTTTTTCACTTTTCCAGTAGTTTCGTTCACCCAGCAAAGATTACATAGGCTCTGTATTCATTGCCAGCCTCATACAAAACAAAACAAAAGAGAAATGCAGTAAATTTGCAGTAGATATGCTTTGAAGTATGAAGCATAGAGCCCTCTATAGCAAGCGCTAAACTCCAATGTGGGTTTTAAACAGAAAACGAATTTCATATGCTGGAGTTGTTAAAAAAATATTATAAATGAAGAAAAAACAAATTTATTTTGTATTACAGCAATTGGATTGGACATATTTTAAATCAAGAGACTATTACATAGACAACTCTTGTATTTCTTTGTTTGTATGGTATTATTTAACAAATGGAACATTTCTTTTTATATACATATACGGGCTGCTCTGTGAGCAAGAGCCCGTGCTGGCACAAGGCCAGCTTAATCTTAAACAACAACAACATTGTATACATTAGGGAAAATCTCTCCATGTAAAAATTTGCTTTTCTGTAATGTTGTATTATTTTCATGTATTTAATTTATATATTATTATTACTCTCATTTGCCTGGAAACTTTCGAATTTTATGTATATCAATAAACCTTTTGTATTTTAATATTGAAATTGAATATTGAACCAACAACTTTACGTGACTTCTGAACCACGTCGAGAGTGAACTTCTATCACCGGAAATACTACACATCTCTTAACTCCTCAATGAAATTGCCCGAGAATCGAACTCGTGGCCACCGAGGTGGCGCGCAAAGACCATACCGACCACGCCACTGAGGCGCTTGGCACCTCTTGGAATCTTAGGTTGGTTAAATTTTAGTTGGGGGATGACACATACATACCGTCAATTTTCAGATATTAATCCTCGCCGATAAAATCGATGTGTTATTAATAACAGCTTTCTAACCGCCGTAATATAATTAACCTTACATATAACCATCATAGAGATTCTGGCAGTATACATTTGCAACGGAATTATCATAAATAAATCTTGGATATAGCCATCGTAGCGGTCCTGGCTGTTTATGTACTGCCAGGCTGTAATTATCGTACGAATGGCAACCTGCAGCTATATAAAATGTAGAAATAAACTTGATAAGCCTAATGGCTGCTGAGATGGTATGATGGTAAATAAATCTTTAGATTATGTTTATATGCAATATCATGAATACTAATAAGCATGTTGATCTAAACCTACCTTGTTACAATTACCCTACACTTGAAAATATTGCTCTGCTCTCTAAGATTTTGCCCCAGATTACCCTATGTGTAGCGGCGTAGGGCAATTACCCTACAGTAGGCAACACTGTTTATGTATCTGGTGGCTCCGTCAATGACATTCTGTTGGTGGTGTTCTAGGGGGAACCATTTAAATATACAGTTCTCCATTACCAGAAAAGTGTCAAACTTTAAATATGCAGTTCTCCCTCACCGGAAGTGTCAAATAAATGAAAATGATCTAGTTACACTTTATCAAAATTCCAAAAATTCTCCATCTAAGAGTAACAAAGTTGTCTATGTAATAGCCTCTTGATTTGATGAAATTTCATCCATTTATGATGAACAAAATTAAAATTCATTTTTTTATTGATCAATAATATTTTATTTTTTTACAATTCCATTAAACTATTAAACAGAATTTCTTTTCTGTTCATCAAAATCCATATTGGAGTTTTACGCTTTGCTATCGGGCCAGTTCCTCATTTTGCTTCAATCGCAAATCATAGAGACTTCTTCCTCTGCCTCTTTTCCCATTTCCGTTGTGGGGTCTTATGGGCTGCTAGTAAATGGCAAGAGCCCGTGCCTGCATAAGGCTGGCTTGATCATCCGCTGCTATTGTGGGGTTGATGTTTCTGACACCTTCCAACACCCCCTTCCCCACCTGGCTCGGTCAGACAAGTAGTCCTCTGACAATTGTCTGCCTTCCAGATCTTTTTTTTTTGTATTAGATTTAGCCGTCCTTATGCCAGCACGAGCTCTTGCTCCTAGTGCAGCCCTTAACGATCTTTTTCAATTGCGTTCACGATACAGAAGCCAAAGAAGCAACAAGTAGTCCCATGTGCAGGTCCGGTGTATTTTTTTATGACTAAGTTGATGACCAATGAAAGTTGGCAGATCATTGAGCTCTACCACAACAACTTTACAAAGATTGTGCGGCCTTTGGTCTCAGTAATTAGTACGTAACGTGCAAAACATTGTAGAGGATAACTTATTTTTCATTCTAAAGTATAGACCTGATGAGACGCTTATCCCACCGAAATACGACAATTTCATTATCACACAATTTCGTTACCAGACGGGATTTTTCTCAAGTCCCCAGTATAATTCTTAATGGTGGCATGCAAGGTCTCTCTCTATTTGTTCTTCCAATTGCCACTTTACGGTGTTGCGGTCAAGGGCATCTCGGAGGTTGGGTCAAAGGCCTTTGAACATGTGTCGACCAGGTTCTGGTTACTGTACATGTGTGGGTTTGTTGCAATTAACCTATCATATCCGCTGATTTAAATTTGATCCAGGCTAACCAATCATAGGCCTAGGATTATGCCAATTCGGCTTGGTTTGTTGACCTTCCCCTGAATTCGTTCATTTGATCTCAGCCCACGAACGTCATGGATCTTTGCAATGGTTGTAACTTGAGTATTGTGGATATTTCCATTATATCTATGGATCGGGAGTCAACCCTTGACTTTCTTACAGGGCATAAAGTATTAAATTTAACTTATAGGTGCCCGAGTTGCATCAATGTTGTAAAATTGACAAAAGGTAATTGATTCCGGCTTGATAAAGTTCTCAAGGATTCGGGTGATCGACGAGCATGTTGTTATCCTAATGTATTTGGCCTGACTGGAAATTGGTTAGAGAGCATGCATATTTCTATACAGCAAGATCTTCTCCTCTATTTATTTTTTTTAACTTTAGCTGATGTGCGCAGGTTGAGGTTGCACATGCCGCTTGTGTATGTGAATGACTGGTACTAATTTTGCCGGGAAGTTGTACTACACCATATTGAAAGTAGCAGTAAACCAAAATTGTTGAAATTGATGAAGCTAAGTTCAGGAAAAAGAAATACAATAAAGGAAGGTATCTTGAAGGAGTGTGGGTGTTCAGCGGGTTTAAACGTGAATATAAACAAACGTTTATGGTCCCAGTACCCAACCGCAGGTACATGGAAAACGTCAATTGCTGAAATACAGAAGTAGATGTTGCCAGGAATGAAGATTATCGGCAAATATTGGGCTGGACGGCATGATCACAACTGCAACTGGAGGGGTACATACATGAAACCATGGACCGCTCAAGAAATTTTGTGGAACCACAAACTGGGGCATTAGCCCAGAACATTGAAAGTTGCTGGAGGGATGCTAGGGCTGACGTACCTGAATACGGCATTAGAGCGGAAGAAAGGCTTGTCACCATATCTGAACATTCACTCGCTCTAACAGCCCAAGTGTTTGAACTGCAAACTTGGCCAAAATAGTAATCCCAGCATTCTAGGAATATGTATGTAGAGTCGGAGGTCAGCATGTCAATAAGGAGTAGTGTTTCTTAGGTAGGCAAGCAATACCCTAGGCTAGCTGTGTCCATAGGTATATCCATGTACACTACAGGAATGTTGTAGCCCCCTGTATGTAGTGTAGGAGGTTAGCTTCTATGTTATGTTCTTGTTGGGAAATGGGAGATAGCGCCGCTCACCATGTCCAAACATCCACTTAGGCTAATAACCCACATGTTCGAACTGTGAACTCAACCATAATAGTAACCCTGGCATTCTAGGAAAAATGAATTTTCTTTACTTATACGTAAGAAGTAGCCTAGGCCACCATGTCCGAATGTACAAGTAATAGCAGATGTTACAAAAATGATCGTTAAAAAAGTAATGTCACCCTGCATATGTAGAGACAGGGGTCAGCGTGTCAATAACGAGTAGTGTTTCTTTGTTAGGCAAGCAATAGGTTAGCGGTGTCCATAGGTATATCTGTTTAGACTAATGGAATATAGATTGTACTTTTAATCATTGTTCATATTTCTAATAATATCATAACAGTTATTACTTTGATTATCTACAAAGAATAGGTCTCTGAAAATCGGGAATCCCACCTCCTCCCCCCCCCCTCCATACTCCCAGAAATAATCCCTTAATCCAGCGCAGGGATAGTCAATGATCTCTGCTTTCTTGAATCATTTAATTTATATATACACAATAGAAGAAAGATGTGCCTTTGTGACAAATGTATTCAGTAAAATGTATATTGATTTCTCATTTTTTTTCCAATGTAATATTTGTTTTCTAATTAAAGAAAAATATCACGAAAATAGGTATACTTCTCAATTTGAAAATAAAATATACAAAGAATTCTTTAGTTAGTTGGGCTTTCCTGTATGCTTGTCAGGGGGGGTCATTGGCATGGGTATATTGATGGCTGATAAAAATTTAAATTGCCAAGGACCATTGACACGAAGTGATTGAAAATTTTATGTTGTTGGAGATTAAGCCAGTCTTGTACTGGCACGGGCTCTTGCTCCTAGAGCAGCCCGTAATGAGAATTTTAAAAACATGCTCCATCCCTAGACTAAAAGTTCTCCACATGAGAGTAAAAGAGATGTTTACGTAATAATCTCTTGATTTAATATATTTCCCATTCATTTATAATAAAACAAAATTAGATTATATTTTTTCATTGATGGATAGTTTTTTTTTTTCATTTTTGAAGTTCTAGTAAATTAAATCTGTTTTATCTTCATTAAAATCCATATTGGAGTTTTTTTTCATGCTTGGTTGTTCTCGGTAATAGCTCCTCTTTGGAAAAATTACAGTTTACTATAGCATTTGGTTGCTTTTTAAAAATTTACAGTTTTTTGGGGGGGAATAGACTGTAATTAACCCCCAGGGACTATGAAAACTGGTTAAAACTCTTGGGGTCACTATCTAGGAAAAATTAATGTGACTTACTTTTCCTGTGACTTTTTCCCAGCCGAAACTGTGGCATTATTAATAGAATTCATAATAGCTGTCTTTACGATCAGTAGCTGTTGATTCGAAATGTCCATTCACAATGTTAATATTTTATCTGCTATTTGCATTCTCACAACGGAGAACAGTGCATATTGTAGTGATCACCATCAATTTTATTGTGGATGATATATACAGATTGAAAAAAAAAGGCAATGCTCTTATAGCATCAATCTATGAAAAGGCTTACTAAAATTACAGCTTACTATAAGGTAAGGCAACACCAGGCCCCCATCCCTCCACAGCTACCACAGCAAAATTGTAACCAGTAAACTCCCCTAGGCCCTGTATGGTACGTTAGGTTAGGTAGTGCCAAAAATTACGCACAAAACTGCAACCAAAGCCATGGGCAAAATACGAACTAATGCAGTGACATACTGACAAGCTGTGTCGTTAAACAAAAATTAACACTGTTCAAGTGTCGTTACACAGAGAGTAAACATTGTTCAAGTGTCATTACAACAGAAAGTAAACATTGTTCGAGTGTCGTTACACAGAAAGTAAACATTGTTCAAGTGTCATTACAACAGAAAGTAAACATTGTTCGAGTGTCGTTACACAGAAAGTAAACATTGTTCGAGTGTCGTTACACAAAAAGTAAACATTGCTCCAGTGCCATTACACAAAAAGTAAACATTGTTCGAGTGTCGTTACACAGAAAGTAAACATTGTTCGAGTGTCGTTACACAGAAAGTAAACATTGTTCGAGTGTCGTTACACAAAAAGTAAACATTGCTCCAGTGTCATTACACAGAAAATAAACATTGTTCAAGTGTCGTTACATAGAAAGTAAATACTGTTCCATTATCGTTACACAAAAAGTAAACATTGTTCGAGTGTTGTTACATAGAAAGAAAATATTGTTCGAGTGTCGTTACACAGAAAATAAACATTATCTGAGTATCGTTACACAGAAAGTAAACATTGTTCGAATGTTGTTACAAAGAAAGTAAATATTGTTCGAGTGTCATTACACAGAAAATAAACATTGTTCGAGTGTCATTACACAGAAAGTAAATATTGTTCGAGTGTCGTTACACAGAAAGTAAATATTGTTAGAGTGTCGTTACACAGAAAGTAAACATTGTTCAAGTGTTGTTACACAGAAAGTAAACATTGTTTGAATGTCATTACACAGAAAGTGAACACTGCTTGAGTGTTGTTACACAGATAGTAAACAGGGTTAAAGTGTCATTACACACACAAGCATGGTTCATAATTTTGTTACTTCAGAGTTATTACACCCACATTGGATAACAGGATAGTATTTTTTTTCTCTCTCTCTCTCTTTTTGTGTATTTCCAGGCGTTTTCAACAAATTTGAAAGAGATTTTTTGGCGGAAGTCCATATTTTCGGAGTTGTGGTTCGAGTGCCCTCAATTCCAATACTATGGATTTTCTACAAAAATCTCCAACCGTCAAATTTGTTGAAAAGGCCTGGAAATTGAGAAATGGCAGTTATTTGTGGCTTTAAAAAAACAAAGTAAAAATTAATATCTGTGTTCGTTATGCTTCCTTACCAAACAGGAAGTGGAATTTAGGAGCACCTAAAGAATGACAGAAATTGTCGCATAGAAAATGGAATACATAGTAAATCTTCACTTGAAGACCACAACCTCTCTCATTGGCGGTGTATTCAATACCAGTCAAATAGGAATGACTGTTAAAATATTAAAACAAAAATATGCGGCAAATATCCAGGGCAGTAAACCTGCAAAGACCTTCGTATGATGGTGTAAGAAGCAAAATATGGAGCCCTTTAACAAGCTTCAAACTCCAATATGAACTTTAAAGATCAGAAAACTATTTTAAGGGGAGATTACATATCAGCAGCAGGCACCTACAGCTCCTAAAATGACTCCAAATAAAGAATTGCATAGAATAAAAGTTGTTAAGCATTTATGAAATATACCTGAAATGTCCCTTAACCGCCCAAATTACGCCAATTTGCCATCAGCCAACATTTCCAGTGAAGCGCAACGTTTTCTAAGTTGTACCCAGCTGATGTGAATGGTGACATGGAGGTTGGAATGCTCTTGAGATGTCCACAGTGAGGCGCCATACGTCACCCCGAAATCATCATGGGAATTTTAAATCCAACCAATTGTGCGTCAGGTTGACCCAGGTCGTTCCCAAGGGGCATGGAAATTTACAACTGACCAAAAAACCAATATAGTGAATATGATTCACACATCTATAGCCTCACTCGGAGAAACTCATTCTTTCTGTGGGTCACCGCCAACATGGAGAAAATTCACAGTGTTTTGTGTTGGCTGACAATTTCGATAGTTATAGTAGTTTGAATTTAACTATTGTGACTGAATTTCTTCACGATACTAATGAATTCAATAAGTGGCTATAGAGAGAAGGTTTGCTTGGAGATTATTCGTGTTTCTGTACCACCGAGTCACATACCCCCATGTCCATTTCAAAGAAGCCGAGACTGATGCCTTCATGGTCGTCAGACAGCAGCGATTTCGAATAAGGTAAGTTGTACATAATTTTTATGTGAGTCTAATGTCCCTGCAGTATGAATAATGGAGTTTTGGGTTTGTGTAGTTAAGTCATAGCCAGTGCCGAAGCACATATTCGAAAAGATCTTTAGTCCCATCCAACCGAATGTCTGGACATGCATGAATTTTCTGGTTACAGTTTCAACTTTGTGGGGTTCAGACCCCAGCCAGATAAGGGCACAGCGTCCTAACTAAGGTTAGATTGGTTTGGCTAGTTTGTGAGTACACAATATTCTAGGGAAGTTAGGTTTTGCCTTGTTTGGGTTAGGTCACAACCAGTGCCAAGGTGTTCGAACAGATCTTTGGTCCCCACAATGGGCACGTTGGTACATTCACGACATCACCAGGTTTATGTAAAGTGGTAGATCAGTCTGCAATAAAAAGTAAGGTGTTTAATGTCACAGTTATGTGGGGAATTATAGCCTAGGCTAGCCATTTCCTTTTGTATGTAGAGTACCTAATTGCCTGTAACCCCTACAGCTAGCACACTCAGTGTAACAATACCTCTTGCCAGTATAAACAAACTTGCCAAGAATATTTAAAAATGCGGATAAGGCGCAAAGTGCCGTTCGCCATCCTTTTACTGACAGCACAGCATAAAAAAAATGACTGTTAGAATCTAATATCACAGCAATGTTGGTCAGTATATGCTAGCCTGTCCTTTTAAATGTAGAGTAGCAGGTCAGTTTTATTGGCAAAGTAACGGGTCAATATTTTGTATGCAGAGTACAGGGTCAACCGTAAATGTGTCTTTACACCGGGAATCGCAAATTTTGGACGCTGTATATATTTGAGGCTGTTTCCCCCCCAACCCCAAAACCCCAGATTCCCGCAAGGATCCCTCTTTACCATTTGATGTATTTCCTATACTCTTCACTAGGTACCAAAACACGGACTATATTGCAAGTATTACATTCCCGAAATCAAATACATAACTAGTTTACATATGAATTCCTAACTTCTAGCTGTATTTTTTCCCATCTAAACTCAGCCTACCGTAGATATATACTAAACTCAAGTGTACGGTTCAAAATAATAATAAATGTAGAAACTATTACATAGTCACTCTCTTACTCTTATTTGGAGAACTTTTAGTTGCCAGGTGGTTGCTTAGAATTAACACGAGTTGAGTAGTTGAACAGAAGCCATGATTATCTAGCCAACTATTAACTAAAGTTCTCCACATAAGATTAAAAGAGATGTCTATGTAATAGTCTCTTGGTTTCACAAAATTCCGATTCACTTACTTATAAATAAAACTAAATAATGTTTTTATTTTATTAATCTAGGATCATTTTCTACAACTCCAGCAAATTAAATTTGTTTTCTGTTTAAAACCCACATTGGAGTTTCAAACGCAGGGCTCCATAGCATGCTCCATCCCACAGATATTTACCACATGTTCCTGTTTATGTTTTGACAATCATTCCTATGAGGATAGTAGTGAATACAACACACTGCTAGGAGCCCCAGCATATAGATACTTTGATAAACCAGACCAGAAGGATTGCATAAAGGAGACGGGGCAAATGATAGGATGCAAAGACGCATTGCTGATAAGAAAGATGGATGAAAAGGTATGGAAGGGTTATTTGATGCACTGGGTTTGGTCGGTTCTCAAATTAAATGATTAGTACTCAATTTACTCGGTTCTTAGGAATTTGATTGCTTTTCGTAAACGGCATAAGGAAACTACATCTCACCTTATGAAAAAAATTAGTACAAAAATATTGAGAAATAGAAAAATAAGCAAGAATTTTGCATTCTTAATAGTTATTCGTTGCTGATGATCTTTAGCAATATATCAATACAAATGTATGTATACATATAAAAAAATTACCAAAAAGGTAGCACCTTTTGTTAGAATATTGAACTTTTATTTATGATGCATTGGTAATGCTGATTATACGCTTGGGTGCAGTCATTTGTTTTACCCATAATTCTTGCGTTATGATGTGCGTGGCATAACGCCGCTTTTGAAAATAGTGTAACCGGCAAGTTGATCGCCGAAGGTACTCTGTACTGCTGTATCTCCCACATTCTCCATTAAAGTGACTCATTTATGAAGTGATTGCTTATTTAATAACCCACCATCATGTCCTCGTCGGTCACAGGTTATGTGCCCAGCTCAAGCAAGAGGATGTATTTTGATGGTGATGAGGAGAAATATGAAATATGGGAGATAAAATTTCTAGCCCATCTGAGACTTCGAAAGCTTATCCTAGACGAAAGTGAAGATCGAACTTCAGCAGAATTCATCAACAAAAATGCTGACATTTTCGCCGAGATCGTTCAAGTTCTAGATGACAAGAGCCTCCAATTAATAATGAGAGATGCAGTCAACGATGGAAGAAAGGCATTAGCGATTCTACGCAACCATTACCAAGGTACAGGCAAATCAAGAATCATCTCCCTCTACACGGAGCTGACGTCACTGAAAATGAGAGGGGAAGAACGTGTGACAGATTATTTTCTTCGAGCTGAGACAACTTCTACTTCGTTAAAGTCAGCTGGTGAGACGATCAGCGACAGCCTTCTTATTGCTATGGTATTGAAGGGTCTTCCAGAGGAATTTACTCCATTCAATACTGTTGTTATGCAGAAGGATAGTGAGCCTACATTTCTGGAATTCAAGTCTTTGCTACGGAGTTATGAAGAAAGCCTGAGGAGTCGAGAGGCACATAGGCCTAATGTAATGAGTGAGAACGTCCTTAAGGTGAATTATAAAAATCCTGATTTTCAGTGTGGTGGGTCTGCCAGTGGCTCATCAGTAAGGTGTTACTCATGTGGTAAGCCTGGACATAAGTCTTTCGAGTGTAGGTTGAAGAAAGACAGAGGTAAGTGGTGCAAAGAATGCAAAACCATTACACACAATTTTGATGAATGTAGAAAGGCTAATAGGCCTGCTAGATTTTCTAGTGCAACTGTGAATGTTTGTAAGCCTAAATCCACTAATAATTATAGTGATGAAGAATGTTGTTTCAAAATAAGTTGCTCTGTTGATAACATACCTGCAGATGTATGTAATGTTCTTGTTGATTGTGGTGCTACTACCCACATCATTACTGATAAATCCAAGTTTGTGTTTTGATGAAGACTTTGATGAATCAAAACATATGGTTGAACTTGCAAATGGTGCAAGATGCAAGAATATTGTTAAAGGTAAAGGTAAAGCTAAAATTGTACTTCATGATACAAATGGTACAAAACAGAATGTTGTTCTTGATAATGCCTTGTATATTCCTACTTTTAAGCAGAATATATTTTCTGTACAATCAGCTGTTAGTAAAGGAGCTACAGTAAGCTTTAATCCTAATCATTCTGAGTTGATAAGCTCAAATGGTGTCTTTTGAAATAAATAAGAAAGGTAAGCTGTATTATCTAAATAATGTAAGCTCATGTAAATCTCGTTCACTAGAGGAGTGGCATAAGGTTTTGGGACACTGCAATGTTAAAGACATTTTGAAGTTAGAAGATAAAGCTGAAGGTATGAAAATTAGTGACAAAAGTAATTTTGATTGCATAACTTGTCATGAGGGTAAAATGCATTTATCTAGGAACAGATTACCAGATGAGAGAGCAAAGAGTAAAATGGAATTTGTACATTGTGATCTTGCTGGACCAATGAGTATTGAATCAAGGGAAAAATCTAAATATTGTATTGTTTTTGTGGATGATTATTCAGGGTCTGTTTTTGTTTATTTCTTGAAACAGAAAAGTGATGCACTTAATGCTACTAAGAAATTCCTTGCTGATACTAGTTCTTATGGTGTTGTTAAAAGATTAAGGTGTGATAATGGAGGAGAATTTACTTCTTCAGAATTTAAAGAATTTCTGGTAAGTAATAAGATTAAACAAGAATTTTCTTCACCAAATTCACCACACCAAAATGGTACTGCTGAGAGGATGTGGCGTACATTGTTTGAAATGGCTAGATGTCTCTTAATTGAAGCAAAGCTACCAAAATTCATGTGGAATTATGCTGTTAGGGCAGCTGTTTATATAAGGAATAGATGCTACAATTCTAGACTAGATAAAACCCCATATGAAGTGTTAATGTCTAAGAAGCCTAAACTTGAAAATATGCATATTTTTGGTTCCCTGTGTTATGCTTATGTAGAAAAGAAAGCTAAGCTTGACCCAAGATGTGAAAAGGGAATATTTGTTGGCTATGATTCGTACAGTCCTGCTTATCTTGTATATTATCCAGGAACTGACAGTTTGAGAAAGGTTAGGTTAGTACATTTTACTGATAAATTCAATTTTGATAAATCCCAATGTCTAAAGGAAGGTGGTGAATCAGAAGATAGTGAATCGGATTCTGATAATGAGAATGTCATTTGCAATGAAAAGAAAATTGTTAATGATAATCAAAGTGATCCTGTTTCTAAACCTATCCTTGTTGAAGATGAGCATAGTGAAATTAATGCAGATTTGACTGAAACTGAAAGGGAAGGTGAGTACCGTTATCCAAGTAGGGAGCGAACTGCTCCCAAATATCTTGAAGAATATGTTGATCCTGACAATGTTGATTTACTGGGCTATTCTGTTCATTATTGTTGTAAAGTAACTGAAATTCCTGAAAGCTATAGAGAGGCATTAAATTCACATGTGGCTCACAAATGGAAAGCTGCAATGGATGATGAAATTCAATCTTTAAGAGATAACAATACTTATGAATTGTGTAGTTTACCAAACAACCGTTGTATTGTAGGTGGACGATGGGTATATGCCATTAAAGAAGGGTTAAATGGTGAAGAGCAATATAAAGCTCGCTATGTTGCAAAAGGGTATTCTCAAATTGAAGGTGTTGATTATACTGATACTTTTTCTCCTACTGTGCGTATGACCTCAATTAGAATGCTTATGCAATTGGCAGTACAACATGATTTAATTGTGCATTGTATGGATTTTAAAACTGCCTATCTTAATTCTGATATTGATTGTGAAATATTTGTTCAACAGCCTGAAGGTTACAATGAAACTGGTAGTAATAATGAACAATTGGTTTGGGTTGATGATATGATCATTGCCAGTAGTAATGAGAAAGCTCTGACACTAAACGTGTATTATTTCATAGATTTAAGATGAAAGATTTGGGAAAACTTTCATGGTTTTTGGGTGTTGAGTTTGTTTTTGATTACCATGATGCATATATTTGTTTGATGTGTAGTAATTTGCAGATTGATGAGAATAAAAGTTTATGAGGGGGTGTTAGAATATTAAACTTTTATTTATGATGCATTGGTAATGCTGATTATACGCTTGGGTGCAGTCATTTGTTTTACCCATAATTCTTGCGTTATGATGTGCGTGGCATAACGCCGCTTTTGAATGTAGTGTAACCGGCAAGTTGATCGCCGAAGGTACTCTGTACTGCTGTATCTCCCACATTCTCCATTAAAGTGACTCATTTATGAAGTGATTGCTTATTTAATAACCCACCATCATGTCCTCGTCGGTCACACCTTTGGCATACAATTGGTCATGTTTATTTTTTGCATTGGAATAAAATATTTCTTGTTTATGCTTTCCTTCTTTCAGGATTTTTTTTTATTGTGCATAGCAATATAATAATTTCAGTATAGTTTTTTTTTTATTCTATTCCTTTTATTTATATTTTGTGCATTGAAATGCCTTCGGTTTTTTCCAGCCCTTCTCTCCATATACTTTGAGATGTATAAGTATGCATTGCAAATGACCGTTTCATATTCATTATGCTACTGACATATGTTAAAAGCAAATCTCAAAAACACTGAAATACCTTGGTTCAAGAAATACATTTACTAAATGTTGTCAGGGGTGTTCCATGTTAACAGGGTTACAGAGAGCACCAGAGTTATCAAAACAAAGAGAAAAAGCGGCCAAACACACAAATAAACAAATGTGGTTTCTTGGAGCTGAGCTGAGAAGTGCATATTTAGATAATACGCAGCAAAGTCTGAAATATTTGCGTTTTTATAACTAACTGCAAATTCAAGTCAATATGCCGTAGCTGGAATACAGTACAGTAGCAAAATCTTATTTCACAAACAGCCTAGTGGAAAATATTGGCTACGGCCATCAGTATGAGACGAAATTAACACGAAATCTATTCGGCCGACAACGTAGATCTTCAGTCCACTTCTACATCAGAATGAATGCATATGCCAACCCCTCTAACCCTACAGGAGACGAAAAATTACCCTACATAACTGAAAATGACCCACCATTCTGCAGCTATGGTAATAAATAAATCTTTAGGTTATGTTTATATGCAATATCATGAATACTGATAAGCATATTGATCTAAACCTACCTTGTTACAATTACCCTACACTTGAAAATATTGCCCTGCTCTCTAAGATTTTGCCCAGATTACCCTGTGTAGGGCAATTACCCTACAGTTCGCAACACTGATATATATACATAACTTTACAGTGCATACATATTTGGTCTTAAGATTCTTGTTTGATTAATTCTAAGGGAAATAAAAGGAATCTTCCAGAATTAGCCTATTGCCAAAATGCAGAGTTTATGACACTGAATATGACGTAAACTTTCAACATGGCCTATAATATGCTTCCATTATAGTCATACTGCTACAGCTTAACATAGTACATAAATTTCTTTATTGTACTATTTCTTAAGAGTAATGAAACCAAAATACTCAGTTTTGTGAGAGTAATGTTTACTAAAGGACATAACTATGAAGCGGGCCATATATTATCCAACTTGGTTGGACAACAATGTTGGCCAACAATGTCTGCTCTAGAGCATACACTGTAAGTCCAAGTCGTCCAACATTAGTTATAGATGTCGATCTGTATTGAATAACACGCTCTGTGGCATATTATTGTTGTCTTAGAATTTCAAATAAAATCATTACGGAATGGAAGTAGATGAAGAAATCAGTTTTTGTGCAGCTGAGAACGAAAAAAAAGTACGTAAAAAAAGAAAGCATTGGGCAAAACAATGGTTGCTAAATCGCTCACATAATTCTCATGTGAATTTGTTACGTGAACTAAAAGAAACTGCTCCAGATGATTACAAAAATTTCTTGAGAATGGACAATGAAACCTATCAGGAGCTGTTAAGCCTGGTTACGCCTTTCTTGAAAAAAAAAAAGGCTACGAAAATGAGGGATGACGTGATAACAGTACACCAAAAGCTGTCAACAACTTTACGATTTTTAGCGACCGGTCAATCATATGAGGATTTAAAGTTTTTGACGAGAATTGCTCCCCAAACTATAAGTCAGTTTATTTTACCTACTTGCAATGCTATAATTAGTGTGCTAAACAAGAAGAAAATAATTAAAACTCCAACTACAAAAGATGAATGGAAAGAACTATCTACGTCCTTTGAAAGAAAGTGGAATTTTCCACACTGTATTGGAGCGGTAGACGGTAAACATGTCAACATAAAAAAACCCAGCAAATTCAGGTTCATACTGTGACCGACGAGGACATGATGGTGGGTTATTAAATAAGCAATCACTTCATAAATGAGTCACTTTAATGGAGAATGTGGGAGATACAGCAGTACAGAGTACCTTATGCGGTCAACTTGCCGGTTACACTACTTTCAAAAGCGGCGTCATGCCACGCACATCATAACGCAAGAATTATGGGTAAAACAAATGACTGCACCCAAGCGTATAATCAACATTGTCAATGCATCATAAATAAAAGTTTAATATTCTAACACCCCCTCATAAACTTTTATTCTCATCAATCTGCAAATTACTACACATCAAACAAATATATGCATCATGGTAATCAAAAACAAACTCAACACCCAAAAACCATGAAAGTTTTCTTAAAACTTTCATCTTAAATCTATGAAATAATACACGTTTAGTGTCAAACAGAGCTTTCTCATTACTACTGGCAATGATCATATCATCAACCCAAACCAATTGTTCATTATTACTACCAGTTTCATTGTAACCTTCAGGCTGTTGAACAAATATTTCACAATCAATATCAGAATTAAGATAGGCAGTTTTAAAATCCATACAATGCACAATTAAATCATGTTGTACTGCCAATTGCATAAGCATTCTAATTGAGGTCATACGCACAGTAGGAGAAAAAGTATCAGTATAATCAACACCTTCAATTTGAGAATACCCTTTTGCAACATAGCGAGCTTTATATTGCTCTTCACCATTTAACCCTTCTTTAATGGCATATACCCATCGTCCACCTACAATACAACGGTTGGTTGGTAAACTACACAATTCATAAGTATTGTTATCTCTTAAAGATTGAATTTCATCATCCATTGCAGCTTTCCATTTGTGGGCCACATGTGAATTTAATGCCTCTCTATAGCTTTCAGGAATTTCAGTTACTTTACAACAATAATGAACAGAATAGCCCAGTAAATCAACATTGTCAGGATCAACATATTCTTCAAGATATTTGGGAGCAGTTCGCTCCCTACTTGGATAACGGTACTCACCTTCCCTTTCAGTTTGAGTCAAATCTGCATTAATTTCACTATGCTCATCTTCAACAAGGATAGGTTTAGAAACAGGATCACTTTGATTCTCATTATCGGAATCCGATTCACTATCTTCTGATTCACCATCTTCCTTAAGACATTGGGATTTATCAAAATTGAATTTATCAGTAAAATGTACTTACCTAACCTTTCTCAAACTGTCAGTTCCTGGATAATATACAAGATAAGCAGGACTGCATGAATCATAGCCAACAAATATTCCCTTTTCACATCTTGGGTCAAGCTTAGCTTTCTTTTCTACATAAGCATAACACAGGGAACCAAAAATATGCATATTTTCAAGTTTAGGCTTCTTAGACATTAACACTTCATATGGGGTTTTATCTAGTCTAGAATTGTAGCATCTATTCCTTATATAAACAGCTGCCCTAACAGCATAATTCCACATGAATTTTGGTAGCTTTGCTTCAATTAAGACATCTAGCCATTTCAAACAATGTACGCCACATCCTCTCAGCAGTACCATTTTGGTGTGGTGAATTTGGTGAAGAAAAATCTTGTTTAATCTTATTACTTACCAGAAATTCTTTAAATTCTGAAGAAGTAAATTCTCCTCCATTATCACACCTTAATCTTTTAACAACACCATAAGAACTAGTATCAGCAAGGAATTTCTTAGTAGCATTAAGTGCATCACTTTTCTGTTTCAAGAAATAAACAAAAACAGACCCTGAATAATCATCCACAAAAACAATACAATATTTAGATTTTTCCCTTGATTCAATACTCATTGGTCCAGCAAGATCACAATGTACAAATTCCATTTTACTCTTTGCTCTCTCATCTGGTAATCTGTTCCTAGATAAAAGCATTTTACCTTCATGACAAGTTATGCAATCAAAATTACTTTTGTCACTAATTTTCATACCTTCAGCTTTATCTTCTAACTTCAAAATGTCTTTAACATTGCAGTGTCCCAAAACCTTATGCCACTCCTCTAGTGAACGAGATTTACATGAGCTTACATTATTTAGATAATACAGCTTACCTTTCTTATTTATTTCAAAAGACACACCATTTGAGCTTATCAACTCAGAATGATTAGGATTAAAGCTTACTGTAGCTCCTTTACTAACAGCTGATTGTACAGAAAATATATTCTGCTTAAAAGTAGGAATATACAAGGCATTATCAAGAACAACATTTTGTTTTATACCACTTGTATCATAAAGTACAATTTTAGCTTTACCTTTACCTTTAACAATATTCTTGCATCTTGCACCATCTGCAAGTTCAACCATATGTTTTGATTCATCAAAGTCTTCATCAAAACACTTAAACTTGGATTTATCAGTAATGATGTGGGTAGTAGCACCACAATCAACAAGAACATTACATACATCTGTAGATATGTTATCAACAGAGCAACTTATTTTGAAACAACATTCTTCATCACTATAATTATTAGTGGATCTAGGCTTACAAACATTCACAGTTGCACTAGAAAATCTAGCAGGCCTATTAGCCTTTCTACATTCATCAAAATTGTGTGTAATGGTTTTGCATTCTTTGCACCACTTACCTACCTCTGTCTTTCTTCAACCTACACTCGAAAGACTTATGTCCAGGCTTACCACATGAGTAACACCTTACTGATGAGCCACTGGCAGACCCACCACACTGAAAATCAGGATATAATTCACCTTAAGGACGTTCTCACTCATTACATTAGGCCTATGTGCCTCTCGACTCCTCAGGCTTTCTTCATAACTCCGTAGCAAAGACTTGAATTCCAGAAACGTAGGCTCACTATCCTTCTGCATAACAACAGTAATAAATGGAGTAAATTCCTCTGGAAGACCCTTCAATACCATAGCAATAAGAAGGCTGTCGCTGATCGTCTCACCAGCTGACTTTAACGAAGTAGAAGTTGTCTCAGCTCGAAGAAAATAATCTGTCACACATTCTTCCCCTCTCATTTTCAGTGACGTCAGCTCCGTGTAGAGGGAGATGATTCTTGGTTTGCCTGTACCTTGGTAATGCTCCCGTAGAATCGCTAATGCCTTTCTTCCATCGTTGACTGCATCTCTCATTATTAGTTGGAGACTCTTGTCATCTAGAACTTGAACGATCTAGGCGAAAATGTCAGCATTTTTGTCGATGAATTCTGCTGAAGTTCGATCTTCACTTTCGTCTAGGATAAGCTTTCGAAGTCTCAGATGGGCTAGAAATTTTATCTCCCACATCTCATATTTCTCCTCATCACCATCAGAATACAAGTTCCTCTTGCTTGAGCTGGGCCCATAACCTGTGACCGACGAGGACATGATGGTGGGTTATTAAATAAGCAATCACTTCATAAATGAGTCACTTTAATGGAGAATGTGGGAGATACAGCAGTACAGAGTACCTTCGGCGGTCAACTTGCCGGTTACACTACTTTCAAAAGCGGCGTCATGCCACGCACATCATAACGCAAGAATTATGGGTAAAACAAATGACTGCACCCAAGCGTATAATCAACATTGTCAATGCATCATAAATAAAAGTTTAATATTCTAACACATACTATTATAATGATAAAAAAAACATTCAGCATTGTCTTGTTTGGCATTGCAAATGCCAACTATGAATTCATATATGCTGAGGCTGGAGCAAATGGAAGAGCATCAGATGGAGGAGTTCAATCTAACAGCAAATTCTTTGAACAACTTGAAAACGATGACATTACATTTCCAGATCCAGAGGATTTACCTGTAGGAAATTATGGGAAAATGCCGTATGTCATGGTAGGAGACGATGCATTTGCCCTCTCTGAAAATCTAATGAAACCCTTCACTGGTCAGCTAACAGATGAACAAAGAATCTATTGCTATAGATTATCTCGAGCAAGACGAATTATTGAAAATTGCTTTGGGATTCTAGCTAGCAGGTTTCGGATTTTATTTACTACGAATCACATTGGCATGCTGCTATCTACACAATTATATCTTGAAAAAGAATAGACAGTTATATTTTCAAGGCGCTGATATAGAAAATATAGATACTGCAACTGTGCAGGAGGGTTCTTGGAGATCTGATCCGCAACAACTAGTCCCATTACAACCAACTCAGAAAAGAAATTCTACCACATGTGCTAAGCAAGTAAGGAACAAGTTTTGTCAGTATTTCTATACTGATGGTGCAGTCTCATGGCAGTGGAAAATGTTAGGATTACAACAACCTTCTGCAAGGGTAGAACAGCAATAAAACATCAAAAACTGATAAAGTTTATTACCATTAAGTAATATACATTATAAAAATGTATTAACTGAATATTACATTCTTAATAAAAATAACAGATTTCCTTTAAACAATGAAAAATGAAAATAAAATATTGTACCTTATGAATGTATATGCATCCTTGAAGTTGTATCTAGGTATACTACAACATTATAAAAATACATAAACTAAATATTACATTGTTCAAAAACGTTTCCTTTAAATAATGCAAACTAAAAATAAACTACTGTACCAAATGAATGTATTTTTATCCTTGAAGTTACTAGTTTAAAGAATAATTCGGGTCTTGAAGAAGTTCAGTTATAGTATAGACTCCCTTGGCTTATGTCAGTCGAGACATTTTCATTGGATAAATGATAAGTGCATACAGGTTGGGTTGAAAATGTCAATGGGGTTGATGCACGAGTACTTGACCTACTGGACGATAGTGACACATAATCCAATGTTAACTGGTTTAATTGGCCCATTATAAGAATCTCATCAATAGCTTTTTTTGCATACAACTTTTGTGTCTCGTTCATGAAATCTAAATGTTCGACGGCTTTTTGCAAATAGTGATCTTTAGTTGTATCATGAGTAGTCCGCATTTTTCTCTTGGTACCTGCTGTATTTCCAATTCCCTGGTCATCGCTCTCATCCAAATTACTATCTCCAGGTATCTGGATTTCTTGATCTCCTAAAAAATCATGCAGCAAATCGAAATACCATAAACTTGGTTCGTACATGTCATCACCGCCCGCACCAGACTTTTCCTTCTTTTTCAATTCCCTCCTATAACAAGTTCTCATATTGTTTATTTTTTTTAAAATCATCTAGAGTGGCATTGCTAACTATTTCCTTAAGGTTATTCAACAGTACTTCCCATGCTTTATTTCGTTTGTTTTTATCTTTATATTCTTTGCTTTTCACTTTCCAAATCGCAGGTAAACTTCTGTATGTATCAATGAAACTTCTCCACTGTTCAGTGTCATTTATATTTGCCATCACGTCTATTTAACACTTTTATAAAACAGCTATTTCCAAAAGAACGTGTCTTTAAAGCAAGGACTACTCGCAGTCAAACTAGGCTTCCAACTGATGTTGGTTGTGAAGTTTTACAACAAGCGCACACACTGTCAAAAGGTTGTACAACATTAGGCCACGCCCCCTTAAAATCAAAGCTGCTTTGATTCTCTCCAACCAACCAAAATCTTGTTGTACAACCTGCCCATACACTGTCCAACATTTCATACAACCCAACCAAGTTGTACAACAAGTTGGATAATGTATGACCAGCTTAACATAGGTTCTCGGTGAAAATATCATAAAGATTGACACGTGGCAATGCACGTTTTCTAAAAGATGACATTACAGATATCGCATTACATATATTACCGTCCTAGACTGACTTGCCTTTATTACATGACCATCCCTAAAAATTCTCCATATAAGAGTAAAAGAGATGTCTATGTTATAGTTCTTGATTTCTTATAATTTTGATTCATGTTTTTACAAACCCAATTAAATACTGTTTTTTTATTGAGGTAAAATAATTTTTGACAATTACAGTAAATGAATTAAAACCCACATTGGAGTTTCATATTTGCCACAGGAGCTCCAGAGTATGCTCCATCCGCCATTGTAGAAATTCACTGCCACAGATATTTGCCGCATTTTCCTGTTTCTGTTCTAACAGTCATTCCAATGAGGATGGTAGTGAATACAACGCCTATGAGAGAGATTGTGGTCTTCAATGATGATTTACTACAAACTCCGTTTTCTTTGCGACAGTTTCTGTCGTTCCTTAGAAAGACAAGGGAGACGAGTTGACCAGAAGTCATCAATGTGGTGGCATGGACCGATCTCCTGCTAACCCTGACCCCAATGACTGACTGCAACACATTGCTAGGCGCCCCAGCCTATAATATACTTTGATAAACCAGATCAGAAGGATTGCTTAAAGGAGACGGGGCAAATGATACGATGCAAAGACACATTGCTGATAAGATAGATGGATGAAAAGGTAGGAATGGGTGAATCAAGTGCATTGGGTTTAGTTGGTTCTCAAATTAAATTCTTAGTAATCGTTTTACTCAGTTCTTGGGAATTTGATTGCTTTTCGTAAACAACATAAGGAAACTACATCTGAACTCACAGAGAAATAGTACAAAAATATTGAGAAATTAGAAAATAAGCCAGAATTTTGCATTCTTAATGTTTATTCATAACATTAAAAGGCAGTAAAATCACCAGTATTAAACAATAGGAAGGAATTGTCAATATTGAGTTCAGGGCTCAAATCGATAAGTATTATATGAAAGTCTCTCGCAAAAGCAATATTAATTGACAGCTATAGAACCATGTACCAATAAACAATGAAAGCAGCTGAAATCACTATGAAGAATGAAATGGTATTGGTGGATATGATACGACAATAATTATAATATCATATCAACTCATCGCATCACTGAGTGTTAATAGTGTCAAGGTAGCCAGTAAAAGTCTAAAAGAAGCTAAAATGCAGCATGATTTATTGATGGATCGTTTGAATGAAAACATGTAGGCAAGACCAATGGGCATAATCAATTTTTTTTTAATTGATTCCAAAACGAAATTTACCTCATATTGTCTATTTTCTTAAACACAGGAGCAGATGTTGTGATAAGTAAACCCCTTATGGCAATATGATCATTTTTACACATTGCATTTATCATAATAATATCTCAGTAAGATCTAATTATCGAATTAGAAATAGAAAGGGTTTTCTTGATGATCTTTGGCAATATATCATTAAAAATGTATGTATACATATAGAATACATTACCAAAAAGGTAGCACTTTTGGTATACAATTGGTCATGTTTATGTTTTGCATTAAAATAAGATGGGATTTTTTTTATTGTGTATTGCAATATAACAATTTCCGCCGTGGTTTACATATTCGCGGACAGATCCTACAGTTCCTAAACTATGATCCCAAATAATAAAATGCATGGAATAAAAGTTGTCCAGTATTCCAAAATATACCTGAAAAGTCACTTATCCGACCAATTTGCCATCAGCCTATATTTCCCATGAAACGTAACTTTTTCTAAGTACCCACTCGATGTGAACGGTGAGACGGAGGTCGGAGCTCCCATGGTTCTTGAAATGGCTGCAGTGAGGCGCTGTACGTCGCACCGACCCCATCGCAGGAATTTTAAATCAAACCAATCCTGTATCAAGTTGACCCAGGTCATTCCCAAGGGACATGGATTAATTTACTACCAACCAATAAAAACACGTCTCATGAACATGATTCATACACCCATACCTTCTCTCGCAGAATTTCTTCTTTCCATAGTTCGCCGCCATCATGGATAGAACACACGAAGTATTGTTCCCTAAAAGTGTATCTGCAGACGAGGTCGATAACTATACTCATTTGTATATTAGCATTGTGTCGAGTTTCTACGGAACACAGACGAATTTATGAAATGGTTGTATAGAGAAGGTTTACTTGGGGATTATTCAGGTTTATGTACAACGTGCAACACAGGAAACCGATGGTTCATGAAAGATGGGACCAGCAACCCACAGGCCAGTCCATATTCAT
The DNA here is from genome assembly GCF_015104395.2 of Macrobrachium nipponense. Taxonomy (NCBI): domain Eukaryota; kingdom Metazoa; phylum Arthropoda; class Malacostraca; order Decapoda; family Palaemonidae; genus Macrobrachium; species Macrobrachium nipponense. The sequence goes on along the minus strand of NC_087209.1, from coordinate 7,824,730 downwards.
GTGGCGCTGTATAAATAGCAAGTGCAGAAGGAAGGTATCAGTGTGGCACAGGTCATTTTTTGAAAAGTCGCAGTTGTCTCTAGAAACAATTATTATATTAATATTTTGTTTCACTAAGAAAACCCCAGTGTGTTGTGAGGGATTTTGTTATTCCTCCAGCACCTAACAGCATGGTGGATTGGTATAATTTTTGTAGGGATATATGTTGCCAAATCCTGTGTTCTGATAATAAGAAAATCGGTGGTCCTGGTCATAATGTTGAGATCGACAAATCTAAATTTGGAAAATGGAAGTACAACCGTGGCCGTAGGCTGGACGGATTTTGATGTTCAGTGGCATTGACCAACAGACACGTGAGACCTTTTTCAAGATGGTTCCTGACCGTTCTGCCGAAACTCTGCTCCTGGTGTTGCTTGATAACGTGTATCCAGAAACGACAATCGTATCTGATTGCTGAAAGGCGTACAGCAAAGTCCGGGATCATTAACTTCGTTAGCCCGGACGACCCAAATGTACACACAAACATTATAGAATCGCAGTGGCGTGTTCTTAAACAGAGCGTGCTACCGAGACACTGTACGCAGAAAGAACTTTACGAAAACTATTTTTCTATGTACTGTATCCAGAAGCCATATCTACAAGATGTTCCGTGTCCATTTGGGGTGTTTCTGAATTTGATCAAGCATGTCTATCCGCTCAAAAGCCGCCCGACATCTCCCATCTCAGATTTAATTTCCCGGTCCGAAACAATAAGACCAGGACCTTCTACCAGCGAGGCGCATGATCCCCCTACCCATTTCAAAGAGGCCGAGACTGATGCCTTCATGGTCGTCGGACAGCAGCAACTTTGAAATTTGAATAAGGTATGTTGTATATTAATTTTTGTTAGTCTAAATTAGTGTTTCAGTTAGTTCGTAGCCAGTACCGAAGCACATGTTCGAACAGATCTATTGGCCCGACGGAGGGCACGTAGGAACATGCAGGATGCCGCCATTTGTATGTAAAGTGGTAGGTCAGTCTGTGGTAACGAGTAAGATGTTTAATGTTACAGTTATGTGGAGAATTTTAGCCTTGGTCAGCTGTGTCCTTTTATATGTACTGTGGTTAATTCTCTGTAACCCCTGAGGGTAGCGCGCACAGCGAAACAATACCTCTTGCCAGAACAAACGAGCTTGCCAAGAATATTTAAATATGCGGATAAGACGCAAAGTGCCGTTCTGCCACGTTCTTACTGACATTGCACATAAACATATTCACCATTAACATCTAATTTATCAGTATTGTCGGTTAGTGGTAGCCTAGGCTAGTCTGTCGTTTTACATGAAGAGTAGTGGTTCAAAGTTCTGTATGCAAAGTAAGAGGTCCTAGGCTAACCTAGGTCAAACTTGTATGCAAAGTAAGGTGTCAAACTTTTGTATGCAGAGTAAAGGGTCAACCGTAATAAAACCGTAAATATGTAGATTTAACTGTCTTCACACCAGGAATTGAGTTTCGGATGCCATAAACGTCCTAGGCCATTTCCCCCTGTTTATATGCGATATCATGAATACTAATAAGCATATTGATCTAAACACTGATATATATACACGCATTTACAGTGCATTCATACATGGTATTACGAGTATTGGCTGATTAATTTTAAGGGGAAATAAAAGGAATCTTCCGGAACTGGCCCAAAATGCAGTTTTATGACGTAAACTTCAAACCTAGCCTACAACATTCTTCTATTATTGCCATAGTGTTATAGCAGTAACATGGTAGTCTAACTACTTTATAATCTGTTCTCGGGCGTAATCAGACTATAATATATTTCACGATAATAAACAATAATCGCTGTTATATTATGATTCCTAGAATCATGGGATTTCTCGAGAAACTCCTTCAAAAATAACAAAACACTCATCAAAATAAATTACGAAGTAATGATAGGACATGACCTGACCTGGCCACCCTTCAACTAAATGTACTCCACATTAGAGTAAAAAAGATGTCTATGTAATAATAATCTCTTGATTTGATATCATTCCAATTCATTTACTTTCAAACAATACTAGTATTGTTTTCTTAAATAAGATTAAAGAATTTTTGACAACTCAAGAAAATAAACTTTGTTTGCTGTTCAAAACCCACATTATCCACCATTACAAAAATTCACTGCCACAGATATTTACCGCATTTCCTAATTCATGTTTTAACAGTCATTCCTATGAGGATGGTAGTGAATATATCGTCTAAAGGAGAGATTGTGGTCTTCAACGATAATTTACTACGTTCTCCGTTGTCTTTGCGACGATTTCTGTCATTCTTTGGAAAAGACAAGAGAGACGACTTGACCAGAAGTCAACAACGTGGTGCCATAGAAAGAAGACCAATCTCCCGATCTCCTGCTAACCCCGACTCTAGTGACTGACTACAACACATTTCCAGGAGCCCCAGCATATAGATACTTTGATAAACCAGACCAGAAGGATTGCATCAAGGAGACGGGGCAAATGATAGGATGCAAAGAAGCAATGCTGACAAGAAAGATGGATGAAAACTGAGAGGGAGTTAAGCAATGCCCTACGGGAGGAACAGATATAACTGAAATAACAGAAAATGTGAGACAGGTAAGGAACACTATATGGCCCAAAGATGATCGAGTGAATGAGATAAGCAGAAAGAACGTAACTCATAAGAAATATAGAAACAGAGTCCCTAATATTTGCTTATGATGTACTGTTTCCCAATTGTTTCCCACCAGCAGGATAAAACGAATAGAAATGGCAGTCTTGAGTGGCTTCCAAAAGGCGCACATAGGTCCAAAAATTTCTCGGGGGGGCCAGGGGATACTGGCTTACAGCAGCGGCCCCCTTACCCACAGCTGATAGGGCTTGCAAAGAATGAAAGTTGTGTCATATAAATGCATAAACCCGAATCGTCTGGACTGCATTTCATCGAAGCATATACTCCAGCACCATTCCACACTCTGTAGACTGGCTCTTGCTCCTAGAACAGCCAGTAGGGACATCTTTATTACAGGTAAACACAGGCTATAAAGGGGTCTCCAGACAGTTATGTAGTAGTATCCTACCTGAACAGAGAGACACTGGGTCTGGGCCAGAAGGATTCATGTTTTATTACAGACATATATGCATGGATATCTATGGGTACAATTGTTGTTCATACATGAATTATATATTGACGGAAAGGCCAGAAAGTTCTACACATGACGAAGTACAATAGAATTTAGCAATGTGTTATGGTGGAACGAATATAGCGAAGGACGTTGTCCTTACACCCCATATGCCTTTAATCGAGGTATGAATAATGACACGACTTTCTAATTCCTCATTTAAATAACATAGTTTGATGCTCTTGTTAATAAAAATTAACACATTCCCTTTTGTGTAACTGAAAAGTGACCATTCCTTTGTTGAACGAAAACTACCGAGAGAGAGAGAGAGAGAAATGGCGGCTCTTTGCAGCTTTAATTCCAAACGGGAAGTGGAATTTGGGGGTGTCTAAAGAATGACTGAAATCGTTGCATAGAAAACGGAGTACGACGTAAGTCTTCACTTGAATGCTATAATCTCTCCCATAGGCGCTGTATTCACTACCAGACTCATAGGAATGACTATTAAAACATAAAAAAAAAAAAACACGGTAAATATTTGGCAGTAAATTTCCATATTTTTCTTGGCGTAAGCACACTATGAAGCCCTTTAGCAAGCGGAGCACTCCAATATAGATTTTAAACAGGGAACACATTTCGTATACTGAGAGTTATGAAAGGAAATTATTTTAGATCAATAAAAAACAACAATATTTACCTCTTCTTTAAGTAAAGAGAGAAAAAAACTAATATATGACGAGACTATAATATAGAAAACTCTTTTACTCTTATGTGAAGATCTTTTAGTTGGGGGTTGGCTACAAAGTTGTGCATGCATATTAATTGAATCTGGCTACTTGACGAATATTATCTTTTAAGGCAATTGTTGACAAGCCAAAGAAATTACTCAGGCTGCCATTTCACGACAAAGTAAGACGGAAATTTGAGCACAAGACGCTAACGTTAACATGAGAAGCATATTCATCCTTTGGCTTAGTTCAGGGACATGTGGCATAAAAGTCAATGAAAAAATACCAGAGAGATGTTTAATCAGTAATAAAAATCAAGTTTCTCAATATCATTACTAGAGTCAATTAACAACTGCGTAGTGAGATCAGTGATGCCAACCCATCTAACCCTACGGGAGACGAGAAATTACCATACATAACTGAAAAGTACCCACCATTCTGCAGCTATGATAATAAATAAATCTTTAGATTATGTTTACATGCAATATCATGAATACTAATTAGCATATTGATCTAAAGCTACCTTGTTAAAATTACCCTACACCTGAAAATATTGCCCTGCTCTCTAAGATTTTGCCCAGATTACCCTACGCGTAGGGCAATTACCCTTCTGTTGGCAACAATGATATATATAAATGCATTTACAGTGTATACATACTTGGGATTAAGAGTCTTGGCTGATGAATCTTAAAGGAAATAAAAGGAATTTTATTTCCCTTAAAATTATTCACAGATTTGGCCTGTTGCTTAAATGTAGGTTATGACTTGCAAACTTCATACATGGATTAGGTAATTAGCGATAGTAACGGTTTGCAATCATCTTTATCATTTAATTAATAGGTTTATTTGAGAAATACCTTAAAAATGAGAAGACATCCTTCCATCAAGATTATGACAATGATTAAACATGACCTGGCCACCCATCAACTAAAAGTTCTCCAATTTAGAGTAAAAAAGATATCTATATAATAATAATCTCTTGATTAAATATAATTCCAATTCATTTACTCTCAAACTAAATTAGTATTGTTTTCTTAAATAAGATTAAGGAATTTTTGACAACTCAAGAAACTGGAATTTGTTTTCTGTTCATAACCGACATCATCCACCATTACAAAAATTCACTGCCACACATATTTACCACATTTTCTAATTTATGTTTTAACAGTCATTCCTATGAGGATGGTAGTGAATACATCGCCTATGGGAGAGATTGTGATCTTTAACGAGAATTTACTACGTTCTCCGTTGTCTTTGCGACGATTTCTTTCATTCTTTTGAAAAGACATGAGAGACGACTTGACCAGAAGTCAACAATGTGGTGGCATAGAAAGAAGACCGATCTCCCGATCTCCTCACAGATATAGAAGCCTAGATGCCGCATCGGCCGCTAGCTGAATAGGCTGGCGCACGTCATCAGGCTCGCCATCTTGGCGCGGTAATTCAAACAATGCAGCAGGCTGCAGTATATGACGTTTTTTCGCCACTATTCGCTTAATATTGGACGGATTTTCTTGCCTGATGGCTCATTACAAAGCTTACATAATTCCCTACAAGGATCTAATAAAATAAAGTTGTTCCTTATTGTTTGAAAGTTAACTAACAATGACTTTGTTTTAGCAGGAAGGGGGCTAGTTGTACACAAATGTTAATATTTACCCATAACTATTGCTGTAAACAATAATTTGAAATGCTGTGATAAGACAGCCTACGAAAAAAATGGTTAAAACAATATTGTTTAAGGGCCATTAGGTCAATAGGGTAAATCGTGTATGTTGGACACTACTAATTTAATGTTTCTAGATTTCTTTCACTGCATTATAGCTATGTAATATTAAAGTGTTAATCTGGTCCTTGTAATAAGAACTAAATGGCCAAGCAAGGCACATAATGAGTTTTTGTTGATGTTTTGATATAGCCTGCTAATTTCATATCAATGCATATAGATTATGATTACAATGTAGTATCATTAAACTGTTGGAAACAGCAATGAAAAAAAAAACTTGTTTAAACTGCTGGGAATATTTATAAATAAATGCACAGATGTACAATAAATGTTATATATACATTCAATGTAAGAACAAATATCATGAAAATAAATCATTGGGCAATACATTTTGAGAGTTGTTACTTCAAAGTATAGGCTTAATGACCCATAAGGCCACCCATAGCTTTAAATTTATACATGTGTGACTAAACCAATGAATAGTTAGCTGAAAAAAAATTAGACTGGCCTTATGATTGTGGCCTAGGCTGAAAGGCTCGGTGGGGGGGGGGGGGTGCACTATGACCGGGTATACAGGGTTGCTCGTCAGGATTGGCTCATTTTGGCAATTTTGGTCTATAGATGGGTCCCCTTCTGGAAGGGTAGAAGTATAGAGATGGCCCAGGCCCTTATCCCAAATAAGGTATAATAATTTGGGTCCTTGACAACACAGGTCTAGAGATGGGCTATATTGAACTGTTAATGCTTGCCATAATAATATATCCTAGTCTGAGCAAATTAAAGGTAGTTTTGTGAAAAATTTAAGTTTTATATAATTATTTCACCATATAAAATTAGGTCTAGAGATAGGTCAATTTTTTCCACTAGACGAGGTCTCTTGATACCCCCTAAATTTTCCAAAGCCAGGTCTAGAGGTCAGAATTCACTGAGGAGCATCCCGTTCAAAAAATTGGAAGACCCCCCCCCCTCCTCAAAGGAGCAGGCAGAGATGCAAAGGCTAGATAACACAGAAATCCTAGTTATTCTAGGGCCTACTGTAGTTTATTTTAGGCTCAACCCTACAGTTTTATGACTTAAACTTGTAGGCCTGTGCCAAAAATTATATTGGGGGAATTTTTAACAGAGCACTTCGAGAGACAAAGATTTTACTTAAGTTGCACAGATCCATAGCTGTAGGCCTACTTTAGTAATCTGTCTTATCACAGCATTTCAAATTATTGTTTACAGCAATAGTTATGGGTAAATATTAACATTTGTGTACAACTACCCCCCCTTCCCCCTACCTGCTAAAACAAAGTCATTGCAAGTTAACTTTCAAACAATAAGGAACAACTTTATTTTATTAGATCCTTGTAGGGAATTATGTAAGCTTTGCAACGAACCATCAGACAAGAAAATCCATGCAATATTAAGCGAATAGTGGCGAAAAAACGTCATATACTGCAGCCTGCTGCATTGTTTGAATTACCGCGCCAAGATGGCGGACTTGATGACGTATGTCCGGCCCACCGATGCGGCATCAAGGCTTTTATATCTATGGATCTCCTGCTAACCCTGACTCTAGTGACTGACTACAACACATTGCCAGGAGCCCCAGCATATAAATACTTTGATAAACCAGACCAGAAGGATTGCATCAAGGAGACGGGGCAAATGATAGGATGCAAAGAAGCAATTCTGACAAGAAAGATGGATGAAAACAGAGAGGGAGTTAAGCTATGCCCTGCAGGAGGAACAGATACGACTGAAATAACAGAAAACGTGAGGCAGGCAAGGAACACTATATGGCCCAAAGATGATCGAGTGAATGAGATAAGCAGAAAGAACGTAACTCATAAGAAATATAGAAACAGAGTCCCTAATATTTGCTTATGATGTATTGTTCCCCACCAGCAGGATAAAACGAATAGAAATGGCAGTCATGTGTGGCTTCCAAAAGGCCCATGTACGTCGAAAAATTTCTCGTGGGGCCAGTGGATACTGGCTTACAGCAGTGGCCCCCTTACCCACAGCTGATAGGGCTTGCAAAGAATGAAATTTGTCATATAAATGCATAAACTCGAATTGTCTGGATTGCATTTCATCGAAGCATATACTCCTGCACCATTCTACACTTTGTAGACACTGTGCTTATCCTACCCTGTTGACTATAAACTTACTCCTAGTCTCCTTCTGGATATGCCTCATCTAAGTTAAAGCGACCTTGCTATCACTCCAGATTACAGCTTCACTAGATAGGTCTATTGGCTCGTAATCTCTTCAAATTTCTAGCTAAGAGGCGAGTTTCTCCTTTACTTTACCTGACACAAGCAGTTTCCCCTGTGAAGAATAGAGAGTAAGCTAGGTAACTGGGTACTCATAATTTATTACTGTTGTTTGAGATTAAGCTGGCCTAATGCCAGAGCAGGCTCTTGCTCCTAGAACAGCCAGTAGGGACTTTATTACAAGTAAACACAGGCTATAAGGGGGTCTGCAGACATTTATGTAGTAGGGTAAAAAATCATGGACGATCCACCATCATCACTTGATATTTAATTGGTGAAACAAGAATACAATTACAACTCTAAGCATACCATTCAAAAGATTGAAGTTTCGTCAACATAATGTGATATATGAAAGCCCCATACGAACTAAAATAAGCATGTGAATCTCTTCGTAAAATATGTTTTCAAGGCAGTTTTGAAATCCAATATGGAGACTACCGTGTGGATGGCAGGGTCTGGTCACGGATGGACTTTATCTTTCCCAGCCTTCCCAGCACTCATTTGAACAATGTTAGAGTATATATGTAACGTGTATTGATCTTACTCGAGATTGCAGCTGTAATCAGCACAATAAAACAACATTTTGTTGCCTATATTACTGAAAGTATGAAACTTGTTATTCCCAGGGTCATGGTTTGAACTGAATTCATTTTTACCTTGTAATCGGTGGTTTTTATCCTTACTGCCATCACAACTGAAACTCCACAGTGCTTATTTGATTGTTATTATACACATTTTGGTCTCAATTCACTCCACATTGCACTTTAACCAAGTTCTGTTCCTGGTTCCTAAGCGCGCTTGCCACAAACACAGTTACGAACAGCAGACGACGACACTGCAAAGTTTGATTCCCTAAATTGTTTACTTTACTCGTTATTTAGTTCAACTTTACTTTGTTATTTAAACATTTTAATTTAATTCATGTATATTATCCCTTTTTTGCAACCAAATTACCCAGAAAAATTACAGATATTTCTAAAGTAGATACAATCCAATGTTTCTAACCTTTTCATACATCTGGCTGCCGAAAACCATAGTGGAACGACTACGGATAAGTGGATTATATATTTTTTTTTTTTTTTGGTTTTTTGTTTTTGCTAGCACTTTTCATTGATTTAAGTCTATATTAGTATTCTGAATTTCTTTAATAACTGTATGCCAGAAATAAATGTAACCTTTAATGTTTGCGTGCTAAGAATGACAAAATCATCGTTGCCACATTAGTGGAGGCTTCACACATACTCCGATTCATTATTATAAACTGTTTCCATGAATTCTAGTTGTCATAGTAATGCAATAATGATAAAATTGCTTTAATATTTATGTATATATACTTCCAATACATAGCCTAATTTCACCAATTTCAACGTTTTGTGTAAGTCTTATACCCAGTTTGGAGGGTGAACACATACCGAATGGCAATAGAGAGAGAGAGAGAGAGAGAGAGAGAAAGGAAAGCGAAGGAAGGAAGAAGGAAAGGGGTGGCGGTGGAGGGGGGGGGAGAGGGTAGGTGGAGCTTTTTACGCGTTCGTATCCATTTCTGCATAATGGAGTTTTTGTCTCTTGGTACAAGGACAAATGTCGTTATACTTTACGAATAGTGATTCACGATACCCTAATAAATTACGGCACTCAGTGTAATGCACTATAGCAATATCTCGTTCTGGGGAAGAAGAAGATCTTGGACTTTGTCAACAAGCGCATTTGTATGCTCTGAAAACTTTCTCGATTATTTAGGCGATACGAAGATCTACATCACCTAGAATTGACTGAAAGCTGTGGTAGCACTTAGTGGTCAGTGCTATGACATTAGTGTGTTTACGAGTTTTTGAACTTAGACTTTATTTAGGATTAAAAATTCGTTCACTCTGCCATACCACTACTTTCAAATTTTTCCTAAACCGCGCATGCGCAGTACAGAGTATGTGACGTGGTTATCCCTGTCATGGCTATGTTACTGTACCATAGAAACAAAATTAGATACGGGCATTGTTAAAACACCAGTAGATAATGACTATGGAATTCTCGGGACCTGGTACTCTCGCTGATGTTGAGGAGGACCTTGCTCTAAGTGATGATAATGTTGAAGAACATCTGCTTACGCAGGAACATTGGCCACGACTTGTCTCTACTAAATCTCATAAGTTGATCCCTGCTGGTGCAGCTCCTAGTCTCATGGACCATACCTATACCTCCAACAAACGATGTATGGAGCATGATTCAGATAGCAGTAATGAGCCATCATCCCCTGCTGCTAAAACTACAAAGTGTGATGCTTCCTCCTCTCAAAATAAAGTTCTAAATAATTCCCTGCCTAGACCTGCTTTTCAGATTATACCTACCATGGCTACAAAAACTGTTCTCCCTGCCTTTGCTCCACGTGCTGAATACATAAAGCTCTTATTTAGAGAGAATCCGGGGGTTAATGTGAAGCTTCGCTGGCTATCGGAGGTTACCAAGATGTTCAGCCTCGATCGGGAATTGGCTGAAGTTAAAATGTCTGCGGTCACTTCTCGATTTGTATACATTTCAAGGCATCGCCTGGATATCATAAACAGGGTCAAGGGTGGTGAGGTTCTGTCACTTATGTTAGATGTTCAGGATGATGTAAACAGACCCCGTAAGTTCCCTACATATCTCATCACTCGATATCCTGTGGATGTAGACCCTTCATTAGCTAAGGAACTGGAAGGGGTGCACACTGTACGTCGTTTCCTACAGGATGGGAAGTCCATCAATCGTATTGTCATTACTTGGAGCCACCCAGATCCACCCCCCCCTTACCTTTGTTACTTCTCCTTCCTCCCTTGTCTACCATCATGTGAACTACGCAGAATGCCAGACGAAAAGCCGTGGTGCTTCAAATGCTGGGGTATCGGTCACATCTCACGATACTGTGCTGCCCCTGAAAAGTGTGCATTTTGTGCTGCTGAGCATGACAGTCGAACCTGCCCTCATCGGCCCCCTGTACCACCCACAGTGGTTGACAGTTCTTCGGCATCAACATCAAGCTCATTACCTCTACCTACACCGGACTCCTCGCATTGGAAATGCCCGAGATGTAATGAGCCTGGAGTCAATGTGTGGCATGGCTGTACCAGGCGTTCAGGCTCTGCATCGAACCAGCTTATTGCACAACAGCTTCCAGTGCCATCAATCATACCCACTGTACTGCCTCCTCACAAGTGACTACACTTCGTAATGCTGTAGATGTCCTCAAGTCTCGGTGTGACTCCCTTACATCACGTTTTGAAGCCATTGAATCTCGTTTAGAGAGCATGGACACTCGCATCGACAGTCTCGTAACCTCCTTTTGACAATCTAACTTCTAATTTGCTACTAATGATAACACACTACAATCTCTTGTTGAAGCTCAGCAGGTTGTTATCACATCAGTTACTACACTCACTGAGAAACTTGACTCACTTGCTACACGTCTTGAGAGTGTTACTAATCCCCATACAGGACCATTGCCACGTGATACACCACCAATTCATACCGGTGTTACCACTGCCTTCTTTATCTAGTCGCCGTTCTTCCAAGGGACATGTTCGATAACCAAGTAAAGCTTAATATCATCTCATGGAATGCCTGTGGTATTACAAACTGGGCAAAACTTTCTGCACTTAAGGGAATTGTACATAGTCACCACCCAGATGTTATTCTAATTCAGGAAGCTTTTGTTGGTAATGCTCAGCCAAGGGAAGAAGCTCCCTCACTCACTGGCTATGTGTCCTACGTCCATTTAGTAAGACATGGCCTCATCACCTATATACGCACTTCAATTCAGCATAGACCTCTCCCAAACTCTGAGGATGAAGATACAACATTTCAATTATTTGAGATTATGTTGGCGGAGGCACCATACGACTGTGCAATGTATATGCAGCACCAGGTAGGATAAATACAACCAAGCTTCCAGCCCCAACCCTTCGTGGTATGGTTTACATGGGAGATTTTAATGCCCGTCATCCAGACTTGGGAGATCTTGCTGGCACTGTGAACCGCAACGGGAATCTACTTCTAGGATACATTCGTCGAAATCAACTGACCCGTTGGGACACTGGTGGATCTACACATGCACGAGGTGGTACTTTGGATCACATCTTGACCTGTGGACTCATACTTCCCGAGTCAATTGTGTAACGGTTCCTACGCTCTTCTCTGATCACATTGGTCTCAGCATCCAATATTCCCTTCCCGCTACACCTACTCCAATACACAATCGCACTTGCATCACAATTCCGCCTAAGTACCAGCCTACGTACATTTCATATATGACTAACCTTCGACCCACATTTGACCTCCACTGTCCGGAGAAACTTTACTCCTTACTTGTTAGTACCACACATGCTTTCCACACACAATATATCAGAAAGCCTCATATCAGGCATCGTGTTGGTGCTATGACACTGGATAATCGAATTTCTCAGGCAGAAAAGAAGGCGATGGATGATGGCCTTGCCTTTATGAGACAACCAAGTCCTGAGACTCTGCACCAGTATCAACTATCGAGAGATGATCTAGTTGCTCTACAGCAATGTGTACAAACAGATTCCTGGCACAAATTAACAGACAGCATCAACCATCAAACAAGCATCGGTTCCATGTGGCACCTCATCAACAGGATTGTGAAGAAGAAACTCCCAAGTGTCCTCCACCACAGCCCTGTCCAGTATTCCAGGACCTTATTGATGAGTGGTCAGCACAGTCACGAACCATCAACCTTCCAGCTCATATACAAGACTCTCTCTCTTCACATAAAAACCATCGTGCCTTACGTCTCAGTTCCGCCTTACTAAGCAGTGATGAAGAGGATGATGTACCCATAACTAAGGGAGAGCTACGACGTGCCTTAGCAAGGAGTAAGAAGTCAGCTCCTGGTGATGATGGCATCACCTATGCAGTCCTTTGCACACTCATAAAAATACCTGGCAACCCTCTCCTCCGGCTCTACAACCTCTGCCTCTGCCTGGGATATGTGCCCCTAGCATGGACTCATAGTACAATTATACCGTTCCCAAGCCTGGCACTGACAAATTTCGTCCTATCTCCCTCACCTCCTGTTTCTGCAAAGTATTTGAACGTATCCTCCTCTCACGCCTTATGTTCCGGCTGCAAGATAAGCTTTCATCTAGAATATACGGCTTCCTACCCCAACGAGGAACACATCATTGTCTCATGGAGCTCTACACTCGTCTCTCCCCAACCAGTGTTGTAGCCTTCATTGATTTAAAAGTGCATTTGATGTTGCAAATAGAGACATTATTTTAGACCAGCTTATTGATTTTGGAATCAAGGGAAACCTTTTGAGGTGGATACGTGGATATCTTCGAATAGAGTCTCTCGTGTGTCTTTAAGGGAGCATTGAGCACTGCAAAGGAACTTGAACTTGGTACTCCACAAGGGGGGGTACTTAGTCCGTTTTTATTTAATATCCTCCTACATCGCCTTCTTTCCTTACTTCCTAATACTGATAACACAACCATCACTTGCTACGCAGACGATATTTGCATTCATTTCAACCTCCCGGATCACTTGCAACGCTTCCTTTCTTCCTTCTATGAATCAGCATCCTCCTGTGGTCTTATCATTCCCCCAGGAAAAAGTAGAATCTTCTCCCCAAGGCCAGCAAGGAATTTACCAGAATTTACTGTGGGGAACAATGTTGTACCTTTATGCACACAGTATATTTATTTGGGAGCGCCAGTGCGAATTACACCATCCATTCCAGCAAGACAGAGAGTACATCCCATTGTTCAAGATCTGCTGGCCCGGTTACAGCGACGCCTGACTCCTCTCAAGTGGCTTACTAATTATTCTGCAGGAGTATCTATCCCAGTTGCCAGAAACATATATATGTAAGTGTTTACATAATAAAATATGGAATGTTAGTCCATATTATATAAAGTCTAAAACTAAGAGGTCAACCAGATTGCTTGCAGGAATGTGATCAGACTAGAGACGCTAAAGATGACGTACAATAAGTATGTAAGCTAAGATAACATGCCGTCACCTGTAGTCATTCAATTGTTTATAAACATTAGTCCAAGCTCCCTGCTTGAGACAACTACCCCGACCTATTATTCAAACGGCCTACGTGATCTGTAGCGTGTCTCATTCGATTGTGTGTTCGTATGAAACTATGTCATTGTATGTATGTTTCATAGTTTCGAACTACTGTCTGTTCCTCATAACTTGTAACAGAGATGGTAGACAGGCAGAACAGAGTTAGTGATCGTCATTAGAAGACCTGTACCTCTTTACCTAAGCTTTATCATGTAGAGGAATAGGATTAGCCATCATCATTGGCAGAAGCGATCAAGCTATCGTCATAGAAGACTTGTACGATCATATCTGATCTTCATCATGTAAAACTTCAGAAGAATATACTATTTTTATACTTCGAGTTTTCTACAAGAACCTCACCGAACCATGATAATACCGACTTCGTAAGTGATCTACAAAACCCCAGACACTCCATTGAAGATGGAAGTGCAATACCAACCGACTTAGCGTATAGATTATCGCTAGTCTAACATTACCTCATAGGGCGCCTTATCATATAGGCACAAGCCCTAATATTGGTGGCAGCGGACCAGAAGAAACTCTACACGTCATACGAAGATAAACCAGAATTAATAAATCATGTATCATAAGAAATCAACGACGACGGAAGCAGCAGATTCTTCAAGCAACATAGTATCATCGTTTAGTGAGCGACTTCAGAAAACAATAAGAACTCTTCAACGACGACGAAAGCAACAGATTCTTCAAGCAACTTAGTATCATTGTTTAGTGAATAACTTCAAGAAACAAAACCAACGTGTCTTTTTCCTACGACAACGCAAGCTTCGTCTCTCATTAGAATCATTCAAAGAAAAACTCGTTTTTAGTGAGCGTTTCCGGCACTTCAGAAACAAACCGAACGCGTCTGCAGCATCGATCTTTTCAAGGGCTCGAATCTTCGAAACAACGCGAACGGGGGGTGGAAACTGAAGCCAAACCAGGTCGTCCCGCTAAATAGAGAAGGAGGACCAAGGCCGTGTGTCGTTATCGGAACACCGTGACTTCCCACAAAAGCAAGCTAAGTACAATTTTTTATTCATTTGGAGTAACTTTGAGTGTTCCTTTGCAGGTCGAATTTCGTTTATTCCTTGTGGCTGAAGTTACGAGACATTCTTAATCTTACTTTTTTACAGAAATTATCTATATCATTGAGATTTCGCTACTGCGAGTTTTATCTTTGAGTGTCTGTTTCCAGAAGTTCTACTGAAATATCATAATCATATACTATGTTAATTTTATCATTTTGGGTGATTATTAATCCCTTACGTTACAAATCATATTAAAAAACAGTGAATATGCGTTTACGCAGTGGACGTCTGATTTATACAGATGCATGGATAGGGTCGTTAAGCACCGTAGTGATTAGAAAACACACAAAAACAAGTGGAACACCCGTACAAATCTAGATAAATTAGAGGTAACGCTATTTCGGGTCATGACAATAAATGCTCCTTTGCAAGACCCGATCGCAGTTTTAGCCTGAGTTTTTGAGTTTATATAAAATATCGAACCTCAATGACTCAACTCAACTTTAAAAATATGGCTGGATTGCAAGGAATAACATGTCTGTAAAAAACTTTCATCAGGCTAAATGCGCTGACCAGGATCTCTCACTATTTCAAATTTTAGCAAAGAATGAAGTACAAACAGTTAATATTGCATACAGTAGAGATAACTGGTCTTATTAGTAATCGCTCAGTTCCTAAACTAGTTCGTCATTCATTGCTGTATACGTAACCACAACATAATGCTAAACACACAATACGTTGCCGATGGTAATAAAGAGAAGGTCCTAATTATTACAAAAGAAATAGAAACAGTAGCCTTTCAGAATCAAACAAGCAAACTCGGTTACTGTGTCACCTAGTCAAGCGGTCAAGGTTAGTCAAAAACTGCCGAAGTGTTCAAAACATAGCAAATTCCACACAATAAGCGACTCTAGCAGAGTGGGGAAAAGCGATGTTGGTTCATACCAATATCTTTTTGAATTAAAAAGGATTTTTCCTATAAAACACACGACCGTATAAGTAATCAGAGCAGGGTTTTCGTTTTAATTTTAATACATTAAGTTATAATAAATACGGTGGGGATTAAGCCCAACTGTACGCGCCGTAAAAATTAGAATATCTTGTTTTATTTCTTTAGTACACGCAATATCTTGTATTTACGGACTCACCGTCTGTTGTTCGAACTTCCCTAATGAGAAGTCCGGATAAGCGAGCGCTTACAGATACCTCTATAGTTATAAAAAAAAAAAACATTGATCTGTATGTAGTGTAATTGTAAGATCCATCTAGGGGTATACAAAATATTATCTTACATCCTGCAAAATAAGGCGTGTTTATCAAAGGAAAATCCTATAAACCTTCAAACATATTAAAATCCGTTTGAACAAAAATGAGACAGTTAATCAAATAATAACTTATATAAAGGAACTATACATTTGTCTCATAAATCGTAACATTGTTCAAATGACCCAACAGAATTCTCCCACAACCGCAGTCGTACTTTGCACGCAAAAATCTCGAGAAGCATGCACCCTCGAATGTCTTAGTGCGTGTAAAAAGACTTTGCTAGGGGAAATAGAAATTTTTAATCCTTCCCGACACTCTGAAATATAACGATTTCCGCGAACAAAGCCCTAAAAGTATACATATCGTGGATACGGAAGTTATAAATATCGCATTTTTTATTGTTGCTAGTTTTTAATCACGCCCAACCAGTCGTGGATGAATCTCTCTGATAATCTATCTAAAGTAATATCCGTAAAGTCATTCAAGCAGAGGTGATTCAGCAGAATTTTTTTTTATCTTCTACCTGAATACCAGGAAGTTTCTCCACTAGCGAGTGATCTCTGGGAGAAAAACGGATGTCATTGAAAACAAAATACGGTCTAAGGACAAACATAAAGCTATATACGTACCTTCGTGTAGAACCCCAATGAAATTTCAAAATAGAAATAAATGACGACGTTGAAAAATGTTAGTAATAGGAGTCATTAGGAAATCAAATAGCCCATATAATTTTTCTCTCAAACGTCATGTCATAAAGGATCGGACTGGGCGTATCTGCGTAGATTTCTGTCGCTTAAACAAGGAAACGACTTCCGATAGTTTCCAGTGCGATGTACCGACGACATCTTATCTCTGTTAGGTTAGAATAAATTTTTTTCACCTACTTGGACTTACTTAAAGGCTTTTACCTGATACCATTACCTAAGTGATTGTACCTCATATACCGTTTTCAGCACACTCAGGGGACATTATCAATTTTTACGTATGCCTCCGGCTTACGTTGCACCCCAATTACAATATAGTGTTTGGAGACTTTTAGGGGATAACCTACATGCCTATATGGATGATCTTGTAATCTTTTCTAATACCTTAGAAGTACATTCACATAAAGTAGAGCTAGTGCTACAGAGACAAAGACAAATAATCTCAGAGTAAAATATCTAAATGTGAGTTTTTAAAACCGAACATGTTTATCTAGGTTTTATGTGTCTGGTCAAGGTCTTAAAAGTAGTCCATGGTAAGGTGTCGGCTATTCATAACTTTCCGGTACTTATTAACGTAAAAGGGGGATACAGCACTTTTGCGCTGTAGTGGGTATTACAATGGTATGTAAATATGTAACTCTTCAATGATGACAGCTCCTTTAACAGATCTTACGAAGAAGAGCGTAGATTTATTATGGTCTGAAAAGCATCAACAGGCGTTCGATATCTTAAAAGCGGAAAATGCAGCTTACCTAACTTAAAAATCCCTGATTTAAATAAGGAATTTTTTTTTATTGCAACAGACGCCTCAGACCAAGGGGTAAGAGGGATACTAACTTCAGTAATATGATAAACAGTTCTTCCCTATAGCTTTTTTTTATTCACGTAAACTAAAGCCCTCTGAAAGTAAATATGCAGTAATAGGCAAGGAAGGGCTAGGTATCATTAACTCACTAGTACATCTTAAGTTCATAATCTATGGCTATCCTGATAAAGTCCTTACTGAACATGAGTCCTTTACCGAGTTTTTTCAAAGGCTTTAATCACAGTCCAAAAGGAACTCGGTGACAAATGATCATTCAGGTCTTGGGAGCCAAGATAAGATATCTACCTGGGAAAGCAAATATCATAGCTGACGCATTATCCCGCAATCCCGCACCATACCGCAAAGAACCATTAATTAGACTAAAAGATATAGAAACATCCGTACCTATTGTTAAAACCGTATCTAAACAAGAAAATTCCTTAACCCAAGAGATCGCGAGCATTGAATATCTGGGTCGGAGCGCAGAACTGTTACAAACTGAACAAAGCAAGTGTCAACAGCGATAAGCAAAACAATAAACACCAAACAATAAACACTTCGAAACGGAACAGGGTCAGCGGCTAAGCAAACCAAATAAACACTTCGAGCAGAAACCCTAAAGCAAAAGTATATTTAAAGTATGTGTATCAGAATAATGTAATCAAATGTAATATTATATGTAGGTCTGTGACGAGGAAAACCCGAAGAACACAGCAGATGACTAACGACCAGGTAGTAGTAATAATCTCTTTCATACCAATCGTCATAAACTGGTTGCATTCCGTCATCCAGGGTTCCCTACTATGTCACAGAAGCCAAATCACTATTTTACTGGCCTACAATGCTTACAGATATAAAAAACACATAACTAATTGTAACACGTGTCATGAAAACAAGGGATACACTAAGACACCTGTCAGTTTAGGAGCCTATCCTGTGCCAAATCAATCCTTGAAAGAATATACGTAGAATTATTAACAGAATTACGAGTCTGACAGAGGATAAACACTTCTTAGTGTTAATAGTTCCTTGACACGTTATATAGAATTAATAGCACTAAAACAAACACCGGCAATTGAGTGCGTTAGGAATATTTATGAGTGCTAAATCAGTAAATATGGAATTCAACACATAATAATCTGTGACTCGGGTGGTGTAAATCAATAATAATCTCCTTAACACGTTGTGTGAATTCCTTTCCATTAAGAAAACCAATAATATATTTGATCACCCAGAGTCAATCGGTTTGGTAGAATAACGGATAATTAAATAGGAAGTGTCAATGTCTTGCGAGTTACAACTCGTGATGGATTATAGCGGTTCTCGCGGTTTTAAATACCTTTATCATTGATATCTTGTATCTATAGAATTGATGCCGCAAGTAGCCTTATACGGTACGCCGCTAGAACATTTTTCCACATATTCAAGCCAACCATTAATTTATCAAAGATATATAAAAAAAAATATATAAATAAATAAATATAAAAATAAAATAAATATGGATACAAGTGGAGTCAATATAATACACTCCGTAAGAAGTCGGAAGGGTTACAAATTATAATAAAAAAGGAATCACGATAATATCAATAAGCAAAACGTAACCATTAAATATCCAAATATATATGCGTAAAGATTTGAACTCTAACTTAACGCTTTAGTAATGACAAATAAGCTAAAAGTTCAAACACATATCAAAACCTACTGACATATTGTCTGTCCCGGTGATTTATATTCGTAGTCAATGAAAAAAAAAATTAAATAAATAAATAAATAAATAAACTAATAATAAAATAAAAATAAATAAAATAAAATAAAAGAGATTTTAAAGTCAGGAAGTCTAGAAGTGAAAATGTTATCTATGGAATAATCCTATATGAATCTTATACAGGGCTAATAATATATATAGAATTTGTATGGAAACCTTTTTCATATAGTTTGAATAAGGAATATTTAATTTAACATAATTACAATTATGCAGTTTTCCAACATGAAACTAATATATTGTTCAATTTTAGTACTTTTTTTTTTCAGACATTCTTCTCATGCGGGTGGAGAATTAAAACACTAAAATATCATTTGAAAATACTAAAGTCGTATCTCTTACAGCAAGTAACGTAACTCTTAGCTGGCTGAGAGCAATCTCCTGCCAAGTGACGACGTCATCATTGCCGTATCAGCATTTGTTCCTTTTAACCTCAATAATCTGCTTGCACAGGCTTCATCTCGTGCTTGCAAAAGCAGATTGACTGGAGAAAGGAATGCTTAGCCCGAACTTCTCATGGGCAAGGCAGACGTTAGGTACAAATGTCTATCCGTATGCGCAATGCAACTTTAGCTAAGGAGTTGCAATCATTTTAAAATTAATAACAAAATAAGCAAATAGAATTTCTATAACAACAAAATGAATTAATTTTTCTGAACCTCATAGACATTTAGAAGTATCAAGATACATATGTGAAATATTTACTTGCAACATTAGCCTATTACAATTCAAGTAAAACATTCATGGGAAAATGTCACATTTTCTTGAAAAACCCAAAGTTTTTTTAGAAATTAGTTACATAGTGGGGTTTTTTTTCGTTGCATCTCCTACCTATTAATAATGTTTTAAAAATTAACCTCAGAGGATGCGCACGAGAAAATTGAATATGAAACTTTTGTTAGGGCACATAGAATCATGATTAATCTTCTCTTTGACTCTTATGTTGCCTGGCAATCTTACAAATAGCTCCATTTTCCACTTCTTTGTCTAGTAACTTACTACCAGTAATATCGAATTTTCTTTGAGATTCGTAATGATATCTATTTATTTTTTATAATTCTGGATATTTTTACAAGTCATCATAGACCTGGATAGGTTCACTCATTGTTAATGCCATGGATAAAAAAGTTTGTACAGCGGACTCTTTTGAATTCCAAAATATCAGCGAATTCATGTGGGTTACGTCTGGTCTAAATGGCTCTCTCCCCTCCCCTGTATTTGGATGTCGTTTGAATTTACTTTGCCCTTGTGACAAGTATAATTTCACTTGCAGGCTGATTAATGGAACCTGGTTACAGTATCCTGCAGTACGAGAATTTCACATCGCAACTTCGAAAAAAAAAATCGTTCGTCGTGGCGGACGACTACAGTCAAGTAACAACCGCCTACAATGTGAAAGGAATTTCATGGACTTCTTCGACCGACACCGTATCTCGTCGTTAATCTCGTTTTAATGCGGAATGCTCCGGCTACTGTCGGAATCGACTAAAAAAAGGGACATACTTCCGACAATTACGACCCGAAGGATATTCAACTCTACTTTGCTGGCGAAGGACTCGTGCTGGGATGATCTATTCATCGCGAACGTAATCGTGTAGCTTAGGATGCAGAGAATAAGTATGAGCGCAAAATAGAACGTTGGACCCGCCCAGGCAAATTTTCCCCTTGTTTTAACCATTGAAAAAGGCCGTTTCAATTGGCTATAGGTGGTTGTCTGGAACTGTGTAATGGACGAAAAGTTGTTCGAAAGCTAGTTAAAAGTGAAGTAGTATAACCTCGGTCATGTATCCTATATATATAAAGTATCATGTATCCTATATATAATTGATCATAAATAACAGAGTCGAAATATATCTTTGCGTGTACGCAATAGGAATCTCTTATATAAATGATCATAAATAACAGAATCTAAATATATCTTTGCGTGTACGCAGTAGGAATCTATTTAAAGTGCACATATATTAATCATAATTATATGAATCCATATACCAATGTATAAACAAATCAGGTAGCCTATAATCAATCTGTTACCTTTTATCTTCCCAATATCTGCAGTTATATATGAGTTAGTATATTGATTAATGAATCAGAAATCAACGAATCAATCAGCATAAACATTAATAATTTTATCAATTCAAATATGAAAATTTTTATCAGTTAAAATATGATTTTTATCATGTTAATCTTCATTCTATGCAATTATCAGAGTACATTAGTATTTTCTGTAGCATAAGTATCTTAAAGAGATGAAGTGAAAAACTGTATCATTATATATATCATGTGATCACTATTATTTACCAATATCATTGTTTTATATTTTATTACTTGAATCAATTCATGTACACAATGAATTTTTATTTACTTATATATATATATATTCACATAGTGTCTGTATCACACTCCTATAAGTCAAATGCAAGTCAAGTTTGAGTAATATTCAGTAGTTGGTTTTGGTAGCTGACCGAGCTAATGTAAGTGTTTACATAATAAAATATGGAATGTTAGTCCATATATATAAAAGTCTAAAACTAAAGAGGTCAACCAGATTGCTTGCAGGAATGTGATCAGACTAGAGACGCTAAAGATGACGTATACAATAAGTATGTAAGCTAAGATAACATGCCGTCACCTGTAGTCATTCAATTGTTTATAAACATTAGTCCAAGCTCCCTGCTTGAGACAACTACCCCGACCTATTATTCAAACGGCCTACGTGATCTGTAGCGTGTCTCATTCGATTGTGTGTTCGTATGAAACCATGTCATTGTATGTATGTTCATATGTTCGAACTACTGTCTGTTCCTTCATAACTTGTAACAGAGATGGTAGACAGGCAGAACAGAGTTAGTGATCGTCATTAGAAGACCTGTACCTCTTTACCTAAGCTTTATCATGTAGAGGAATAGGATTAGCCATCATCATTGGCAGAAGCGATCAAGCTATCGTCATAGAAGACTTGTACGATCATATCTGATCTTCATCATGTAAAACTTCAGAAGAATATACTATTTTTATACCTTGTGTTTTCTACAAGAACCTCACCGAACCATGATAATACCGACTTCGTAAGTGATCTACAAAACCCCAGACACTCCATTGAAGATGGAAGTGCAATACCAACCGACTTAGCGTATAGATTATCGCTAGTCTAACATTACCTCATAGGGCGCCTTATCATATAGGCACAAGCCCTAATATATATTGCTTTCATCCGCTCAGTGATAGATTATCTTTCCCCTGCACTATGTCAACTCTCCAGATCAACTCTACAGCCGCTTGAAAAATTCCAGAACCAAGCAATGAGATTCATTCTAGGTTGTCCAGCATCCACTAGAATTGTAAACATGCAACACGAACTCCGTATCCCTCCACTCGTTGAGCGAATATACTCCAATGTCACCTACTTCAGTATCAAATGCCTGTATTACCCTCACCTTTCTCCTCACTATTCAAACATCATCAGAACTTCTCTGGATCTAGATGCACCTCGTCCACAACTACGCCAGGGGGGACGTACACTAGTTAGTACTGTCTGTTCAAGCATTCGGGGGCTTGACATCAACATCGTGGCAGAGAATGTGGATCATGGCCTTGCACCCTGGCAGACTCCTGTGCCAGCAATCTCTTACACTCCAGTCTCTAAGACTGACTTGCCTCAACTTCAACAACAACGTGCATTGGAGACCATCGACAGACTATCCTCATCCCTCAGTGTAGCCCATCACCTCTACACAGACGGCTCCCTACAGCAGGATGGCAGTGCTGGATGTGCTGTTTTCTCCCCCACTTTGGAACCCCCGCCAGGAGGCTGGATAGGCCGTCGCCTCCCAGAGTCATCAAGCTCCACGTATTGTGAACTACATGGACTTCTAGATGCAGTTATTTTAATCACACGGACCAGAAACAATGGCTTGATCATCTGCGACTCGCAACCAGCACTCCAAGCCCTTTCATCACATAAGCCAGCATACCAGCCCCTGTTACACAAATACATAGGCAACTAGACATGGCCAACATGAGCTCACTGGTAGTGCACTTCCTATGGATTCCCTCTCACGTGGGTCTTCTGGCTAACAACACCGTTGACCATCTCGCAAAGGCTGCCTGTCAGCTGGATCCTCCAGATGCTGATGCTCCCAGTCCATCTCTCTTGTGCTGCAGAAAAATGGTGCGCCAAGCTGCTCGCTCACCTACTCATCATCGTAGTAATGCCGAGAGAGCCACCAGTGTATCAATACAGCATTATGATCACTTCTTTCCTCACCAACACAAGTATCGCCGCAGAGGACTCATGGTTCGTCAAAATAACGTTGTTTGTGCGCGTCTTCGGCTGGGTTGGCGACCAGTTTGGCAGGTGGCTGAGCAAGATGAAGTTCCTCACTTCTCCTCCTGTAGGTTATGTGACGCACCCAACGCCAACACCCTGGAACACTATTGCCTGGAATGTCCACTTGTTAGTGACATATTACCCCAAAGACTCACAGTAGTTGATATATGTAAAAAATTATTGACAGATAATAATTTGCTCGATGAGATCCTCATGCGCCATCCTCACTTTGGTGGATACTGAATAATCAGCTGTTATGTAATACTGATTAAAGATAGGTACAACCTACCTACGAAATCAAACTAAATTTAATTTGTATTCCATATGAATTCATTTGTATAACCTTTGATATATAGAAATGAGCAATATTATTTTAATATGTACTAAATATCTGTCTATACTTTATTTTGTATTCCTTTGTGTAACACTCATTATGTGCTGTAGATGTAAACAATACTGTTTTGATATGTACTTAAATGTCTGTATATACTTTATTTTTTTACTATTTTTTTTTCTTTAGGCATAACTTAATTACAATGTAGATGTAAACAATATTACTGTATTACCATGTACTCAAATGTCTGACGCCAATGGGCGCAATAAATTGATTAAAAAAAAAAAAAAAAAATCTCTCTCTCTCTCTCTCTCTCTCTCTGTCCACTTTTGAAACATTTGAAAAAAATATTGTCACTTAATCTCTCAAAGAAATATAATGAATTAAGTATCTCTATCGATAGGCGTATGCTTGCGCGCGCTCTCTCTCTATCGTCATAATATTGCATTCTTTACTGTATTGTTCCTCACGATTTCCACAAGTACTGACCAAATTTTAAAACACTTTCTCTCATTGTTTAAGATCCGTCTTCAATTACGCATGAATGTTACGTCAGTTGAGTGTCAAGCAGTACTTATAAACAAGGTTTCACTGACGTTACTAAACCAACATTAACAAATAATATAGAGCCTGTGTCTACATTTAAGTGTTAATTATTAAAGGACCTCTACAGAATCTATATGGTGTAAAGTTAATGGAAATCTAGAAAGCAACAAACGCTATGATTTTGAAGCTCCGCCCCCTTTCTGGAGTTGCCAGGTGTGGCATTATTGAACACTATATGTCCGAAGATTTAAAAAAACTGTATCTTAACATTCCTTGCCGAGTGTACATAACCCCAAATAGTCCCCAAGTAAACCTTCTCTATACAACCACTTCATAAATTCTTCGGTGTTGCGTAGGAACTCGATCAGAATACTGATATACAAATGCGTATAGTTATCGAACTCGTCTGCTATTACACTTTCAGCCGTTTCAGGAAACATTACTGCGTGTGTTCTATCCATGTCGGCGGTGGAGAAAGGAAAGGGCGAAATTGCGAATTCTGTGAGTGCAGGTATGAATTGTCGGATTCATATTCATGGGACACGTTTTTATTGGTT
Source organism: Macrobrachium nipponense (assembly GCF_015104395.2). Lineage (NCBI taxonomy): Eukaryota > Metazoa > Arthropoda > Malacostraca > Decapoda > Palaemonidae > Macrobrachium > Macrobrachium nipponense. The sequence continues at coordinate 7,799,499 of NC_087209.1, read as the reverse complement.
GGAAGGAAGTTCATCCATGTCCCTTGGGGATGACCTGATACAGGATTGGTTTGATTTAAAATTCCCTCGTTGGGGGCGGGCCGACGTACAGCGCCTGTCCGCGGCCAACTCAAGAACTACGGGAGCTCCGACCGCCGTGTCAGCCTTCACATCAAGTGGGTACTTAGAAAAATTTACGTTTCACGGGAAATATCGGCGGATGGTATTTTGGTATAAATTGGTCGGATAAGTGACTTTTCGGGTATATTTTGGTATTCTGGACAACTTTTATTCTATGCATTTTGTTATTTGGGGTAATGGTTTTGGAAGTGTAGGATCTGTCTGTGGATCTGTAAACTACCCCAGACATATATGCATGGATATCTATGGGTACAATTGTTGTTCATAAATGAATTGTATATCGGCGAAAAGGCCACAGAGTTCTACACACGACAATGTGCAATAGAATTTAGCAAGGTGTTACAGTGGAACGAAAATAGCGAAAGGACATTGTCCTTACACCCCATATGCCTTTAATGGAGGTATGAATAATGACACGACTTTCTAATAACGCAGTTTGATGTAACTGAAAAGTGACCATTCTTTTGTTGAAAGAAAACTACAGCAAGAGAGAGAGAGAGAAATGGCGGCTCTTTGCAGCTTCACTTCCAAACGGGAAGTAAAATTTGGGGGTCTTAAGAATAACAGAAATCGTCGCAAAGAAAACGGAGTACGAAGTCAGTCTTCACTCAAAAGCCACAATCTCTCCCATAGGTGCTGTATTCACTACCAGACTCATAGGAATAACTGTTAAAATGTTAAAAATTAAAAAAATACGGTAAATACTTGGCAGTAAATTTACATATTTTTCTTGGCATAATCATCCTATGGAGCCATGTGGCAAGCAGAGCACTCCAATATAGATTTTAAACAGAAAACAAATTTCATTTACTGAGAGTTGTTAAAGGAAATTAATTTGGATCAATAAAAGAAATCAATATTTTTATCTTTTTTTTAGGTAAAAAGAACGAAACATTGATACACCACGAGACTATTACATAGACAACTCTTTTACTCTTATGTGGAGATCTTTTAGTTGGCTGCAAAGGAGACTATTTGCCTCTGCCAATTGGGGATTTCCATGAATGATTATGTCATTTTTGAAGGCGTATGTCCAAACGCTAAAGTAATTAAACTGCCACTTCACAGGGAAATCGGACTGACAGTGGAACATCTTACGGCTTACGATAACGTTCCAAGGAGGATTGCCCAACCAGCGCGAATTGCGCTATTTCTAGAGCATTGGCATCACAAACAGCGCGTAGGTTTTGTATTTTGCGCCTAGCGCTTTTTTAATTGGTTTGATGCATGTTTTAGCGCATTGCTGAAAATATGTATATATAATTTTTTGGTAAATGCCGGCGTAATCAATTCTTTCTAAAGTGGAGAAATTGAATATCATAGGTTAAACTTGTGCAGGTCCTGCAGGACTCTCTCTCTCTCTCCTTCCCCGAGATATTTCTAAAACAACTGTTGTTACTCAGCACTTTTATAGGATTATCGGGACTACTAGTATTGTAATAATTATACTGTTTTACATTACATATTGGAGTTGTTTATTTTTCATTATAATCCTTAACAATTATATATCTTGAGTTCGTAATTAATAAATATTAAAGCTCTGTGGAAATTTTGCCTTAAAGCAACTGTGCCTGATTACACTGTTATGTCAGCTGTATGATGACCCGTATCAAACATTTGCTATGACCTCATTGGTATTACTCAATACTTGTATATGATTATCGGGACTGCATATTGTAATATTTACAATAGTTGTGCAGAACATATTGCTGTTGTTTATTTATCATTATAAATTTTTATAAATTATGTTTCATGAGTGTAATTAATAAATGCTAAAGCTGTGGAAATTTTGCTATAAGGCAAGTGTGGCCAATTGCACTGTCTTGTCTGTATGTCAGCCGTATATTTGGCATATTGAAGGTTGATGAGAGTCGGAGAGATAGCCCAAGTATTAATAATAATAACTGAACTGATGCACCTTCAAAAAAAAAAAAAAAATTATATAAACCTATCAAGCAACGTCAGGTTTCGCTTTTCCATGAACTTAAAATCAATTTCCAGTTCTCGACCTTTCTTTGTAGGGGGTATCATTGTTTTCCAGTTGTCGACCCTTCTATGCAGGGGGTATTATAATCCGGTCGTAAAGTGTTCCTTCCGCAAATCTCTTGAATCAGCCCATGTCTGCTCATTAAAATTTGTCTGTCATTTTATTGACTGCTTTTTCTAACCGTGCACATATGGTGTCAACTTTATAAAAGAAATAGATAATGAACGCTAGGGAACAGACGGAAGGAAATGCAAGTGCGTCTTTATTGAAAGCCACTCATATATAGTTTCTCTTTCTTACTTGAAATCTTGATAACCTTGTGAATCACTTCCGCATCTGATTAATTTTAAGGGAAATAAAAGGAATCTTTCAGAATTGGCCTATTGCCAAAATGCAGTTTATGACTTGCAAACTTCATACCTGGCCTACAGGCTACAACATACTTCTACTATTGCGACATTGTTATAGCAGTAACATGGTAGTCTAATTACTTCTTTGTAATCTGATCTCGAGAGTAATCAGACCAAAAGGTGATTTGCGATAGTAACGTTTGCAATCATCTCTATCAGAGTCAAAGTATATAGGGTCTGCTCACGAGGCGGTACTAAAACCTATCCCCGCCCCTTGTGAAACGTCATCAGTTACAAAAGGACCATATCTTTATGAAACTATATTTACATAACGTTTTTATATAACTATTTTGTGTGATGGCATTCTTTTATATAAATTTTCTTCTTATTACATGTTGTTGTATACTACAGAAAAGTACAAAGAATGCTCTTTCAAATGATATATGGCACATTACAATTACGATTACTTTCAAACCCACAAGCATGCACAGAAAAAATTATCTACGCACACAAAAATGTGCAATTACTTCATCCGTCAACCTGCATACATTAACGTTTCGTAGCGTATCTAAGGGATGATGATAGAAAGAAACTGAAAAATGGATTAGAAAGCTGATAACATTTACAATATAATGCATAAATAAAATTGATAGATGTTCTTAGAAATTTTCAAGGAATTCTAGGTCAAAGACGGACCAAAATTTTTAAATTTTATGTAAATATTTACCACAGATTTCTTACATAATTTTTCATCTTATTACATTTTGCCCTATACCATGTAAAAGTACAAAGAATGCCATTTTAATTGGTATATCACACATTACAATTACAATTACTTTCACACCCATAATCGCGTACAGAAAAAATTATATACGCACACAAAAACTATAAAAAATTAAGCGTTCGTGGGAGATCTGAAATCTAACCCCGCCCCTTGTGAAACATCATCAGTTACATCCAGCCAGACTGATGAATGCTTTATTGTACTTTTTTCTGAAAATATTATAAGCGTTTGAGGCATGCATAATTAATACCTTTATGTATATAGTTTATGTTATATGTAAAATGATGTGTTCGGTAGTATATTTATGTAATATGAAGTGCTAATGAGAAATTTGCTGGAAACGTGATCCCTGTATCATTGTCTTCATCATTTATTCCTTTGATACCTCATATTGTATATGATGTAATTCTTCTACTTTTGATATTTTCTTTGTTGTGGTCAAATCATGCAAATGCATCTGCCATTTTTTACACTGCCTGTATCCACATTTTCTTTGTATTTATTGCATAACAATTAGTATCCATAATAAGAATTGGAAAATATAATTAATCTATCATTCTAACCTTTAGCAAAAGTTTTAAAAAAAAAGTTGCTTTTCAAAGTGAGGTATGAGCACAGAGACAGAACTAAATACATTTATTAAGAATTAAATATAATCTTGATAATATTACTACCTGAAAGAGAGAGAGTTGTCATGTTTTAAAAAATGGACTTGAAGAAAATACAGCAACCCAGTATATAAGTAAGTAAATAAATAAGTAAAGAATAATCCTATATGCTTTGAATGGGTATTAAAAAATATCAAGCATGTGAACTCATTACAGATTTTATCATAAACACCATGCGATATAGATAAGATGTAATAAAAAAACTAAAGGTTTTTTTAAGTAATTCGATGGAGAAGCACGGGAAGTGATACTCTTGGTCTTGGGATGTCACAGTTTAAGTACTGCCACCACTGATGAGTTGAGTAGACCATATGATTTGGCTCTGATCTCTATTTTTTAATTAACAGGCTTTCTTAAGAAATGCCTCTTACATGACATAACATGTCCTCTCATCAAAATTATATCGTTTCAATATTACCTGGCCACCCTTCAACTAAAAGTTCTCCAATTTAGAGTAAAAGGGATGTCTATGTAATAATAATCTCTTGATTTAATATAATTCCAATTCATTTACTCTCGAACAAAATTAGTATTGTTTTTTTAAATAATTTTAAGTAATTTTCAACAACTCAAGAAACTGGAATTTTTCTGTTCAAAACCCATATCATCCACCATTACAAAAATTCACTGCCACAGATATTTACAGCATTTTCTAATTTGTGTTTTAACAGTCATTCCTATGAGGATGGTAGTGAATATATCGCCTATGGGAGAGATTGTGGTCTTCAACGATAATTTACTGCGTTCTCCGTTGTCTTTGCGACAATTTCTGTCATTCTTTGGAAAAGACAAGACAGACGACTTGACCAGAAATCAACAATGTGGTGGCATAGAAAGAAGACTAATCTCCCGATCTCCTGCTAACCGACTCTAGTGACTGACTACAACACATTTCCAGGAGCCCCAGCATATAAATACTTTGATAAACCAGACCAGAAAGATTGCATCAAGGAGACGGGGCAAATGATAGGATGCAAAGAAGCAATGCTGACAAGAAAGATGGATAAAAACGGAGAGGGAGTTAAGCTATGCCCTGCAGGAAGAACAGATACGACTGAAATAACAGAAAATGTGAGGCAGGCAAGGAACACTATATGGCCCAAAGCTGATACAGTGAATGAGATAAGCAGAAAGAACGTAACTCATAAGAAATATAGAAACAGAGCCCCTAATATTTGCTTATGATGTATTGTTCCCCACCAGCAGGATAAAACAAATAGAAATGGCAGTCATGTGTGGCTTCAAAAAGGCCCACATATGTCCAAAAATTTCTTTGGGCCGGTGGATACTGGCTTACCACAGTGACCCCCTTACCCACAGCTGATAGGGCTTGCAAAGAATGAAATTTGCCATATAAATGCATAAACCCGAATCGTCTGAATTGCATTTCATCGAAGCATATACTCCAGCACCATTCCACACTCCTGTGGAATATATTTTTGTTATCCTACTGTTGTTTGAGATTAAGCTGGCCTTATGCCAGAGCAGGCTCTTGCTCCTAGAACAGCCAGTAGGGACTTTATTACAAGGAAAACACAGGCTATAAGGGGGTCTACAGACATTTATGTAGTAGGGTAAAAAATCACGGACGATCCACCATCATCACGCTGGACGGGTCTTATTCACTTGATATTTAACTGGTGAAACAAGAATACAATTACAACTCTAAGCATACCACTCAAAAGATTGAAGTTTCGTCAACATAATGTGATATATGAAAGCCCTATACAAACTAAAATAAGCATGTGACTCTCTTCGTAAAATATGTTTTCAAGGCAGTTTTGAAATCCAATATGGCAGCTACCGTGTGGATGGCAGGGTCTGGTCACGGATGGACTTTATCTTTCCAAGCCTTCCCAGCACTCATTTGAACAATGTTAGCGTATATATGTAACATTTATTGATCTTACTCAAGATTGCAGTTGTAATCAGCACAATAAAACAACATTTTGTTGCCTATATTAGGGAAAGTATGAAACTTGTTATTCCCGGGGTCATGGTTTGAACTGAATTCATTTTTACCTTGTAATCGATGGTTTTTATCCTTACTACCATCACAACTGAAACTCCACAGTCCTTATTTGTTTATTATTATACACATTTTGGTCTCAATTCACTCCACATTGCACTTTAACCAAGTTCTGTTCCTGGTTCCTAAGCGCGCTTGCCACAAACACAGTTACGAACAGCAGACGACGACACTGCAAAGTTTGATTCCCTAAATTGTTTACTTTACTCGTTATTTAGTTCAACTTTACTTTGTTATTTAAAAGTTAATTTAATTCATGTATATTATCGCTTTTTTTGCAACCAAATTACCCCCCAAAAATTACAGATATTTCTAAAGTAGATACAATCCAATGTTTCTAATCTTGTCGTACATCTGGCTGCCGAAAACCATAGAGGAACAGACTACGGATAAGTGGATTATAAGGGTTTTTTTTTTTCTTGCTAGCATTGATTTGAGTCTATACTATTAGTATTTTGATTTTCTTTAATAACTGTATGCCAGAAATAAATGTAACCTTTAATGTTTGCATACTAAAAATGGCAAAATCATTGTTGCCACATTAGTGGAGCTTCACACATATGCCGATGCATTATTATAAACTGTTTCCATGAATTCTAGTTGTCATAGTAATGCAATAATGATAAAAGTGCTTTGAAATTTATGAATATATACTTCCAATACATAGCCTAATTTCACCAATTTCCATGTTTTGTGTAAGTCTTATACCCAGTTTGGAGGGTGAACACATACCAATTGGCAACAGAGAGAGAGAGAGAGAGAGAGAGAGACAAAGGAAAGCGAAGGAGGAAAGAAGGAAAGGGGTGGCGGTGGAGGGCGGGGAGAGGGTAGGTGTAGCTTTTTATGCACGTTCGTATCCATTTCTGCATAATGGAGTTTTTGTCTCTTGGCACAAGGATAAGTGTTGTTATTCTTTATGATTAGTGAGTCACGATACCCTAATAAATTACGGCACTCGGTGTAATGCACTATAGCAAAATCTCGTTCTGATACGAGTGTTTGTTACAGAAATAGGTATTGCCCAAAAACATGCTTGCACGGTCTCTGAAACTCATAGTAGGTATGCTGCTTAGTTGTCAATCAAGTTTTTTGTAATCAAGTATTTTTTTACAAGCTAGCTATTGAATAAACTTGTATTTTTCTCAATCAAAACATATGCCCCTCAGTGCTAACCTTCCTCTTTTAACGACTTTATGGTCATTGCAAATTCGGCCCCATAATTTCTTATGGTGCGAAAACATAGGCCCAGGCACCGAAAACGATTGCGTCACACTACGGCGGTAATCTGGCAGTAAAACATCTTCATATATCCAAAAAGTAAATAATAAAGATATATATGCGCATTACGATTATAACAATTACACGAATAGCTGATAACAATCTGCATGAATAACTGGTAAACTGTTCTGCAAGAAAGTTGAGTATAGCAATTATTTACAATAGGTACGAAAGTCAAGATGTCGTGACGTCATAATACAGGACTTTAAAGAATGTTCTAATTCCGAAAAATAATTACTTAAATTTGAGTCAGAATCGAGTTACTTTTTCAATAACGAATATTTTCAAATTAATCATCATAAATATGTAAAATATTGATGTTTTACTATTTATTTTAAAAATTATCTACGTGCACACTTCGTTGTCTTCTTCTACCAAAAATGTTGTTTACTTGAAAACATACTGGGAAGGGACCGTGTTCCGATTCTTGTGATGAAAGTGCCCCAGCGTCTGTGGGTACTAGTGGTGTGCGGATTTATCACAGGAAATGGAAAGTTTGTTGACACAAGCAACTCCGTAAACATCGAGATGGTGTCAATCTTCTAAAAAAAATGAAGCGTAAGTAAAAATTTCGAAAGCGTTTTGGTGAGATTTCCACTGTCGTGGACACCCCTTTCACTACCCTCTGTTTAATGCTTTAAATTTGACCTTAATTTCTAACTTTGGAGAAAATACTTACTTCGGAAGGAGAGTAGAGGTCTTTAGCTCTGATTCTCACCAACAACAAGTCGCGACTGATGCCCATCTCCGGTGTCAGGACGCGTTATAAGTACTTTTTCGGAGGGTGGCATGATATGATCGTCGTTCAGTTGATGCAGGCCATGCAGTGTTTTACCCTAGTATTCTACCTGAACAGAGAGACACTGGGTCTGGGCCAGAAGGATTAATGTTTTATTACAGACATAGGAGCGACTACATATCCGCGGACGATCGATGTTCATGGGGAACAATCTCGAAGTAACTACATGTATAATGCATATTTGGAAATGAGAAGGGGAACAGTATAATTGCTAAAAACAACATTTTTGTAGTTGACCCTGTGAAAATAAAGTCTAAAAAACATCAAACAGTAAAGGGGGACCCAGTAGAAAACCGGGGTTTTTGGGTGGGGGGAAGCGGCCTCGGACTTTCACGGCGCCTGAAACTCTCAAATCTGGGTTTTGAGACCAAGACCCTTTACCCTGAATACAAAAGTTTGACCCCTTACTCTGCATTCAAAGTTGACATAGGCTAGTCTAGCCTAGGACCCCTTACTTTGCAGAACTTTTGAACCATTAGCCTACATGTAAAAAGTCTAGCCTAGGCTACCACTACTGACATTAAATTAGATGCTAGGACCCCTTACTTTGCATACATAACTTTGAACCACTACTTTACATGTAAACGACAGACTAGCCTAGGCTACCACTAACCAGAATTACTGATAAATTAGTTGTTAACGGTGAATATGTTTATGTGTGCTGTCAGTAAGGCCGTGGCAGAACGGCGCTTCGCGCCTTATTCAATATTTAAAGATTCTTGGCAAGCACGGCATGTTCTGGCAAGAGGTAATGTTGCGCTGCGCGCACTAGCCACAGGGGTTACAGAGAATTAGCCACAGTAAATACAAAAAAAACACGACTAGCCTAGGCTATAAACCCCCCCCCCATAACTGTAACATTAAACACCTTCCTCATTTGCCATGGCCTTACTGTTCGGACACGTGCTTCGGTACTGGCTTTGAACTAACTGAAACACTAGTTTACATACAAATTGCGGCATCATGCACAGACTCATTGGAGTAACTGTTAAAACATTGAAACAAAACAAAACAAACAATACAGTAAATATTTGGCAGTAAATTTGCATATTTTTCTTGGCATATTCATCCTATGGAGCCATGTAGCAAGCAGAGCACTCCAATATATATTTTAACCCTAGCCAGGAACTCCTGGGTCTGAGAGACCCAGGGTGTACCTAGGCATGTGTATTTCATAAAGTTCTAAATGTCTGGAAAACCTGTTCTTCCTGGTAGCTTCCTACTTTTTGGTGTCCATGTAAGGTGTAGGTGGGCTACTTTGTTTTCTCTATTCGTTTTCTCTCTACAAAGCACAAAAACTGGAGTTGGGTCTGTTAGACCCAGGTGTACCTGATAAGTGAGTAGGTATTTGTGTATAGTGTGTACAGGTTGTTTCCCCCCCGGAAGCGAACGTTCGTGAGCTTCAAATACACTGTTCATCTCAGGCTCATGAAGGCACTTTTTAGGGGAGTGCTTCACAAACTTCCAACAGACGTTTTTTTCACATACTTAGGACGTCAATGATAATGTAACTCGAATTACAGTAAATTATGCGTTTTCTCATTGATTTTAGACCTGTCACATGCAGAAATACAGTGATGCACAAAAATCGTAATATTATAGTATATAAAAACATACTACAAACCTCTTTTTCACCTTTCGAGGAAAATTAAAGGTTTTTCCATTCCTTAAAAAGACTTCCTTTATTGATTGTTGTTTTAAACATTCGTCCTCATTTGGTGAGCAAACGACAGCATATAAAGTAATGAAATATGTCTACATAAGCCCAAAATTATACAGCAATTATGTGTGATCGAGAAATTTGAATTGTGTGGGAAATGATTGGTTACCAAATGCCGCCACCAGTCACCAGATGTCTCTGCAGCAGCGTAAACAAATTGGCGGGCCGCACGAACTGAATCTGTTTGATAAAGTGGCTGAATTAAATTTACATGCAAGTGCTTGCCAGCTGATATAGGTAGATATCACGACGACGACTTGGGAAAGCCAGGGCCCATAGGTAAGTGACAGCAGATTATGCCATTATGTTTTACTATCATTTTATAATACTACCTATATCCCTATAACAATATGAGAGAAAAGTAGCTAGGTACTAGGTACCTAGGTAGTACTGTTACTAGTTAGTCTACGTAGGGAATACTAGTAATTCTGCATTTTCTTTGGGGAATTGAAATGCCTACGACTCTAGGAAGAGTTGCTTTTGTTCTAAGGGTTTTAATGTGAGCAAACCTTTAGGCTGCACTAAAATTGGCTAGAATGTAGGCTGTACAAGGTGACAAGGTCTCGGCCAAAAATTAGGTAAGTAAACCTATACCTACTACTAGGCTAGTACTAGGTAGCTAGGGTATCTACCTAATGTATGGCTAAGCAATTAAGTTTAGAGATGTGAGGGAGAAACCCCCACCTCCAAAGGGGGCATGGGGGCAAGCCCCCCCCCATCTAGGTACTAGGTAATGCTTGATTGATGCAGAGGTTAGGTTAGGCTATTTTACTGACCAAGGTTTTTTTCCCTTTTATTTTTTTATTTATTTATTTATTTTTTTTTTGCATAGATAACCCAAATAAAAGGTTGGTAACTTGGTGATTCTTACTAGGCTATTAAGGCTGTGCAAGCTTATTAAAAAAGTAGACTCCTAAAGTTAAGATAGAGTGCCAGAAATGGGAAGCTCAGGTACCGGAGGACAATTTTCAATTTCCAATATCTCCTAATTTCGAGGACATTTGAGTTGCTGGAGGGTCTGCCCCACTTGAATTTATTAAAACAATATCTAAAATAACATAAAAAAGCTGTCTTTTTAAAATGACATATAATTCTGAAATTGTGAATTTCCAGAGGACATCTAAAAATCTTTAATTTTCAGCACTGAATTAAGGAGAATACCTTAAGGGGTAAGGGTAAAGAATGTGGGATCCTCTTCAATTTCTTTATCTAGAACTATAGTCTAACTTACTATTTGGCTTATTTAACCTAACCTTCGTAAATTTACAATAAATCAGCTTTTTAATGATAACATGGGCTATGTGCTTAGATTAAGTAATATTAGGTCAGGTTGTATTTATTTACATTAATGGTCAGTGGATCCCGCATTCTTAACGCTTACCAATAGTGTATAGAATGCGTAGATACTAGGCTAGTCATTAAGTGGGGAAATATCAAATAGCAAAAATAATTTTGTTTAAAGTTTCCTCCAGTCCAAGTAATGCTTAATTGCTTAATTAACACAGGTTAGGTTAAGCGTTGTAGGTTAGCCTAGTATACAAATTTTTTTTTTTTTTTTTCCACTAACCTATAATGCTTAACCTAACCTCTGCGTCTGTAAAGCATTATTTGGAAACTAAATTTTGTGTACTAGCCTAACCTATATTGCTTAACCTAACCTCCACTTTAAACATCATTATTTTCACTATTAGACATTTCATCCCTTACTGACTCATATCTATGCATTCTATACACTATTCTCCTTAATTCTAGGCATCTACTTTTTATAAGCTCATGTGGCTCTAATAGTAACAATTACCCAAAGTTCCTTTTGGGGGGGGATTATTTTTATGGAAAAAAGAAAATAAAAAAAGGCGTGGAGTATTCCCTAGAATTACCCTTTCATTACTGGAGGACCTCTAGCATTAAAAGAAAAGTAATGGGTGATGTTAGTGCAATTAATATTTGAGGAACAGATATTCATGGTAAATATTGAGAAAAGGATTGGTTCTTGTACCAAATAATTTTTTTCAAACATTGTAGGTTTCAGTGCTGTGATAATATTACCTTTACATTTTTATAAAATATGATAAAGCACTGTATTTGTAAAACCAATGCAAAAAATAAATAAATGATTCAGACCTGTAATTGTACAGTAGCAGCAAATCGGCGTTCGGCTTACAAGCTTGCCTGGGATATTGCCTTATTGCACAGTTCAGGATAAAAATGAATGAGGTATAGCTTTATATTTTTCTCAGGGCCTGCAAGTTCATTATCATACAGTATAATGGACTGAGTAGTGAGTTACCAGAACAGTTAATTTATTATATCTTGTGAAATTTTATAGCCATACCCAATATTGTGCTGGTATATTCATGTATATTATTTTTTTTAATCATTTGTTACTAATAAAGTGCAGTTAACTTGAATTAAAGATTTGCAAAATCAGTTCTAAAACACTGTATGTAGGCTACAGTAACACATACAATGCCTAATGTGAGAGAGAGGGAAAACTTCATATATTCATTCTTTTTCAGGATGCGACTTGAATTGTTTATGGAGGTTGAGGCATGGCTGAATTGTGTCATGGCATCTGGTTGAATAGGTGGAGCTGTATCACAGTCAGCTTTTGGCAGCTATTATCGCTTCAGTGAAAATTAAAAGGAAGAAATCAATGACTCCACAGAGGAAGGGAGATGGAAGTGTGTGCGTCCAAATTATTTTATTTAATTATTTTTTGTATATGTATCTACATATTGGCATATTTTATAAGGTTTATTTCATGTATATTTTCTGTGTTTGTACATGCATATATCTGTTACCAAAAGAAAAATAGAAATAAAACCAAAACAAATGGTTCATGTGCTTGGTGGGATGTGACATATTTGAATCTCTCATCTTTTGTTTGTATCATTCCAAGTGGTTGCAATCTTCAGTATGGCACAGACTTATGTGTATGTGTGTTTTATAAAAATAGCTGTCCATTAGCACAAGTCTCATGTGTGTATGTATGTATGTACATACATACTTTATATATACTTTTTTTACTGTAATTTGTTTATGGAATGAGGTTGTTGTTACTGAGGTAAGACTCAATCAAGTGCATGTGTAGGTTATTTATATACAAAACAGAGGCCACATTATTTGACTATTTACTTGTACAGTATTAGTCCTCACTGGAACATGTCGGTGCAAAATAAATTATAAGCAAGATTAAAACTTTTATTCTGAGTTATTTACTGTAAGGTATAAGAACTTTCATTTTATGGTCTTGAAAATTATTAATGAAAGCTATTGCAAGGTTCATGTAAACCTTGTAAACACATTTTCAGGGCCTCAATAAGAATTGTTTATTATCCTTACAACGTTTGTATAAAGCAGTTAAAAAGTAATTGTGAGGCATTTATAAAGCCTATTTAAGGTTCTGTACAGGATTGTATAAAGTATGTTAAAAGCAGGTAATAGGTAATTATGAGGCATTTATAAAGCCTATTTAAGGTTCTGTAAGGGCTTTTTGAAGGTTTATACCATGGTTTTTTGAAGCTCTTTCAAGGCTTTTATTAAGGTTTATTTCAAGCATATTTAAGGCTTGCACAAACCTAAAAGTGTACACGAAAACGGGTACTTCTTAGGTGTATCACAAGCACTTTTTAAGTTTGGGGCCTAAAGTTCGCAAGCTTGTAAAGTACGTTCGTCTGACGTCCTATGAACATTCATTTTCTGGGGGGGTTGTATGTTGTGGGGGATTTGGCCCTTGCACCATGATATTTAACTAATTATACATGAAACAAGTATAATTAGTTAATTTTACATTTATTACTGCATACTGAAATTTAAAAAAAAAATATGTAGTTTTTCATTAAAATTTTCTTTGAAAAAATCTAGCTATAGGTAGTTTTTCATTTACACCCTCAAAACTCCATTAGGTAGATCTAGTGTACCTATCCGCGGTGGCCCAGAGTATGGCAGTTGCAGTTTTTCTATGCAGTTTTACCTCCTGAACAAGAATTTATTCGGACAACTCTAATTTACCTTTGAATTCTATCCTACGGTAAAGGGGATCCCCATTGGGAACCGGGGTTTTGGGTGGGGACAAAACCCCAACTCTATCCTACGGTAAGGGGGACCCCAGTGGGAACCTTTTGGGGTGGGGAGAAACCACTTGGGGGGAGTTTTTGCCATGTTATTGTGGTATTTCCCACATTTATCACTTTTAAAAACATGAAATACAGGCGGAAACAAGATAACAAAACTAGCGATAGTGGAGCCGTTCCACATCCATATTCATCTACTACTACTACTACCACAACACTGAATCCTACTACGCATGCGCTAATGCTACTGCGCATGCGCTAACTGTAAGGGAGCTTTTGGCCTAAACTCAGACTTCTTAGTGAGGAAACAAATGGGGGTTTACGGGAGGGATACATGTATTTAGCCAAACACGTTACAGTATGACCCCTACATTGCTACCGGACTGAGTGAAGGATTGGGTGGTAACAGGGTTCCCAGATTTGGCAGTTTCTCACCAAATTTGGCTTTTTTTCTAATTTGGTGGGTAAAAATTCACTTTGGCTGGTTAGTGGTATTTTGGCTGGTTTTCAAAAACTTTCTATTTGAGCTAAACAGTGATCCCACGTTTGAGGAATCTCTCCCCAGATTGGGAATTTTTGAAGGTTTTCAGGAAAATCTGGGGAATTTGAATAGGTTTTCAGTAAAAACTTGGTAACATTTAAGCAAAATATGTAGATGGAATAAAAATAAAAATCACACACACACCAGACGACCACAAAACCGGCCGCAGGATTCTCAGAGAACGAGCCTCATTTCAAAATTTCAATTCATTCTCGTTTTTTTTCCTGTATTCTTATATTAGTTTATATTATCTAACTAAAACTATGATGCCGCTATACAAGCATATATATGATAAAAAATATGCATTTATAAAGATAAATATAACGCACATATATTTGCCGGTTATTTGGGTTGGTTTGGATTTCCATTTGGCGGGATTTTGGCTGGTTTCATGGTAGACTTTGGCTGGTTGGTAGTGGTGTCATCTGGGAACCCTGGCTGGTAACCATACGTTGAGTTACATAAAAGCATTTACCTAATTTGTTTATTAAACATGTTATGTGAATTCTAGTGTTTATTCCTTTTCCTTTTTCCATAGTATTTGTATAATAACTGTTTTGAAATATCCCCACCTAATCATTTCGCCATATATAATTTGAAATATTATGTTATAATTGAGGACAGACACCTAAAAATGCCTACGTGTTGATATAGAACTCAGTTTTAGGACGTTTCGATACCTACCTACCTACCTGTTACGTGAAATTGCACATTGCGTTGCATATTACATACACACTCCCTATATCATTTATAGACAAGTCAATCCCTCCCCCTTCCAGTATTCACGACTGGCTCTTTACGTTACACCATTTACAATGCATTTCTCACCGATACCAATACCTAGATTAAAGTTTGCCATTATTATTATAAAACCTACATTTAAATATATAGTTTGCCATTATTATTATAAAACCTACATTTAAATATATTCCATTATACAGTTTTACAGACATTACAATTTACACCTCCCTTCCAGTTTCCTTACTATTATGCAGTTATGTATGGTTACTTTTAACATTTTACAACACTTCCACACCCATCAAAGTTAGCTTTATATGTCATTTTACCTACTGGGGGGGGGCAAATCCCCCCCCCCCCCCCCCCACCCCCCCCCCCGGTTAGGCAAAACATACCCTACTAGGTTTAGTTGTTATATGTGGTTTGGTTTACCTAAAAAGTTTTTTACTTCCTTGAAGGGGGTTTACCCGGTTAGGCTAGGTTGGTTAGATCTTCAAGGGTGGATACCGGGGGGGGGGGGGGGGGGGGAGGGGGGGGGGGGGGGGGTTGGTTAGTTACATTCCTTACTAGGTTAGTAGGCCACTTTAAGGGGGGGGTACGGGGGCGAAGCCCCCCTGGTCAGGAAATATTCCCTACTAGGTTGGTTAGGTTAGGTTTGAGGTTAGGGTTACATTCCTTACTAGGTTAGGTTAGGCCTTTTAAGGAGGGGGGACGGGGGGCGAAGCCCCCTGGTCAGGCAATATTCCCTACTAGGTTTAGTTAGGTTACATTCCCTACTAGGTTAGGTTAGGTTACCCGGTCAGGCAATATTTCCCTACTAGGTTAAGTTCCCTACTAGGTGAGGTTAGGTTAGGTTAGGTTGGTTAGGTTACATTCCTTACTAGGTTAGGTTAGGCCTTTAAGGGGGGGGCCAAGGCCCCCCTGGTCAGGCAATATACCCTACTAGGTTAGGTTAGGTTAGGTTGGTTAGGTTACATTCCTTACTAGGTTAGGTTAGGCCTAGTATTTCCCTACTAGGTTAAGTTCCCTACTAGGTTAGGTTAGGTTACGTTCCTTACTAGGTTAGGTTAGGCCTTTAAGGGGGGTACGGGGGGGCGAAGCCCCCTGGTCAGGCAATATTCCCTACTAGGTTAGGTTAGGTTACATTCCTTACGAGGTTAGGTTAGGCCTTTAAGGGGGGTACGGGGGGGCGAAGCCCCCTGGTCAGGCAATATTCCCTACTAGGTTAGGTTAGGTTAGGTAACATTCCTTACTAGGTTAGGTTAGGCCTTTAAGGGGGGGTATGGGGGGGTGATGCCCCCCTGGTCAGGCAATATTCCCTACTAGGTTAGGTTAGGTTACATTCCTTACTAGGTTAGGTTAGGCCTTTAAGGGGGGGTACGGGGGGGCTTTGCTCCCCCAGTCAGGGAATATTTCCCTACTAGGTTAAGTTCCCTACTAGGTTAGGTTGGTTAGGTTATGTTCCTTACTAGGTTAGGTTAGGCCTTTAAGGGGGGGTACGGGGGGCTTTGCTCCCCCGGTCAGGGAATATTTCCCTACTAGGTTAAGTTCCCTACTAGGTTAGGTTGGTTAGGGTACGTTCCTTACTAGGTTAGGTTAGGCCTTTATGGGGGGGTACGCCCCCCGGTCAGGCAATATTCCCTACTAGGTTAGGTTAGGTTGGTTAGGTTACATTCCTTACTAGGTTAGGTTAGGTCTTGAAGGGGGGTTATCGATCAGGCAAAATCCCTACTAGGTTAGGTTAGGTTACATTCCTTACTAGGTTAGGTTAGGCCTTTAAGGCGGGGTATGGGGGGCCAAGCCCCCACCTAGGCAACAAACCTTCTAGGTTAAGTTCCCTACTAGGTTATGTTACATTCCTTACTACGTTAGGTTAGGCCTTTAAGGGGGCGAAGCCCCCCGGTCAGGCAACATTCCCTACTAGGTTAAGTTCCCTACTAGGTTAGGTTAGGTTAAGTTACATCCTTACTTCGCCCCCGGTCAGGCAACATTTCCTACTAGGTTAAGTTCCCTACTAGGTTAGGTTACATCCCCTGCTAGGTTAGGTTATGGTAGGTTGGTTTGGTTCTTTAAGGGGGGTTACAGCAGGTTCAACCCCACCCCTAGTCAGGCAACATCCCCTACAAGTTTAATTAGTTTTGTTATATGCTAACCTATGTTTAATTTGGTATTTTGTATTTATTAAAACAACTTTAGGCCCTATTACACATTTACCACCCAGGACTTAAATCCCACCCCCTCCTGGGCCCGTTATATATGTACTTGTATTAATTCATATTTTGAACCCATCCCACATTTACATTTAGTTCCTTAACTACCCATTACTTTTATTTCCCTTAACATTGCCAACTTATTTTGTTAAGTCTTTGTTCATTTACCTCAGCCCCACCCTGCCTCAACCAATAACATCAAAGCATTTTTACTACTCCACCCCACCTCTCCTACCCTGTTTTCTACGGTCTGGCCTCCTGCCACCTCCTAACTGTAGAACTCCAACACTGTTGAATCTGCCGCCATGACATCCACTGCTGCATCAACTTCACGCTCGCCCCAGCCCCTCACCAGGAACTCTTTGCCAACTTCATGTAACAATTGTTACATGAGTTACAAAGATTTCTCTGCCTATTACTCAGGTAATTATGATCG
Organism: Macrobrachium nipponense; assembly: GCF_015104395.2. Classification (NCBI taxonomy): domain Eukaryota; kingdom Metazoa; phylum Arthropoda; class Malacostraca; order Decapoda; family Palaemonidae; genus Macrobrachium; species Macrobrachium nipponense. Next base: position 7,781,766 of record NC_087209.1, on the reverse strand, counting down.
ACTAATCGGTTTTTGCCAGGACCACGGCCTCCTGAGAAAGCAGGTCTTTTGCCCCCATTCAGTTACAAAGATTTCTCTGCCTATTACTCAGGTAATTATGAACGGCTGATCTGTTTATGTCAGGACCACGGCCTCCTGAGGAAGCAGGGGCCGCATACTCAAAACAAGCCTTACGCAAAGGTGCCTTTTGACAAAAGGCGCCTTTCCCAACGGCTCGCCGAAGGCGCCTTTCGACGAAGGCGAAATCGTATACACAAAGATTTACAAAGGCGCCTTGGACGTGCCTTTGCACGAAAAGGCTGCCTTTTTGTCAAAGGTGCCTTTGGATAATCCAGCCAATCACATTGCCCGTATCATAGCGTGGCTAGAGAATGAGAACCAATCACGATACAACAGCATATCAGCTGATTGTTGATGGCAGAGCGATTAAAGAGCGGCACGATGGACAATGTGACTAAGAAAAGGAAGCAACCTCCCTCATTTAGCATAGACTAAGTGCCATACATACCTAGATTGAAGCGAGTTTTGGCTAGGCCTTGGCTTATGTTTTACTGTTAACTTCCTGCTAATTATGATATATTCCTAGTAAGCTATATCATATGTTAGGCTATGCAAAAGTATCCTATGATATTGCTTGGAAATGAATGTTGTAGCCTAAGCTGTGATGATATGCCTAGGCCTGTTGGTATTATTGCGTAAGTTGCCAATACCTATGACTTGCCTAACCAGATCATTTTATTTTTATATATTTTACACAATTCTAAGAGATTTTTCATGTATGGCATTTCTGCCGCAAATGAATGTTAACCATTTAATCTTAGGTTAGGTTAGGGTAAAAAGTTAGGGAGCTTTTGAAGAATAGCAGTCCCACACGACCATGGGACCTGTTCAAAATGATAAAACTGGGGTCCGTATTTTTAAAAAGGTCTTATCTATAAGACCAATTCTTAACCTAGCCTAACCTGAACCTAACCTAATCATGCTTAGTTGTGACTCAAGTAATTGTTATGTACTCTATCTGTGGTATCTGTCACTTTTTTTTTTCCTTTGATGAGGTAGAGATGTGGGAAGTCATTGATCATAATTACTGATTATAATTACACAATTACATTGATGTTTCTTTTCCAGAGTTATTGCAGTAGCTAATTTCTGTATTATAATCTTTTGAGGTGGTGGTCCTCATAGAAAAGTTTTAGCTCTCTAGAACCTTCAGAGGAAGCTTTGGTAAGATTGGGCCTACTGGAGCAAGAAGCAGTTGAGGTATTGGCAGATGTTTCTGATATTTTTCAGGATATATTGTCTAATCAAAAAGAATTAAATGAAAGTGTAAAAGAATTAAATGGAAATGTAAGGGTAATAGCTGACAGCATGGTAACCATGACTGATATGCTTAAGAGACATTATGCATAATTTTTTTTTAAGTGGTAGTACTTTTAATATAGTCTATACAGTAGTAAAATCTATTTTTTTTTTTTTTTTTCATACCATGCCTTATATGTTCCTATACCAAGGGTGCCCATAATGTGATAAATGTCATATACCTCTTCATTATTGAGATTAGTTTTTTGTAAGTTTTTTTTCTTTAAGAGTAATGTGATATACTACCTCATTGTCTTATGTTTATCACTCCATTATTTAATGAGGTTTATTTTTTATTTTTCCTCCATTTACTCTATTATATCGTGCTTCTTGTGATCTCGTGTTATTGTGATAAGTTTAGTACAGTTTTTGTTTATTTACAATGCTATTTCATGTTATTTCTCTATTTTGGCTATGAAGCATGTTTTCTTATTTATAATAGTATAAAATGATACCTCTGTGATCTCAGTTACCTCTACCTTATTGTAAGTGTTTTTTATTTACTTTAGTATGTTATTTCTTTCCTGGAGATAATGTACTATGGGATACACTGATATTGCTATTATTTAAGGGTCATCCAGTGATACAGTAACCTATTTGTATCTAGGTAATATGAACATCAAATTCATTTATTTCATAACTTATTTGTATCTAGGTGGCATTTATTTCATAATGTGAGTCACTGTATGTAGTACTGTACTTATCTCAGACCATTTTAACCTATGTTTAATGTGACTTATGAGTACCAGATGAGAAGTGATAAGGCCGGGAAATTGCATACATATTTTCACCTTTGCACATAGTTCATAGTATAAAGATATATTTTCTGTATTGAGATTTATTAAAAAAGACAAAAAAATATAGCTATTGTTTTTCTAGCATTGATTATACATGAAAATTTTATAAGATATACGATAACTAAAGGTCAAAACAATCAGATTATAACATGGGAATTTTAGATTGTATATATGAAATCATTTTAAATAATGCACATACAATAACTTTAAATTTAACGTCTGCAGAGGAAATCACACTATTACAAAGCAATTAGAGTAACTTGCAAAATAAAACTATGTATAATGGCGTTCACTGACGTATACAAGAGGTAGGAGACACCCTCTTCTTAGTTGTTGTCAAACCCAAAGTTGCCTTTCCCACCTCGAAGGCTGCTCTAACCAGCCCTAGTGCAAAGGCTCTCACGGCGCCATATTTCCAAGATGGCGGCACACACTCGGTGTTTTGAGTATGAGCCTTTCGAGGAACGGCACCTTTGCCACAAAAGGCGCCTTTGGAAGTTTTGAGTATGCGGCCCCAGGTCTTTTACCCCCATTGTGGGAATGAGTGCCGCCTAGATTTGCAAAAGAAGTGCTTTAGGTAAATACCTTACGAATAGTTTGTTGGATTCTACATGTAACCATGATATGACCCGGCCCTAGATTAATGGCAATATTATATTACACCTATACCATTTATGACCTACTCCATATTTTCATGTTTATAATTGGTATTTTTCCCTCCACGTTTACCTTTAGGTGTGACCGGTCTTATCGACCGCATAGTAAGAAAGCGAAGAAACGCTGTTCTTACTACTTTTCCTTGTTTAAGGGCACTTGGTTCTCAGGGTCCCCACCTTGATGTTGAGACAGTTCTGTTCTTCGCATACCTGTATGTGAGTGATTTTTTTTCTTACAAGGTTGCGAGAACAGAACTTGGACTGTCGGACTCAACAATTAATGATAGGGCCAGCTTCTCCCGGGAAGTAAGTATTTTGCTTATCCCCTCACCATTCTCCATTCCTACCCCCTCCTCCTCCCTCGCTCTCCCCCCTCCCTCTCTCGCTCATACACAACCTGCCTTGTATTATTATGAAATTTACCCTACTTAATTACCTCCCCTAACACTGACTTTTATTTCAGGTCATAGTTAATTGGTGCTTCCAACAGAAGAAGCAAATAGGTGGGCCCGGCACAATTGTTGAAATCGATGAGGCGAAGTTTGGGAGAAGAAAATACAACATAGGTCACCTCATCGAAGGCCAGTGGGTATTGGTGGTATCTGCAGGCAGACCTGGGTCACCTGGGAGTTTTTCGTTGTTCCCGTACCCGACAGGACGAGTGGGACTCTGCTTGCAGTTATCAAAGAATGCATTGTGCCGGGTACCACTATTATTTCTGACTGTTGGAGGGCTTATGACTGCCTGCGAGATGAAGGTTATGTCCACTTGACAGTCAACCACTCGATGAACTTTGTGGACCCAGAAACCGGTGCCCATACTAATACTATCGAGAGGAGGTGGAGGGAACCCCGGCAGTCGACTCCAAGATACGGGAGGAGAATGTTTGACTTCGTCGGGTACTTGGCTGTTGCTTATTTCAAGCTGCATTTTGAGGAACCCAAGACCCGCCTCCACGCATTCTTAAAGGCAGCTGCTGCTTTGTACCCTCCACCCCTTTAAGGTAAGGTCCAAACATTATTCTTAATTATTATTTTTTAGGAAAGTGAGTGTTAGGCTTTCACCGAAAGTTGCGTCAAGGTATGTTACTATTCAGTGGGGTGCTGCTAAGACAACTCGTACCTTCCACCTTACCCCGCCCACCCCCTGTGCGTTAGCCCCCCCCCCCCCCCCCCCCCCCCCCTTAGTGAACATATGGCTCCGTGGTGGTTGGGGAATTCAAAGATGGCGGCTGTGTTTACATTTCCTTCACCGTAACGAATACTTGGTACCTTCCTATAGGACCGTTCTTCGGTGACTTAGACTATGGCAATTGACATTTTCTATGTTATTTTAGTTGCTATACAAGGGTTGTAAGGAATATTTTTTTTTTGTTTGGTAAGAACTAAACTTTAATATACCTTTGAGTTTGGTGCGGCCATTATGTAACTTTCAAAGGTCAATTACTGCTTAGTTACAGCCGGCCGATTGGATATTACTTTTAAATCTTGTACAGTAACTAAAATAACATAGGAATCAGTCCATTGCCATAGTCTAAGCCACCGCGGATTGCTTCTGTAGAAATACCCTGCAGTACGTTGTTGTTATAGACCCATACTAACTGTAGAAACTAAAGGAATTCATTAAATGTACCACCGTTTGCATATACAGAATTTTATATGTACGGGTCTGACAGACCCAGGTGTTCCTCTGGCGTATGTAAAGGTTAGGTGTTCCTGGCTAGGGTTAAACAGAAAACAAATTTCATTTACTGAGAATTGTTAAAGGAAATTAATTTAGATCAATAAAAGAAATCAATATTTCTATCTTTTTGTCACGTAAAAAGAACGAAAAACTAATACGCCACGAGACTATTACATAGACAACTCTTTCACTCTAATGTGGAGATCTATTAGTTGGCAGTTGGCTGCAAAGGAAACAATTTGCATGTCTGTTATCAACATGGGGTTCTCTGTAACTCATTATATCATCTTTGAAGGCGTTTGTCCAAACACTAATGTAATTAAACGGCCACTATACAGGGAAATCGGACCGACAGTGGAACATCTTACGGCTTACGATATTGTTCCAACTGCCAAGCCTACTCATCCTGTGGCTTAATTCATGGACATTTGGCATAAAAGTCAATGAAAAAATACCAGGGATATGATAATCAGTAATAAAAATTAAGTTTCTCAATATTATCACTACAGTCAATGACTGCATAGTTAGATCAGTGATGCCAACCCCTCTAACCCTACACCAACTATGGGAGACGAGAAATTACCCTACATAACTGAAAATGACCCAACATTCTGCAGCTATGGTAATAAATAAATCTTTAGCTTATGTTTACATGCAATATCATGAATACTAATAATCATATTGATCTAAACCTACCTTGATACAATTACCCTACACTTGAAAATATTACCCTGCTCTCTAAGATTTTGCCAAAATTACCCTACGCATAGGGCAATTACCCTTCAGTTAGTAACATTGATGTATATACATGCATTTACAGTGTATACATACTTGGTATTAAGAGTCTTGGCTGATTAATTTTAAGGGAAATAAAAGGAATCTTCCAGAATTGGCCTGTTGCCAAAATGCAGTTTATGACTTGCAAACTTCATACCTGGCCTACAGGCTACAACATACTTCTACTATTGCCACATTGTTATAGCAGTAACATGGTAGTCTAATTACTTCTTTGTAATCTATTCTCGAGAGTAATCAGACCAAAAGGTGATTTGCGATAGTAACGTTCGCAATCATCTCTATCAGAGTACAAGTATATAGGGTCTGCTCATGAGGCGGTACTAAAACCTATCCCCGCCCCTTGTGAAACGTCATCAGTTCCAAAAGGACCATATCTTTATGAAACTATATTTACATAATGTTTTTATATAACTATTTTGTGTGATGGGATTCTTTTATAAAAATTTTCTTCTTATTACATGTTGTCGTATACTACAGAAAAGTACAAAGAATGCTCTTTCAAATGATATATGGCACATTACAATTACGATTACTTTCAAACCCACAAGCATGCACAGAAAAAATTATCTACACACACAAAAATGTGCAATTACTTCATCCGTCAACCTGCATACATTAACGTTTCATAGCGTATCTAAGGGATGATGATAGAAAGAAACTGAAAAATGGATTAGAATGCTGATAAAATTTGCAATATAATGCATAAATAAAATTGATAGATGTTCTCAGAAATTTTCAAGGAATTCTAGGTCAAAGACGGACCAAAATTTTTAAATTTTATGTAAATATTTACCACAGATTTCTTACATAATTTTTCATCTTATTACATTTTGCCCTATACCATGTAAAAGTACAAAGAATGCCATTTCAATTGGTATATCACACATTACAATTACAATTACATTCAAACCCATAATCGCGTACAGAAAAAATTATATACGCATGCAAAAACTATAAAAAATTAAGCGTTCGTGGGAGATCTGAAATCTAGCCCCGCCCCTTGTGAAACATCATCAGTTACATCCAGCCAGACTGATGAATACTTTCTTGTACTTTTTTCTGAAAATATTATAAGCGTTTGAGGCATGCATAATTAATACCCTTATGTATATAGTTTGTGTTATATGTAAAATTATGTGTTCGGTAGTATATTTATGTAATATGAAGTGCTAATGAGAAATTTGCTGGAAATGTGATTCCCTGTATGATTGTCTTCATCATTTATTCCTTTGATACCTTATATTGTATATGATGTAATTCTTCTACTTTTGATATTGTTTTCTTTGTTGTGGTCAAGTCATGCAAATGCAACTGCCATTTTTTACACTGCCTGTATCCACATTTTCTTTGTATTTATTGCATAACAATTAGTATTCATAATAAGAATTGGAAAATATAATTAATCTATCATTCTAGCCTTTAGCAAAAATTTTTTTAAAAAAGTTGCTTTTCAAAGTGAGGTATGAGCACAGAGACAGAACTAAATACATTTCTTAAGAATTAAATATAATCTTGATAATATTACTGCCTGAAAGAGAGAGAGAGTTGTCATGTTTTAAAAAATGGACTTGAAGAGAATACAGCAACCCAGTATATAAGTAAGTAAATAAATAAGTAAAGAATAATCCTATATACTTTGAATGGGTATTAAAAAACATCAAGCATGTGAACTCATTACAGATTTTATCATAAACACCATGCAATATTGATAAGATGTAAAAAAAACTAAAGGTTTTTTTAGTAACTACCACCACTGCTGAGTTGAGTAGACCATATGCTTTGGCTCTGATCTCTATTATTTAATAAACAGGTTTTCTTGAGAAATGCCTCTTAACCCTCTTACGCCGGAGCGGTAAATAAAAAATTGTCTCCCGTGTGCCGGAGGGGTTTCGGAGTGAGCGCGGAAGCGGAAAATTTTTTTTTTTTTTTAATCACAGCGCGCTTAGTTTTCAAGATTAAGAGTTCATTTTTGGCTCCTTTTTTTGTCATTGCCTGAAATTTAGTATGCAACCACCAGAAATGAAAAATATTATCATTATCATATATAAATAATGCGATATATGATAGCGCAAAAACGAAATTTCATATATAATTGTATTCAAATCGCGCTGTGAGCAAAACGGTTAAAGGTAACAAGTTACCTTTTTTTCGTTGTAATTTGCACTAAATTGTGATTTTTTTGGTATATAACACATTGTAAAACAATAAAAGCAACACAGAGAAAAAATTATCACAAAATAATGCATGAATTCGTAACGCACGGACATAAACAAATATTTTTTTCAAAAATTCACCATAAATCTAAATATTGTCCTAGAGACTTCCAATTTCTTTCAAAATGAAGACAAATGATTGAATATTACTGTACTGTAAGAGTATTAGCTTACAATTGCAGTTTTCGACCATATCTGACGAGTTAAAGTTGACCGAATGTCGAATTTTTTTATATATATATTTTTTATATGCAATTATTTCGGAAATAAGAAAAGCTACAACCTTCAAATATTTTTCGTTTTATTCTACATGAAATTGCGCACATTTTCATATATAAAACTCTATGAAATGCCTAATATCAAACGGAGCAAATATTCCGAGAATGGGACGTACGTATTTTGGAGATTTGTGGCGGAGAATCCGCGCGCAGAGGGAAGGAAAGATTTTTTTTTTAATTCACCATAAATCTAAATATTTTGCTAGAGACTTCGAATTTGTTTCAAGATGAAGATAAATAACTGAATATTACTAGACTGTTAGAGTTTTAGCTTACAATTGCGTTTTTCGACCATTTCGGTAGAGTCAAAGTTGACCGAACGTGGTTTTTTTTCTATTTATCGTGATTTATATGCAAATATTTCAAAAATGAGAAAAGCTACAACCTTCAATTATTTATTGTTGTATTCTACATAAAATTGCGCACATTTTCATATATAAAACTTTATGTAACGGCTAATTTAAAATGGTGCAAACATTACCACAATCGCACGTATGATTTTTTCGGAAGAGTTACCGCAGACGTAAAGAAAATGTTATTTTTTTCATAAATTCACCATAAATCGAAATATTGTGCTAGAGACTTCCAATTAGTTGCAAAATTAAGGTAAATGATTGAATATCACTAAAATATAAGAGTTTTAGCTTACAATTGCGTTTTTCGACCATTTCGGTAGAGTCAAAGTTGACCAAAGGTTGAAATTTTGGCAATTATCGTTATTTATATGAAAATATCTCAAAACTGATAAAAGCTACAATCATGAGTATTTTATTGTTGTATTCTACATAAAAATGCGCACATTTTCATATATAATACTTCATGTAACGGCTAATTTACAATGGTACAAAAATTATGTCAAAGTGACGAAATAATTTCAGAGATGTGTCACAGATACTTTTTAGTGCGGCAAGAAAGAAATTCGCGCTTGCGCGCCTGCGTAACGATTGTAAACAAAACAACGCCTTGATCCGTGAACTCCCAGCATCCCCCAAGGCGCGTGATTCAAAAGTTTTAGGCTGGTAGGCCTAAAAGTATTTTTCCATGAATTTAAAAAAAAACTTTTGTAAGTCGACGTAAAATACGTCCAGTCGGCACACGAGAGACAATAAACGTCGGCATAACATACATCCAGTCAGCGTAAGAGGGTTAAATGACAAGACATGTCCTCTCATCAAGATTATATCATGATTCAATATTACCTGGCCACCCTTCAACTAAAAGTTCTCCAATTTAGAGTAAAAAGGATGTCTATGTAATAATAATCTCTTGATTTAATATAATTCCAATTCATTTACTCTCGAACAAAATTAGTATTGTTTTCTTAAATAATATTAAGTAATTTTCAACAACTCAAGAAACTGGAATTTTTCTGTTCAAAACCCATATCATCCACCATTACAAAAATTCACTGCCACAGATATTTACAGCATTTTCTAATTTGTGTTTTAACAGTCATTCCTATGAGGATGGTAGTGAATATATCGCCTATGGGAGAAATTGTGGTCTTCAATGATAATTTACTACGTTCTCCGTTGTCTTTGCGACAATTTCTGTCATTCTTTGGAAAAGACAAGACAGACGACTTGACCAGAAATCAACAATGTGGTGGCATAGAAAGAAGACCAATCTCCCGATCTCCTGCTAACCCCGACTCTAGTGACTGACTAAAACACATTTCCAGGAGCCCCAGCATATACATATTTTGATAAACCAGACCAGAAGGATTGCATCAAGGAGACGGGCAAATGATAGGATGCAAAGAAGCAATGCTGACAAGAAAGATGGATAAAAACGGAGAGGGAGTTAAGCTATGCCCTGCAGGAAGAACAGATACCACTGAAATAACAGAAAATGTGAGGCAGGCAAGGAACACTATATGGCCCAAAGCTGATAGAGTGAATGAGATAAGCAGAAAGAACGTAAGAAATATAGAAACAGAGCCCCTAATATTTGCTTATGATGTATTGTTCCCCACCAGCAGGATAAAACGAATAGAAATGGCAGTCATGTGTGGCTTCCAAAAGGCCCACATACGTCCAAAAATTTCTCAGGGCCGGTGGATACTGGCTTACCGCAGTGGCCCCCTTACCCACAGCTGATAGGGCTTGCAAAGAATGAAATTTGTCATATAAATGCATAAACCCGAATCGTCTGGATTGCATTTCATCTAAGCATATACTCTAGCACCATTCCACACTCCTGTGGAATATTTTTTCTTATCCTACCGTGTTGACTAGAAACTTACTCCAAGTCTCCTTCTGGATATGCCTCATCTAAGTTAAAGCGACCTTGCTATCGCTCCAGATTACAGCTTCATTAGATAGGCCTATTGGCTCGTAATTTCTTCAAATTTCTAGCTAAGAGGCGAGTTTCTCCTTTACTTCACCTAACAAAAGCAGTTTCCCCTGTGAGGAATAGAGAGTAAGATAGGTAACTGGGTACTGATAATTTATTACTGTTGTTTGAGATTAAGCTGGCCTTATGCCAGAGCAGGCTCTTACTCCTAGAACAGCCAGTAGGGACTTTATTACAAGTAAACACAGGCTATAAGGGGGTCTGCAGACATTCATGTAGTAGGGTAAAAAATCACAGACGATCCACCATCATCACGCTGGACGGGTCTTATTCACTTGATATATAATTGGTGAAACAAGAATACAATTACAACTCTAAGCATACCACTCAAAAGATTGAAGTTTCGTCAACATAATGTGATAGATGAAAGCCCCATACGAACTAAAATAAGCATGTGACTCTCTTCATAAAATATGTTTTCAAGGCAGTTTTGAAATCCAATATGGCAGCTACCGTTTGGATGGCAGCGTCTGGTCACGGATGGACTTTATCTTTCCCAGCCGTCCCAGCACTCATTTGAACAATGTTAGCGTATATATGTAACGTTTATTGATCTTACTGAAGATTGCAGTTTTAATCAGCACAATAAAACAACATTTTGTTGCCTATGTTAGTGAAAGTATGAAACTTGTTATTCCCGGGGTCATGGTTTGAACTGAATTCATTTTTACCTTGTAATCGGTGGTTTTTATCCTTACTACCATCACAACTGAAACTCCACAGTCCTTATTTGTTTATTATTATACACATTTTGGTCTCAATTCACTCCACATAGCACTTTAACCAAGTTCTGTTCCTGGTTCCTAAGCGCGCTTGCCACAAACACAGTTATGAACAGCAGACGACGACACTGCAAAGTTTGATTCCCTAAATTGTTTACTTTACTCGTTATTTAGTTCAACTTTACTTTGTTATTTAAAAGTTAATTTAATTCATGTCTGTTATCGCTTTTTTGCAACCAAATTACCCAAATAAAATTACAGATATTTCTAAAGTAGATACAATCCAATGTTTCTAACCTTGTCATACATCTGGCTGCTGAAAACCATAGAGGAACAAACTACGGATAAGTGGATTATAATTTTTTTTTTTTTTTTTTTTTTTTGCTAGCACTTTTCACTTATTTATGTCTATATTAGTATTTTGATTTTCTTTAATAACTGTATGCCAGAAATAAATGTAACCTTTAATGTTTGCATACTAAGAATGGCAAAATCATCGTTGCCACATTAGTGGAGCTTCACACATACGCCGATGCATTATTATAAACTGTTTCCATGAATTCTAGATGTCATAGTAATGCAATAATGATAAAATTGCTTTAATATTTATGTATATATACTTCCAATACATAGCCTAATTTCACCAATTTCCACGTTTTGTGTGTAGTCTTATACCCATTTTGGAGGGTGAAAACATACCAATTGGCAACAAAGAGAGAGAGAGAGAGAGAAAGGAAAGCGAAGGAAGGAAGAAGGAAAGGGGTGGCGGTGGAGGGGGGGGAGGGTAGGTGGAGCTTTTTACGCGTGTTTGTATCAATTTCTGCATAATGGAGTTTTTGTCTCTTGGTCCAAGGACAAGTGTTGTTATTCTTTACGATTAGTGATTCACGATACCCTAATAAATTACGGCACTCGGTGTAATGCACTATAGCAAAATCTCGTTCTGATACGAGTGTTTGTTACAGAAATAGGTATTGCCCAAAAACGTGCTTGCACCGTCTCTGAAACCCATAGTAGGTATGCTGCTTAGATGTCAATCAAGTTTTTTGTAATCAAGTATTTTTTACAAGCTAGCTATTGAATAAACTTGTATTTTTCTCAATCAAAACATATGCCCCTCAGTGCTAACCTTCCTCTTTTAACGACTTTCTGGTCATTGCTAATTCTGCCCCATAATTTCTTATGGTGCGAAATCAGAGGCCCAGGGACCGAAAACGATTGCGTCACACTACGGCGGTAATCCGGCAGTAAAACATCTTCATATATCCAAAAAGTAAATAATAAAGATATATATATGCGCATTACGATTATAACAATTACACGAATAGCTGATAACAATCTGCATGAATAACTGGTAAACTGTTCTGCAAGAAAGTTGAGTATAGCAATTATATATTTACAATAGGTACGAAAGTCAAGATGTCATGACGTCATAATACAGGACTTAAAAGAACGTTCTAATTCCGAAAAATAATTACTTAAATTTGAGTCAGAATCGAGTTACTTTTTCAATAACGAATATTTTCAAGTTAATCATCATAAATATGTAAAATATTGATGTTTTACTATTTATTTAAAAAATTATCTATGTGCACACTTCGTCATCGTCTTCTACCAAAACTGTTGTTTACTTAATAACGTCCTGGTAAGGGACCGTGTTCCAATTGTTGTGATGAAAGTGCCCCAGCGTCTGTGGGTACGAGTGGTGTGCGGATTCATCACAAGAAATGGGAAGTTTGTTGACACAAGCGACTCCATAAACATCGAGATGGCATCAATCTTCTAAAAAATGAAGCGTAAGTAAAAATTTCGAAAGCGTTTTGGTGAGATTTCCACTGTCGTGGACACCCTTTTCACTACCCTCTTTTTAATGCTTTAAATTTGGCCTTAATTTCTAACTTTGGAGAAAATACTTACTTCGGAAGGAGAGTAGAGGTCTTTAGCTCCGTTTCTCACCAACAACAAGTCGCAACTGATGCCCATCTCCGGTGTCAGGACGCGTTATAAGTACGTTTTCGGAGGGTGGCATTCTATGATCGTCGTTCAGTTGATTCAGGCCATGCGGTGTTTTACCCTAGTATTCTACCTGAACAGAGAGACACTGGGTCTGGGCCAGAAGGATTCATGTTTTATTACGGACATAGGAGCGACTACATGTCCGCAGACGATCGATGTTCATGGGGAACAATCTCAAAGTAACTACATGTATAATGCATATTTGGAAATGAGAAGGGGAACAGTATAATTGTTAATAACAACGTTTTTGTAGTTGACCCAGTGAAAATAAAGCCTAAAAAACATCAAACGGTAAAGGGTGACCCAGTGGAAAACCGGGGATTTTGGGTGGGGGAAAGCAGCCTCGGACTTTCACAGCGCCCGAAACTCTCAATTCCGGGTTTTGAGACCCAGACCCTTCACCCTGAATACAAAAGTTTGACCTCTTACTCTGCATTCAAAGTTGACGTAGGCTAGTCTAGCCTAGGACCCCTTACTTTGCAGAACTTTTGAACCATTAGCATACATGTCTTATTGCCCGCTGTCCACATATTACAATGGTATAAGACTGCGGCAGTTTGTATGTCTTTTCTTACGACTGTTATACGTAAGCATTGTTGGTTTCCTTTTCCCTTTCTCGTCTGAGTGAGATCTAGTAGATTTTGGTTCTTCTTCAGAATAATGGAGATGACTCAAACGAACTGAGTTAACTTAACAACTTTATTTCTTAGCTCCATCACTGGAGTATAGGAAAGGAATGGTCGGATGACCGCTCAGTTGAGAAATCTAAGTTGAACTGAAATATAGGAGGATCGCGTCGATAGCATAACACTAGCTATCTCAGCGGTTTACATGATAACAAGAATAAAATGAACACGTAGCCACACGGCTAGGAAGTCATGTGTTTCCGCTACAGGTGAATAGGTCAACCGCTTCCCATGGAAGGTGTTGTGACCTGTTTACAAAACATATAAAATGTGTATTCAAGCAAATGCAAACCAGGCTACTGCAAGCATTGCATAGCACGGTCTAGTTTCACGTCCTGTTATGACTCTTACGTTACACTCCTAATTCGCCAATGACCCCTTGGGTCATGGGTTTATTTACAGATATGGAATTTATCTGTATATACAAATGTAATATGTTACATTAATATTACACATGTAAAACATCTAGCCTGGGCTACCACTAACCGACATTAAATTAGATGCTAGGACCCCTTACTTTGCATACATAACTTTGAACCACTACTTTACATGAAAACGACAGACTAGCCTAGGCTACCACTAACCGAATTACTGATAAATTAGTTGTTAACGGTGAATATGTTTATGTGTGCTGTCAGTAAGGCCGTGGCGAAAAGGCGCTTTGCGCCTTATCCGAATATTTAAAGATTCTTGGCAAGCATGGCATGTTCTGGCAAGAGGTAATGTTGCGCTGCGCGTGCTAGCCACAGGGGTTACAGAGAATTAGCCACAGTATATACAAAAAAACATGACTAGCCTAGGCTATAAATCCCCCCATAACTGTAACATTAAACACCTTCCTCATTCGCCACGGCCTTACTGTTCGAACATGTGCTTCGGTACTGGCTTTGAAGTTTGAACTAACCGAAACACTAGTTTACATACAAATTGCGGTATCATGCACAGACTCATAGGAATAACTGTTAAAACATTGAAACAAAACAAAACAAACAATACAGTAAATATTTGGCAGTAAATTTGCATATTTTTCTTGGCATAATTATCCTATGGAGCCATGTAGCAAGCAGACACTCCAATATAAATTTTAAACAGAGAACAAATTTCGTTTACCGAGAGTTGTTAAAGGAAATTAATTTAGATCAATAAAAGAAATCAATATTTTTATCTTTTTTTCAGGTAAAAAGAACGAAAAACTAATATATGACGAGACTATTACATAGACAACTCTTTTACTCTTATGTGGAGAACTTTCAGTTGTCTGCAAAGAGGTAATTCAAGTCAATTGTGTAATTCTGCTAGTATTTCATTCCATCTTTGAAGGCGGTTGTGCAATCGCTAAATAAATTAAATGGCCACTTCACAGGCAAATCTGAGTGAAAGTGGATCATCTTACGGCCTATACTAACGTTAATATGTTAGGCCTACTCATCCTTTAGCTTAGTTCAGGGATATGAGGCATAAATGTCAATGAAAAAATACCAGGGTGGTGTTTAATCAGTAATAAAAATCAAGTTTCTCAATATCATTACTATAGTGAACAACTGCGTAGTTAGATCAGTGATGCCAACCCCTCTAACCCTCCGCCCCCTACGGGAGAGGAGAAATTACCCTACATAACTGAAAATGACCCAACATTCTGCGGCTATGATAATAAATAAGTCTTTAGATTATGTTTATATGCAATATCATGAATACTAATATGCATATCGATCTAAACTTACCTTGTTACAATTATCCTACGCTTGAAAATATTGCCATGCTCTAAGATTTTGCCCAGATTACCCTACGCGTAGCGCAATTACCCTACTGTTGGCAACACTGAGTTAGATCACGAATGGTGACATTGATTGGATAGGAACACAGTCAGCGGGGTAAGGTTCATGCTTAGTGTTCCTGTCTCTCAAACACAAACGAACTGTTATGTGTCAAAGCAGGTGAATGTATCAAATTTGAACCATCACGAGATTATGATTAAAATCGGCGAACAAAGACATTTACAATAAAGTAACAGCCACTGGAAATAACCAATATTGTTTACATAATTTTTTAAAGGGCAAATGTCTATTTTTATTCATCATTATCTGAAATGAGCTGCCTTTATGGTAAACCTTACTTGTATGGGCATGAAAGGCTCTTTCTTTTATTTCTACCAATATTCATACGCGTGCAAACCAATGTTTTTGGTAGATTATGCCAAAGAAAAACGTAAAGACATTCTTCTGAAAATTCCTAGAAACATAGGGACATTTCACATTCTGCGTAGGGATAAACTGGCTCCAGGTGACCGATCACCTTGTCAACACTGGTGTAGAAGGTCGTATATACTAACTATACTGTGGAAATAGCAACTTTGAACCTAACTGATCTAGTGAATTAGGAAGAGTGAACATTGAAGTTCAGGGTTGCTAACAAGTCCACAGAATACAATTTGCCGGTGTTAAAGACGCATCCCTATTTTACAAGGATATTTTTTTGTATAAAAAAATAATTAGTACTATATTTCATCACACATTTATTGAAATGAATTTTAAAGTGATTTTGTGGGGGGGAATGTATGATTCTGTGCATGAAATACAATAACTTGAGAGTGTGCTAAAATAAAGTATAGACGTCGTTTGAAATTTACCGTAAAATGAACAACAGGCGGCGCTATGCTTTTGTTTACATCCACTCATTGCAAATGGCCGACACTAGGCCAACTGGCTGCCGACGTGTCGTAAGCACTTTTTTCGTAAGATTGTGATAATAGATTCGGGTTGTATTCAATATTTTATTATTAATAACAATTTATTTTAATGAATTAGGCTTGTTTTTCAATATTTTATTATTAGTAACAATTTGTTTTAATAAATTAGGCTTGTTTTTCAATGTTTTACTATAAGTAACACAATTTATTTGAATAAATTAGGCTTGTTTTTCAATATTTTATTATTAGTAACACAACCTATTTTAATTAATTAGGCTAGATTTTTCAATGTTTTATTATTAGCGACAACTTTTGTGCCTATACCCATTATGCTCGCTGTAGGCCTATATACAAAAAAACTGCGTCTAATACGCCGGCAAATACGTAACCCTCACCTGTTTATACAAGTATTCATTATCTCCATATGGAAAGAAATGTGCCTTCCCCGGATGTAACCATTCATTGTAATGAATACGACCTTTTTTTTATTTCTCGTTTTTTTCTGGCGTAGTTACTCACCTGGTAGTAATTCCATTGATGGTAAGCTCCGGTATTTAAATGGAATCTTAATCAAATCGTATGTATTCCTTTATCAGCACAAGGATTTGTGCAGTATAATATATATTATATATATATATATATATATATATATATATATATATATATATATATATATATCTATTTTTTTTGCTTTCTTTTTTTTACTTATTTGGTATGTAGTATTGCTCGCCTCGTGGTAATTTCACTGATGCTGAATCTAAATGAATTGAATTGCATCTTATTCAAATCGTATTGGTTCTTTTATAAGTAAGAAGGGTTGTACTTTACAAAAAGTAGGTGTTTAGATAAAAATCTTAATGAGAGATGATGTTGGTAGTTACTATATATTATAATGATGATAATAATCAATGAATTGTATATATATATATATATATATATAATATATATATCTATATATATAGTTTTATATATATTTTAAGAGAGAGAGAGAGAGTAGAGGAGGAGAGAGAGAGAGAGAGAGAGAGCGAGAGATAGAGAGAGAGAGAGAGAGAGAGAAGAGAGAGAGAGTTAGAAGAGAAGAAAATTAAAGAACCAAAATGAGCATATTTTTTCCAAAGTGTCGATTTACGATCTCGTAAGAATAAGAAAATTGTGACGGATTGTGCACTTAAAACAGTAAACAATGGAACTTCATTTAGAACACTTACGCAATTGAGTCGTCGTTATATGTAGGCTACATCTACTATGTATTGAAAGTAAATTGTTTTTTTTTTAATTAGCTAACTAATGAGAAAATAATGAGTTGTTCAAACGGCGAAAATTCAACGAAAAAAAATGTTTATAACATTGTTATCCAAACGTATTTGAGTTATATATATATATAATATATATATATATATATAGATATATATATTATATATATATATATATATATATAACTTAAATACGTTTGAATAACAATGTTAAAACATTTTTTTAATGTGTGTTTGTGTGTTCATATAACCCAGAGAACGTCAAATTTAACAAAACCTTAAAACAAAATTACTTTTAAACAAATTTAGCAAATTTTTGCATAAGTACCACACATCGTCAATAATTTAAAAATCTAAAAAATAGACTTTGGAAACCAAACTAAAACAGGAAACCTATAACAACTGGCAGATATTTCAAATGACTCTAGGCATAGTACATTAATCATTTTGCACAAATTAAAGGCTCATTATTGAAGAAACTTCCTTTAAAATGAATAGAAGAAACTTCATAGGAGTTCGCTACAAATAACGTCCCATTATTCCTCTTGACAGGTATTGAAATAATGAATGAGGGCCATAATTGCAAAAGACATTGCATAAATCAAGTAACTCTCTCTCTCTCTCTCTCTCTCTCTCTCTCTCTCTCTCTCTCTCTCTCTTCCGTACTTCGGAATAATGATCCCAACACTGCGAATAATATTATATGTCATTATTAGCGCGTCATTCTTCTTCTGAGGTCGGTAGTAGAAGGAATTCCTCAGGGCAATTACTACCTCCCCAAAGAAGTTCCTTGGGAAGCAGAGACTCATTCCATCTCGAAAAATGTCTTTACCGCGCTCAAGGTTAGGCGTTTGGACGATCAAACCGTGGCCACGATCAAACGCCTGATCAGACCGATTCGACCGTGGCAGGTGTCTGTTCGACAGCTCGACTGTGACATCTGAGCGTAAGATACAGAATTACAAGTATTCAGTTGCTTATTTCAAACCGTAAATCCATATTATCTTTTCTTGAGGAGGTTTGGAAGGATCCATGAGTCTACACGAAGCCAGATTTAGACTGATTCGACCGTGTTAAGTATTACTTCGACAGCTCAACAATGACATCAAAGCTTAAAAGAGATCAAGAGGAAGTTGCGAGTATTTGATCGTTTATTCCAGACCGTAACTCCATTCTATAATCTTCTTAGCGGTTTGGCTATGTACATAGCCCTACGCGATGCCATATTTCAACTAGATTCTAGTTTATTCGACCTTGTCAGATGTCTGTTCGACAGTGACATCAAAGCGTAAGAGATCGAATTATGAGCATCTGACTATTTATTTCAGAACGTCACCCCATGTAGAATCTTTTCTACTATAGTTTGGCAACTCCATATGTAGTACGAATTTCCGAACGACTTGACCAAGATGACCATCTACAACCACAAAACCGGAAGCAGTTTAATTATAACCCTAGGCAGTAATAAAACATAACCAATTATAACCCTAAGTAATAAATTATAGCCAATTAAAACCCTAAACCTCAAGTAACAAATATGCCTCTCTCTCTCTCTCTCTCTCTCTCTCTCTCTCTCTCTCTCTCTCTCTCTCTCAAGAGGAATAGACAAATTATTATTATTATTATTAATATTATTATTATTATTATTATTAAATTCGCAGCTTCTTCTTTAAAAATCACCGTAGGATGTAGGCCAACTGCCATACATACAAACATGGCAGTCCTCAAAACTCGCTCCTGAAACTGGGAAAACAGTAAATCATCCTATATGACAGGAAACTGGAACGCTGCAAATAATAATCCCTTTTGCTGTATAGATACTACATCGTTACGCGCGCAACCGAATAATATGTATGCGTGTGCAAGCACGTCCTTGACCAAAAAAAAGGGGATTACGGAATTCTCGATTTGTATATCCAGTACCGACGCTTGCAATAATCACCGTGACAGAGACACCATGGCGATTATTCAGGGAGTCACATCACCGTGGCGTTACAAGAGATCGTAACTATACCAGCGGATCGTTCTGGGGCAGGACACCGAAGTCCCATTTTTACGTAAATCGTCTTCGATATGGTAGAGGGAGGGAAAATGGAATGAAAGAGACGGCATAGGCTAATTAAGTCCTATGTAAAAAAAAAAAAAAAAAAAAAAAAAAAAAGCACTAGGCCGTAACATGTTAACAAACGAAAATCGACTAGAGTAACTCGAAAATGTCCCAATTTGGGGGGGCAAATACTACTTTTGTCCCAACTTTTTTGGCAAAATTGCTTTTATGACGTCACAGCAAGGTTGAAGAAGGCATCATGGTATTTCTATATAAGCTTTCCGCATCGTTTGTCCCCACGAATACGAAAACTACCAGGAATTGGGGAGTCAAATGTATTTCGTCGTGTTTAGTACGAGCCCCTGGGGGTTAATTACAGTCGTCCGAATAAATATTACTTAAAATTCTTGTTCAGGAGGTAAAACTGCATAGAAAAACCGCAACTGCCATAGTCTAGGCCGATGCGGAATAGCAATATAGATCTACCTGCATCATTAGTCCTATGTAAGAAAGCTCTACGCCTACAAAAGAACCATAGTATTATCAAACAAAACTCGACTAAAATAACCAGAAAATGTCGCCCTCCCCCCTCTTTTTTGGCAAACATTGCTTCTATGAAGTCACAGCAATATTTTCACAGACTTAAAGCAAGTAATGCTTACTAATAAACCACGAGTGAGGTTACTGATCGTTTACTGCCTTCTTCCAACCTGGGCCAAAGTAATCTCTCAACCGCTTCCAATTTGCTTTAGACTATTTTTGAAGTCCTCACTTATACTTCTTCCTGACATTGTGTGTGAATCGGAGCTTCCGTGAAATGGAATTCACTAGAGAGAGAGAGGTTATAATGGTAGTACAAATACCACGTGTTGATAAATTGTATATACTACTAAACCAGCAGAGAGAGAGAGAGTGAGCATTGACCCACGCAAATTTATCAGATTAACCCATTCAATTCTGAACCGCCTTAACTCTTATGCACCCCAACTCGATATTCCTCTCTCTCTCTCTCTCTCTCTCTCTCTCTCTCTCTCTCTCTCTCTCTCTCTCTCTCTCTCTCTCATCATCGGGAGACGTCATTCACTTAATCAGTGGCTAAATAACTTCAACCTGGATGCACTGCCCTTAGGAAATTAACGGCTAAAAGGGGCTACTGAGTAGTACTATAAACAAAACATAAAATTAGACTAAAAGATCAAAAGTAATATAAACGAAATAAACAGAGGCGGCGTGCAACTAGTTTTATATTAACGAAGAGCTTGAAGAAAATAAAACTACGACATGCAAGAGGAGATAAGTGGAAGCCAATTCAAAAAGATCATCTCAGACAGGTGAAAGAGTCCGTATATATTTCCAGCTTGCTTCAGACAACGCAGACACGGTACTACAGCAAGAAGAGACCAGCCAATGTGACAACCAGAGAGCGGAATGATGACAAACTTTGGCTTCCTCTAAAGCATGACAAAACTCCAAGAGCATAATGACAAATCCCAGGAGGGTACCGTGCTATAGCGGTTACCGCTGATTTGTCAACCGAGACTTGTGCTTATCAGCCTAGAAGGGAAAGACAAATCGGGTCACAGATGAAAAACGACAAGCGTATTTCTAGAGAGCAAATCATCCACACTTCTTTCAGATTTCTGGGACGATATAATCAAAAACTCCTAAAAAAAACGTTGGCGTTGTTACATGGAGCACTGTTAGCATTACTAAAGGTTTGCAGCGTCCCTTAGGCCTAAAGCTACTCCCGACTATTTTAAGCTTTTTACTTTACTTACCAGCTTCCAAAGAGTATTTCTGACCCTTGAGGACCTTAGTGTTAAATGGCGCACTGTAGGCATTACTGCAGGTTATTTATAGCCTGCCTTGGGCCTACAGTTGCTTCCCACTATTTTAAGCCTTTTAACTTTACTTCCGAATTTTCAAAAGCCACAGCGGCAGTCTCAGCTCGAAGTCTCTCATTGGATGAGCGGGGATCGCGTACTAGCCTACCAATCTGGTAGCCAGAGTTCGTTCCTGCCTACAGCCAACGGGAGAACAGGAGGAATTTATTTCTAGTGATCAGAAATTCATTTCTCGATATAATGTAGTTCGGATCCCACAGTGAGCCGTAGGTCCCGTTGCTAAGTCACCAATAATTGGTTCCTAGCCACGTCAATAAAAATCTAATCCTTCTGGCCAGTCCTATTGGAGAGCCGTTAATCAGCTCAGTGGTCTGGTTAAAACTAAGATATACTTAGCAATCTTAGCCCTGTTACGTGGTGCACTGTTAGCATTACTAAAGGTTTGCAGCGTTCCTTAGACCAATATCTGCCCCCCACTTTATTTGAGCCATAAAGCAAATCACATAGTTATGATGCTCGCTGACTGAATACTTAACGCACGAATGAAAGAAAAGTAGTATACTAAGTGTCTTAAAGAATCCGCATTTTTAAAAATAGTTCAAACCACTAAGGATGCCTATAACACATGTTTATTTCACTTTAACCTTCGCTTTACGAGCTGCCCTAAAGCAAGAGCCCGTGCCAGCACAAGGCTAGCTTAACGTTTGTATTCTTATATTGACCTTCTGACTACACTGTTATGACAAAAAAAATGGCATAACGTAAGCTGCCTAAATACAAAATACTAGGAGTCTACTTAACAAAACTACAAGCTCTGTTCATAACTGTAATTAGTGCACTCAGTGAGTACGAAACGCAAGGCCCATTATTATTATTATTATTATTATTATTATTGTTTTTTTTTTTTTTTTTTTTTTTTTTTTTTTTTTTTTTTTTTTTTTTGCTCTATCATAGTCCTCCAATTCGACTGGGTGGTATTTATAGTGTGGGGTTCCGGGTTGCATCCTGCCTCCTTAGGAGTCCATCACTTTTCTTACTATGTGTGCCGTTTCTAGGATCACACTCTTCTGCATGAGTCCTGGAGCTACTTCAGCCTCTAATTTTTCTAGATTCCTTTTCAGGGATCTTGGGATCGTGCCTAGTGCTCCTATGATTATGGGTACGATTTCCACTGGCATATCCCATATCCTTCTTATTTCTATTTCAGATCTTGATACTTATCCATTTTTTCCCTCTCTTTCTCTTCAACTCTGGTGTCCCATGGTATTGCGACATCAATGAGTGATACTTTCTTCTCGACTTTGTCAATCAATGTCATGTCTGGTCTGTTTGCACGTATCACCCTATCCTTCTGATACCATAGTCCCAGAGGATCTTTGCCTGATCGTTTTTTTTCTATCACTCCCTCAGGTTGGTGCTCGTACCACTTATTACTGCAAGGTAGCTGATGTTTCTTGCACAGGCTCCAGTGGAGGGCTTTTGCCACTGAATCATGCCTCTTTTTGTACTGGTTCTGTGCAAGTGCCGGGCATTCACTTGCTATGTGGTTTATGGTTTCATTTTTCGTATTGCACTTCCTACATATGGGAGAGATGTTATTTCCGTCTATCGTACTTTGAACATATCTGGTTCTTAGGGCCTGATCTTGTGCCGCTGTTATCATTCCCTCAGTTTCCTTCTTGAGCTCTCCCCTCTGTAGCCATTGCCAATTGTCATCGCTGGCTAATTCTTTAGTCTGTCTCATGTATTGTCCGTGCATTGGTTTGTTGTGCCAGTCCTCTGTCTTTCTGTCTTTCTCCTGTCTCTGTATATTTCTGGGTCTTCGTCTACTTTTATTAGTCCTTCTTCCCATGCACTCTTTAGCCCACTCGTCTTCACTGGTTTTCAGATATTGCCCAAGTGCTCTGTTCTCCGATGTTGACACAGTCCTCTATACTTAGTAGTCCTCTCCCTCCTTCCTTTCGTGTTATGTATAGTCTGTCCGTATTTGCTCTTGGGTGTAGTGCTTTGTGTATTGTCATTTGTTTCCTGGTTTTTCTGATCAATGCTGCGGAGTTCTGCCTTCGTCCATTCCACTATTCCTGCGCTGTATCTGATTACTGGCACTGCCCCATGTGTTTATGGCTTTATCATATTTCCGGCGTTGAGTTTTGACTTGAGTATCGCCTTGAGTCTCTGCATATATTCTTTCCTGATCGTGTCCTTCATCTCTTGGTGTTTTATATCTCCTCCTTCCATTATTCCCAGGTATTTGTATCCAGTCTCATCTATGTGTTTGATGTTGCTCCCATCTGGTAGCTTTATCCCTTCAGTTCTCGTTACTTTGCCTTTTTGTATGATGACTAAGGCGCATTTTTCTATTCCAAACTCCACCTGATGTCCCCAGATACAATCCTTACAGTCTGGATTAGGGTACTAATTTCCTTGGTGTTCTTACCATACAGCTTGATGTCGTCCATGACATCAGATGATTGATTTTGTTGCCTCTTTTCTTGAGTTGGTACCCGGCATCCGTACTTTCTGTAGTATCTTTTGTTTTGGTCATGGGAATCATGGCTACTATACGAAGAGTAGTGGGGACAGTGAGTCTCCCTGGAAGATCCCTCTCTGATATTAACCTCTGCTAGTCTTATTCCAGAGCTTGTAAGTATTGTATTCCAGTTGCGCATTGTATTTTTGAGGAAGCTGATGGTATTTTCCTCTGCCCCATATATTTTCAGGCATCCTATTAGCCATGTGTGTGGTATCATGTCGAAGGCTTTCTTATAGTCTATCCATGCCATGCTTAGGTTGGTTTTCCTTCTCCTACTGTTCTTCATTACCATTTTGTCTATCAGGAGCTGGTCTTTTGTGCCCCTACACTTCCTTCTGCAGCCTTTCTGTTGGTGGGGGATGGTGTTGTCTCCTCTAGGTAGTTGTATGCCTTTCACTGATGATACCTGTTAGTAACTTCCACATTATGGTAGGCAGGTGATAGGCCTGTAGTTACTGCTATATTTCCCTTACTCTTGTCTTTTTGTACTAAGGAGTTCTTCCTGTGGTCATCCATTTGGGTGCTTGGTGATTTGAGATACAATGCTGGAGTTGTTCTGCTATTCGTGGGTGTGTAGGGCCTTGAAGTTTTTTGAGCCAGTATCCATGGACTTCATCGGGACCTGGGGCTTTCCAGTTTGGCATTTTCTTTAGTTGGTTGTCTGACTGTGTCTGTCGTGATCTCTGTGAATCTTTGTTTTATTCTCCCTGTTTCTTCTTCCTTGACTTCCTGGAGCCATGTTGCATGTTTGTTGTGTGATACCGGATTGCTCCATATGTTTTCCCATAGTCTCTTACTTGGTTCGGCTTCAGGAATTTCTGGGTGGTTGTCTTCCCCTCTTAGTTGGCTGTATAGTCTTTTCTGGTTGGTTCCGAATAGTTTGTTCTGTTGGTATCCCTTATTCCTGTTCATGTACCGTTGGATCTTGTGTGCTTTGGCCTTAAGCCTCTGTTTTACATCTTCTATTGTGTTGTTTAGTCCCCTCTCTTGTACTTTGTATTTCTCGTTGAGTTCCTCCCTTGTTTTCTTGCTCTTAGCCTGCTGCCATCTCTTTCAGTTTACTCAAGTCAGATCTCATCTCCATGATTTGCTTTTCCAGGGCTTTCCTTCCAAGGAGGTTGCTGTTTGGTTTCTGTGGGTTGGTTGTGACGGTGGTGTTGGTGTTCGAATCCCCATCAGTTCTGCTACTAATCTTGCTCCTGCATATGTCAAGTTATTTGTTTCTGTGATACTGGTGGTGTGTATTAGGCCCATTATTTCATTGACCTCACTTGTTTTCTCCTTTAATTTCTTGGTGTTGTAGGCTTTCATGGAGGGGATCTTTGTCTCTCTGTATCTGGCTCCATCCATTGTCTAATCTTTTCTACCCATTCCGTCCTCTCTGTTACTTCGTCGGTGTTTCTTCGTGTGTCGTTGTTTGATACTTCATCCTCCCTGTCGTCTTCTGTGGCATCGTCTCTCAGTTCGTCTTCGTGTAATTCGTTGTCGTGTGACATTTCCCTATCCAGTTCTTCTCTTTCTGTTGGGGAGAGCCAGCTCTTTTTCTTTATG
This sequence comes from Macrobrachium nipponense, assembly GCF_015104395.2. Taxonomy (NCBI): domain Eukaryota; kingdom Metazoa; phylum Arthropoda; class Malacostraca; order Decapoda; family Palaemonidae; genus Macrobrachium; species Macrobrachium nipponense. Next base: position 7,756,289 of record NC_087209.1, on the reverse strand, counting down.
TTCCTTACTTGGTCTGCCAGCCTTTGCTCTGTTTGGGGGGTGTTATTCCTCTCATTCCAGATGTTGATCAATCTTCTTCTATATCCTCTCTCCGTCGGGTTGCTTCTGATGTAGCATCTCCATATTTCCTTATTTTCTTCTCTTGTCCATTTCTTCCTTTTTGCCTCTGTAGCTCCAATCTCAGGCTGTTGATTACTGTCGTTGTGGTGATCAGTTGCTGGATGACGACCTCCAAGTACCTGACCGTCTTCCCCTTCAATTGGGTTGAATACCTGGTTGCCGGACGAGGCTCCTCTGTTGCCAGAGGTTCCATTTACGTCGTTGTCGTTTATTCCTTCATTTCTTTCCATCATTGCTGAGTTTTGCTATTTAACCCATAGCTGGACCCTACCCCATCAGGGATAGGTACTCATTTACAGCTGAGTAGACTGAGGAAATTATGGTAAAGATCCTTTCCCAAGGAATCAACGCCGAGGAGAGCGGTCACCCATCCAACGACTGACCAGCCCCAATGTTGCTTAACTTGACTTAAGTCTATTGACGACCTAACCAACTCCTCCACGGCGCCACATATTATTATTATTGTTATTATTATTATTATTATTGGTGTATATATTAGAATTTTACAGATAAACTATGATACCATAGTCATCAAAGTCATTAACGATTTTCTCTCTCTCTCTCTCTCTCTCTCTCTCTCTCTATCTTTCTTAAGCGAGCTTTCGTCTGGAGCTGCCAGACATCCTCGGGCTGGGAAGCTGAGGGTGGACTGATCTTGGTGCGGTGTCCGTCCTCCTTATATCTGTGGTTGACAGCAGGGGGTCTGCCCCATGCTTGTCTCCTATTGGCTGGTGGCGGTGAGTCTTGTTTTCATTGGCTGCCTGAGCCAGGTCTCAAGCCACTTTCTTCGGGCCGATGGTTGCGTTGCAGCATATCCTGCAGCCGCCTGGACCTCCTAAGCGGTCGATGTAAAGCATTGATTGGGGCGTTGCGCTACGCTGTGGGACGTCACGGCTACTTTGATTTCCATCGGCTGCAGGAGTACCTCGTTCGGGGGCGTTGTCATCCATAGAGTTGTCATGATCGGTGGTGTCATTGTTGGTGGCAGGTCTTCTCATACTCGTAGGGAGGAGAAATTCTTCCTGCGTCGTATTCAGAGTAGGTTTTATTTGCTGGATGAGTAGCGCCTCCAGCAGGCGCAACCGACGGGCATCAGGGGCCTTCCCGATGATCTTCGTGTTCTTTATGATGACATCTCGGGAGATGGCCTCGTGATGTTTGGTGCGGGCGTGATTCTTTATAGCCCCCTCTTTGGGCGTGGCACGAGAGTCTCTTCGACAGTCGCATGGTAGTCATACCTACGTAGGCGCCGCTGCATTCGCGGACTGGGCATGTATATTGGTACACTACATGCGTCTTGCTTCAGGGGTTCTCGTACCTGTGGAGAGGGGTTATTTTTCATAATAAGATCGCACGTCCTCCGATTCTGGTAATATATGATTAGGTCGATATTCTTGGTGTCGTCAGTCGGGGATACATTATCGGAAATAATTTTCTTAATGGCGTCCTCTTCTTCACGGTAATGGGAACTCATGAAGGCTTTGTAGTACAGCTTGATATTATCCTGGGGGCGGGGCTGCGGGCTCTCACTACCGTACCATTTCTCCAGGGCTGTGCGGACTTCCTTGCTGATTAATTTATTTGAGTACCCATTATTCACAAGTACTTGGGAGGCGCGGTCGAGTTCCTGGTGAGTGTCCTGCCAGGTTGAGCAGTGGGAGAGGGCCCCTCCTGACGAAGGCCCTGACGGAGGTGCTTTTGAATCTGGCGGGGCACTCGCTGTCTCCGTTGAGGCAAAGTCCTAAATTGGTTTTCTTTGTGTAGACTGAAGTACGGAGACCGTCTTCCGTCTTGCTTACAAGGACGTCGAGGAAGGGGAGCCGATCGTCGGAGCTGCGTTCGACTGAGAGAGAGAGAGAGAAAATCGTTAATGACGTTTGATGACTATGGTATCATAGTTTATCTGTAAAATTCTAATATATTATTATTATTATTATTATTATTTTTTTTTTTTTTTTTTTTTTTTTTTTTTTTTTGTGCTCTATCACAGACCTCCAATTCGACTGGGTGGTATTTATAGTGTGGGGTTCCGGGTTGCATCCTGCCTCCTTAGGAGTCCATCACTCTTCTTACTATGTGTGCCGTTTCTAGGATCACACTCTTCTGCATGAGGCCCGGAGCTACTTCAGCCTCTAGTTTTTCTAGATTCCTTTTCAGGGATCTTGGGATCGTGCCTAGTGCTCTATGATTATGGGTACGATTTCCACTGGCATATCCCATATCCTTCTTATTTCTATTTTCAGATCTTGATACTTATCCAATTTTTCCCTCTCTTTCTCTTCAACTCTGGTGTCCCATGGTATTGCGACATCAATGAGTGATACTTTCTTCTTGACCTTGTCAATCAACGTCACGTCTGGTCTGTTTGCACGTATCACCCTATCCGTTCTGATACCATAGTCCCAGAGGATCTTGCGTGATCGTTTTCTATCACTCCTTCAGGTTGGTGCTCGTACCACTTATTACTGCAAGGTAGCTGATGTTTCTGCACAGGCTCCAGTGGAGGGCTTTTGCTACTGAATCATGCCTCTTTTTGTACTGGTTCTGCGCAAGTGCCGGGCATTCACTTGCTATGTGGTTTATGGTTTCACTTTTCGTATTGCACTTCCTACATATGGGAGAGATGTTATTTCCGTCTATCGTACTTTGAACATATCTGGTTCTTAGGGCCTGATCTTGTGCCGCTGTTATCATTCCTTCAGTTTCCTTCTTTAGCTCTCCCCTCTGTAGCCATTGCCAATTGTCATCGCTGGCTAGTTCTTTAGTCTGTCTCATGTATTGTCCGTGCATTGGTTTGTTGTGCCAGTCTTCTGTTCTTTCTGTCTTTCTCCTGTCTCTGTATATTTCTGGGTCTTCGTCTGCTTTTATTAGTCCTTCTTCCCATGCACTCTTTAGCCACTCGTCTTCACTGGTTTTCAGATATTGCCCCAGTGCTCTGTTTTCGATGTTGACGCAGTCCTCTATACTGAGTAGTCCTCCTCCCCGCCCTCCTTCCTTTCGTGTTATGTATAGTCTGTCCGTATTTGCTCTTGGGTGTAGTGCTTTGTGTATTGTCATATGTTTCCTGGTTTCTGATCTATGCTGCGGAGTTCTGCCTTCGTCCATTCCACTATTCCTGCGCTGTATCTGATTACTGGCACTGCCCATGTGTTATGGCTTTTATTATTATTATATTATTATTATTATTATTATTATATTATTATTATTATTATTATTATTATTATTATTATTATTATTGTTGTTATTATTATTATTATTATTATTATTATTATTATTATTATTATTATTATTATTTTTTTTTTTTTTTTTTTTTTTTTTTTTTTTTTTTTGCTCTATCACAGTCCTCCAATTCGACTGGGTGGTATTTATAGTGTGGGGTTCCGGGTTGCATCCTGCCTCCTTAGGAGTCCATCACTCTTCTTACTATGTGTGCCGTTTCTAGGATCACACTCTTCTGCATGAGGCCCGGAGCTACTTCAGCCTCTAGTTTTTCTAGATTCCTTTTCAGGGATCCTTGGGATCGTGCCTAGTCGCCTATGATTATGGGTACGATTTCCACTGGCATATCCCATATCCTTCTTTATTTCTATTTTCAGATCTTGATACTATCCGATTTTTTCCCTCTCTTTCTCTTCAACTCTGGTGTCCCATGGTATTGCGACATCAATGAGTGATACTTTCTTCTTTGGACCTTGTCAATCAACGTCACGTCTGGTCTGTTTGCACGTATCACCCTATCCGTTCTGATACCATAGTCCAGAGGATCTTTGCGTGATCGTTTTCTATCACTCCTTCAGGTTGGTGCTCGTACCACTTATTACTGCAAGGTAGCTGATGTTTCTTGCACAGGCTCCAGTGGAGGGCTTTTGCTACTGAATCATGCCTCTTTTTGTACTGGTTCTGCGCAAGTGCCGGGCATTCACTTGCTATGTGGTTTATGGTTTCACTTTTCGTATTGCACTTCCTACATATGGGAGAGATGTTATTTCCGTCTATCGTACTTTGAACATATCTGGTTCTTAGGGCCTGATCTGTGCCGCTGTTATCATTCCTTCAGTTTCCTTCTTAGCTCTCCCCTCTGTAGCCATTGCCAATTGTCATCGCTGGCTAGTTCTTTAGTCTGTCTCATGTATTGTCCGTGCATTGGTTTGTTGTGTGCCAGTCTTTCTGTTCTTTCTGTCTTATTTCCCCTGTCTTCTGTATATTTTCTGGGTCTTACGTCTGCTTTATTAGTCCTTCTTCCCATGCACTTTTTAGCCACTCGTCTTCACTGGTTTTCAGGTATTGCCCCAGTGCTCTGTTTTCGATGTTGACGCAGTCCTCTATACTGAGTAGTCCTCTCCCTCCTTCCTTTCGTGTTATGTATAGTCTGTCCGTATTTGCTCTTGGGTGTAGTGCTTTGTGTATTGTCATATGTTCCTGGTTTTCTGATCTATGCTGCGGAGTTCGGCCTTCGTCATTCCACTATTCCTGCGCTGTATCTGATTACTGGCACTGCCCATGTGTTTATGGCTTTTCATCATATTTCCGGCGTGAGTTTTGACTTGAGTATCGCCTTGAGTCTCTGCATATATTCTTTCCTTTCCTGATCGTGTCCTTCATCTCTTGGTGTTTTATATCTCCTCCTTCCATATTCCCAGGTATTTGTATCCTGTCTCATCTATGTGTTTGATGTTGCTCCCATCTGGTAGCTTTATCCCTTCAGTTATTATTATTATTATTATTATTATTATTATTATTATTATTAATTATTATTCAGATTATAAAACCCTATTCATATAAAACAACCCTACACACAAGGAGCCATCGACTTGAAATTCAAGCTTCCAAAGAGAATTAGGAAGAAAAACCAAATAATTCATAAAAAGAAAAGGTGAATTGTCTAAGGGATTTACTGTAGTGCATCTTCATCTATTGCAAATGAAATAGGGTGAAACTTAATGCCCTGCGGATTTGAGCTTCTTTGTCTAAACTAAACAGCCCACGAAACAGGTAGGTTATGTATACAGTACCTGATCTTTAGTCTTCAAAAAATGCTTCAAACAAACCAACTAAGCCACTGCAAATATGTGATATATTACATAACATATACGTTTTAATTATAACAATTTTGTTCTTACGTCTAACATTACGTGGAATCCTCAAAAAATTAGAAACTAAGGTTAGATGTACAACTCAGACCTATACTCTGTTTTTTTTCATCTGTCCATCTGCCTATGGTGTTTGTGTATGGCAAGACTGCGTCCCGGTAAATAGTTACGCTGTGTGAAAGTGTTAGGTTAAATAAAAGGATATCTGGGTGTACATTTGCAACTGAAAAGTGTTTTAATAATTTACTGTATGCGAATTACACCGTTAATATTCGAAATAGGATATTATTATAATCGTTGAATGTAAGCTGAATGTAACTATCTAAAGCCCGGGACGCAGTGTTACCATACAAAAACACCACAGGCCGATGGACAGATGAAAAAAATAGAGTATAGTAGGTCTAAAGGTTGCACCAAAACCAAGTGAATTATCCTTATTCTCCACATTCTAAAAAAGCAAAGAGAGTTGAACTATTTGTGATTATATTCAGAGGAATAAGTGTTATAACTAAGCTATATCATCAATGGATTACTCCGTTCAAAATGTCTTATTCAGCCATAAAATTATTACGGCATTAGCCAGAAAAAAACTACACTCAGTAAGTAAAGTTCTTGGCGGTTTTATTCAAAGAGTTTGAAGTGTTATAACTGTAAATGTATGATATATTACATAACGTATACGGTACGATTAAAACAGGTCGTTCTTTACGTTTAACATTGAGTGGATTCCTCCAAAACTAGAAAAAGCAGTTAAGTGGATTACTCCAAAACCAGTCGAATTAGCCTTACACTCCACATCCTAGACAAAAGAAGAAGAAAGTAGAGCTCTTTGTCAATATATTCAAAGAAGAACGGAGTCTTATTCAGCCATAAAATGATCATTTCCTTAGCCTTTATCCTTCCCTACTTCGCTCATGACTATGCGAAGGGCGTGGTCGCATATCCACAAGACGGTGGACATGACAGTGAAAACACTCCTTTTGTGGTTTACGTGAGCGAGAATATTTTCGCATTTTGGCCTCCAAGTGCTGCTGATGCGTGATCGCCAATGAAATAAATAAAAGATACTATGAAAAAAATTAAAGTTATAAATAAATACGTGATGTATGTAAAATAAAACTAAAGACAAACAAATTAATACGTGAAATTGACTGCTATAGGTCTATCGTTTAAACAGACGATATATTTTATATGCCTAATTTGGCAAAATGTTCTGGTGCTATATTTATATGTATGTATGTGTGTGTGTGTGTGAGAGAGAGAAGAATAAAAATGCACGAATGAATGCATGAAACTGACACTTATTGGTCTATCATTTAAACAAAGAGTAAGTTTTGTAAGTTTAATTTGCCAAAATGTATTCTGATATATATAATATAGTATAATATATATATATATATATATATATTATATATATATATATATATATATATATAGAGAGGAGAGATAGAGAGAGAGAGAGAGGAGAGACCGAGGGAGAGAGAGAGAGAGAGCGTAGGTTTTTATATGTTCTGTGAGAAGTTCCCACAATCTACGTCCTCTAGAAAAATTAGTCGAACAATATCACCGAAATCCATTTCAGCTGAACAAATTGGTGCAGTTTCAAGGACGATACAGACAAAAAAAAAAAAAAAAAAATAGCACACACAAGAAACAGAAAACGTATATAAGTGTAGCTAGCGCACAATTATTCCACACGCGAATTATTTTCTGATGGATGAATTCTAAAACCGCCGATTCGATGCAAAGGAGTTTCCTGTCATTAAATAGACCATGTCCTTATTCTAAGTATAAATTGTATGTCTTTTTTACGACTTACAAGACTTCTAGTTTCATATTTTGTTCAATATGACACTTCAAAATGGAAGACAAAAGGAAGAGGGAACATTATATTATTATTATTATTATGATTATTTATTATTATTATTATTAGTATTATTATTATGATTATTATTATTGTTGTTGTTGTTGTTGTTGTTGTTGTTGTTGTTGTTGTTGTTGTTGTTGTTGTTGTTGTTATTTATTATTATTATTATTATTATTATTATTATTATTCTCTTCTCTTCTTCTTCCTAGCTTAAACCCATTTTTTATATGGGGTCGCCATTACGAATGAGTCGTCTCCATCGATTTCTGTCTTGTGCCTCGTTCTTCTTTAATACCTTTCAATTCCTTATCTTCCCTACACAATCACGCCATCTCTTTCTTGGTCTTCCCTTCTTCCTTCTACCCTGCACTTCCATTTCCATCGTATGTCTTCCAACATGACGTTCCTCCCTTCGTAACAGGTGTTATTATCAGGTGTTATTATTATTATAACGCAAATATTCATAAGTATATACAAAAATTCCAGTAAGTCGTAGGGCCAACTTTCGAAAATTTGTAAACATCCGGAGACCAAAACTAGAAGAAGCAGAAGAAGAAGAAAAACGAACCCATCATCTACACGAACGGAAATTCCCATCTCTCGACTACATCTACCTTTTGCCTACCCCTCGCTCTCACCCTTCCCCCCCCCCCCCCCCCACCACCTTACCCCTTCCCATTCAATCCACACCTCCCCCCTCCCCTCCAACTCAAGTCCCTCCTTTTCAAATGTCATCGGTGGGACTCAATGAGTCTTATCCTGTCTTATGATGCGAACTTTGTTCTGCAACTTGGCAACCTAAGATTCATTCGTAATCAGTAGGCCTATTAAAACAATCAATTCAAATGAATGAAAAACGGGGAATTCATAAATAAAAAAAATACGTAACACGTATGACATGCAAAAAAGCAAAAAAAAACAAAAAATCTACTACGAACTTGGCAACCTAAGCCTAGGCGTCCTTCGTGACGAGTAGGCCTATTTCATTTTAAAAATTCAGGCGAATTCAAATGAATGAGAAGGGAACAGCATTGTGTTGTTAATAATAATAATAAAAAAAAGGTAAATAGAAGTACGAATGACAAGCTAATGAATGAAAAAGAAACCTTTTCCAAAAACTTGGCAACTAGGCCTGTTATGCTTCCCTCGTGATGAGTAGGCCTAGTTTTATTAAAGATTCAGGTGAATTCAACTGAATAGGAACGGGAATGTACTATGTTATTAATAAAAAAAAAAGTAACAGTAATTTAAAAAAAAAATTCTACTTAGAACTTGGCAACCTAGACCTATGCTTCCTTCGTGATGGGTACGCCTAATTCATCAAAAAATCCAGATGAATTCAAATGCATGGAAACGGGGAATGAGCTGTGCTAATAATAAAAAAAGACAATAAAAATTACAGTATAAACTTACGTAATACGCAAAAAATAATAATAATAATAATAAAATAAAATTAAATTAAAATATATAAACTTAGAAATGAGACCAGAATTTTTGCAAAATTTTCACCAAAACATAAGTACAAAATGCGCCGAGGTTTCTTCCGGCACAATCGAATTTTCTGTACAGCGTATAATGCTGTATGAGACTCTTAGCCCCTGCCCAGTGGTGGATTGTGTTGGCCAGTCGCACGATTATGGCTAACTTTAACATTGAATAAAATAAAAACTACTGAGGCTAGGGGGTTGCAATTTGGTATGTTTGATGACTGGAGGGCGGAAGATCAACATACCAATTTGCAGCCCTCTGACCTCAGTATACAAGGTCTGAGGGCGGACAACAAAAGTGCAACCGGACAAATAATTCCATCTCAATAGTTGTGTATTTTTTTTACAGGAAACTAAAAAGTACTGCGCAACTGAAGCTTGTCTATACCGCTCTTATATACATCAAGGTTCTTAAAAGAATAAATGCAAGTCCACTTTTCGCAATAAGGATTTGCACCGACTGACTGATTGGTCTATTGTCGAATTGCATCCTACAGCAATCATCATCCTTGGCCCTTTCAATTATCCATTTCATTCCGGATATCGGAACGTCCTTTGAAAGTGAAATCATTAAGTCCCCCCCGGCCCCCCCCCCCCCCCACCCCCACCCCAAAATCGGACATTGATGGTATAATCGGTCTATTTGACCCCAAAGCTTTGCGACGCCAACGGCCTCTGTGGAGAAATTAGGCCAAATGGCTTTCATGGGTGAAATGATTATGTTGGTTATCGTGTGACGTTGATTTTACTTTTTGAAAAAATAATTATTAATAATTTTAAGAGTCGACAGTCGCATGGAACTGATCATCAATGGTATAAAATCTGTTCATTATTACAAGGTTTACAATCTTAGACCTACTCTAACGTTACGAACTAATAAATAACGAATTTACTGTAAAACTTACGTTACAAACTTACTGTGAAAACAAAACAATGCCCGTGTGAGAGTGCGGAACGATCTTTTCCAGTGAGGTTATCAAAGATGATCAGCAAAATCATGAAAATCGAGAATATAGATAGAGTTCCTGGGTCACTTTCACTCTGCGGTCTGCTGGTAGCGTCCGCCAAAATGTTTGCGGTCGAGCAAATTAGATGATTCTCAGAAACGCGTCGAGTATATTTCCGTGTATGGAACTTACATACATACATACAGTATATACACACACACACACACACACACACAAACCAAACGAGCCCCCACAACGCAAAACATTATGGGAGAATTCTCTGTAAGATCCACAAGCAAGGAAATTTCTGGAGCCCCTATACTATATGAAACTAGACGCAAGATTCGACCATCGTACGGAAACAAGCGCGCTGGCGCATGCGCACGCGCTTTGGCGAGACATCCCGGGTTTCGCCAGTTTCCAGAAATGCGCAGACAAATCACCGAGAACGTCATACTGATGCTGGAAGCAAAATATAAAATATAGAGTAAGACATTTTACAGCCGAGGCAACTTTAGGGAAACATGGGTCTATAGTAATGGCGGCAATTGGCGATTATGAGATTCCAATAGGCCTATAGTGTATGAAAATGCTTAGGTCTACAATCGTAAAGGCCTCACAGAGTCGCACAGGGCCTCAAAATGTGGCCCTTTCTCACCAATGTCTAAATACTGACTCCATCACGTCACTCCAAAAGATCGGCGAGCGGATTTTCATTACCTTCGTCGGAAGGAGACACGTTTTCCGGAATGAAGTAACAGATCAATTATTCGCTATTCAAAAAACTAGAGAATTTTATAGGTGGCATTTTCTCCTGAGAGAGAGAGAGACTCGACCAAATCCGAGACATTAATTAATTAGAGAACCAGGAAGTTATTCTGCGAAATGATTAAAAAAACTTCACTTTCCGTAACAAAAAAAAAAAAAAAAAAAAAAAAAAAAAAAAAAAAAAAAAAGACAACCGCAGTTAAATCTGTAAAAATACGACAAGTCACGCTGGAGGTTTAGACCAATACATGGAGAGCCAAAAGAGACACTTTTTGTTTTTAATTACGAGCCTTCAGACTTACAGGTTCACAAATGGTTGTTTGATTGGTTTATATTTTCACGGTGTCACAACAACGAGGGTCACTGACATCGAAAACAATAATTATTTGCCAAAAATAAGCGAAGTGCACATCTCGGTAGGACGGGAAGCCATACCCCATTACACATAGTACTAAAGAGACGAGCATACGAATCAATCGGGAAAAAAGTGAACATCAATGCGTAAGTCCCCGACCACCTATACATGTGCTTAGTTTATATCCTTCTACACGACCGGAAACAGACAACCAGTATCGAGACTTGTAATGACAAGAATACAGTGCCAGTCTGTGAACTTATATATAAAAACTCTCATCTGTAACAATGTCGACATTTTCGTAAAAATCCAGTACGAAATCGAGAGCCGGTTTACTGACGAGGCGCAACGTACAAGTATTTGCTTCGTCACGATTTGACAGCTGATGTTGCTGGCTTCTGGTTTTATCAAGGAAAAAAAACAGAGAAGCAGATATATAAATATATCTAAGAAAGGGAGAAAGGTGAATAAAACAGCCGAGAGAGAGAGAGAGAAAGGATAGTGCTTCCACTAGAATCTCCTCTTCTCTGGGCATTAATAACACGAGATGAATTAGACCGATTTTTTTTAGAAAACTTAAAATTAACACTATAAATTAGCATCGCTATTGCTACAAAAACCATATATAAACTCGCACTATTCTTATTAACAACGTTGACATATGATTGCATCTCAACAGCATCACAGAGTTCACCGTATATAAATGTCTATAGACTAATGAGTCACAATGAGGCCAGACAGCCAATATTAAGTTTAAAGTTTGTGGAAAGGATTAACGCCAACTTAAATTTTAAAAATACTATATGGAAATAAAAACTGCTTCCTCGTCAAAAGATTGTACAGTCCATATCAGTCTACTAGCAAAATTTCATATAACTTATAGAAATGATTTCCTACCACATATACGTTTCCTAAATGCTCTACCTTAATATTTATCATCCAACCTTCCATATTTTCAACGTCTTCTTGATAAAATCGTTGAGCGAAAAACTAGATAAAATTGGAAATAAATAATCGAGCGTTTTCTAAAACTGCAGCAACCTTGAAAGGAGCAACAAGGTGTCCTCCATTAAAACGACATTGTCATACCTTGGCCACATGCACTCACGCTTTCTATAAACATAGACTAATACTTTTTTTTCTAGCACAGACACAATATTCACTTGATTTTCTAAAACAAGAAAATGACCACGCGGAAGAGGTAAATCACGTTCGCACAAAGCATTAAACAACTACATTCCAATACAAAAAAAAAAAAAGTATTATAATAAAAAAAGGTTGAACACTCACGTGAGATGTAAACCCATTTGGTGCAGAATTTCTTCGCCTAAATCGGTCTAGGAGACATTCCTGCCTTTGCACGTAATCCTCGGCTGAAGACTTCCTCCAGAGTTCCTCCTGTATAGGATGCCGATCGAGGGCTTCTCTTGCACTTAGGATGCCGAACCTCGATTATCCTTTTTCTAAAATTATTTTGATTTCTTTACGTTAAAACTTTTTCCTGAACTCGTGGTGGACGATTCAGTAGCTGCAGAAATGGACACCAGCAGTTAACACTGAACAATTTTGTTTGATTAGACCTATAAGTCACACTTTATTTTGATGTAAACTGCAATTGGCTATGCCCGGGTATTCGATAAAGCATTCACTGTTTCACTGCCACCATTTCACAATTACCATCATAAAAAGCTAACCAAAAACCATGAACATTTTCCATGATAAAAGTATAGCCGAATTGTATTAAATCACATCACTACTTATCAATATAATCTTTCGATTCATGACTGTTTTTTTTTTAATAGTAGTTAAATCCAGGCAAATATATCCTCTATTCACCGAGGTCTTTGTTGTGGGAGGTAAGGGTGCGGGGGCGGTGTTATGTATCCCCAAGAATCAATAGATTTATTTATTGTATAATAATACATTTATGTGGGAATACAGTATTCAAGACAAACCGTCAGTACTGAATACCAAACAACTAAAAAAAAAAATCTTCATAATCCTAGTCCTATTCACTTCAAACTTGTCTCCTACAAAAGAAAGTATTAAAAACTATGACCAACAGCGTTCCATACACACGCGTACATTAAAAAAATACTTTTTATTCATCTCACTCTACTTAATATAATATTAAATAGAGCTTCTCTTCATCTGCATTTGATAAGGATCTTATCGAGGTAAGCTGTTTCCTCTACAACTCTTTTTCTCAAAGTGGCAATCGCTCGATCTTACATATAATTATGGAGACAAATATGCATATTCGGTCGTTTTCTCTTTATTAAAATGTTCCCACATTGTTCAGTACTTGGAAAAAGAGAGAGAGAGAGAGAGAGAGAGAGAGAGAGAGAGAGAGAGAGAGAGAGAGAGAGCAAGTATTTGTTGCAGATTGAAGATTGCATCACTGGAAGGAATAGAAGACTAGGCCTATAGGTACCCTAATAACATTACCTTCCTTATTTTTCTATGAAAATAACTAGCCCATTTTCCCCAATGAAAGTTTACCTTCGCCTCTCACAAAATCATATAAAAAAAAAAATATTATAAACATGTAAACAGCCATTTTCGCCTAGTAAAGCAACAAATTAAAAGTTTTTTTTTTTCGATTATGTCAGAATCACATACCGTACACGTAGGTTATGGACTTTCACTTTCAAGTTAAAACAGATGCATTCTAGCGTCACATATGCAATGATCAGTAAAATTTTATATTAAAAAATAGTATTACGTTCTGAAGCATCATTGTTCGTCGAGATGAGCCAATCAAGTACAAATGTTACATGCATGTTTTTACGGGAGTGTTGGCAATACTGTTACTCTGAAATCTATACTTAGTAGAACACTTCTTCAGATACGTAATTATTCACAAATCTAAATGGCATATATGTAATCTATCACTGATTGTGAACCTTGTAAGATATCAGCTCTAATCACCTTTCACGTGTAACTTCACAGACAAATGTAAACGAAGACCAAATGAAGTGATTACGGTAAACTATAGGCCTAGTGCATTCTGAGTACCACGTATAATCCTATCTGGTGGGCATGTTGGAAATCTCCTTTATAAGATTGTGATTCTTTTGCAAATTACGAACCCAACGGGAAATTGCGCCATTGGGCATTTCACTTGGTAGATGCCAAATTACCATTTTAACCAACTCCTCGTCTATTGCAGGCCTAGGCCTAAATACTGACAGTAGAACACAAATTTATTTTTCACGCCAGTTTTTCAGATAATTTCTCGCAAAACTCCGCTTGTTTTAGGGATAGACAGATAGATATGAAAATGTGATAAAGAAAAAAATATGTATGAGGGTAACCAAGAAGACAGAACAACGAATATTTATACGGAAGAATAGATCTGATTCAGTAGGTAACTGGAAGACAATTTAATGATAATCGTAGGATGATTGAAGAGTTACAGAATAGGTGAAGCGAGAGAGAGAGAGAGAGAGAGAGAGAGAGAGAGAGAGAGAGAGAGAGAGAGAGAGAGAGAGAGAGATGAGGGGAAGAGGTACTGGAAAGGAAGGACTTTGATATGGAGAAGTTTACATATAAACTTCTGAGGAACCTTTGGTGTAGTAGGTATATGAAGTTAAAATATGCGTATGACAGTAAGTCTTATAATATATATATATATATATATAGTATATATATATATATATATATATATATATATATATATATATATATATATACAGAGGGGGCGTTGGAGCAATTAAGTTTGCAATGCACGTTGACGCAATAACACGCATGAATAACGCGGGAAAATGAATGTTTCCACCAATACTGTGAATGCATCCACAATATATATATATATATATATATATAATATATATATATATATATATATATATATATATATATATATATATATATATATATATATATATATATATATATATATATAAGCGGCAAATATTAATTCAAACTTATTGTCAGTCATTTCCTTCTAACTTTCGTATTCACTTTTCACGTTGCAAACTAAAAACTTCACCGCACCGAGACCACGATCAAATCTTTTAATAATATTCCAATTCTTAATTAAATATCACTTTCAAAACAAAAATTCACCATTTCACAACTCCGAACGCTCACTCGTTGCACATTTCCATAACTGTAAAAAATCGGAACTTGTTTTATAAAAGACCTTATGATCTGTCATACTTTAAAGGTTCCAGGCTTCCAGGAGCGAACACGTAAAGCGTGTCTCTCTCACGCTTTATTCCAGCACAACTACTACTACTGCTGTTCTTTACCTTCCCCGCCACACGCGAAACTGAACGACTGAAGGACGCACTGGTAACCCTGACTTCTCTCTCTCTCTCTCTCTCTCTCTCTCTCTCTCTCTCTCTCTCTCTCTGTGCTGTCATAATAATAACGGCTCTCCGTCTAGGGTCCCCCAACCCACCAAAACCCTCCCCCATCCTCTATCACTATAATTCCTCTGTAGAAAAGATGACTTCGCTGTAATGTCGATTGTCTTGGTTGAATTACCTGTATATTAATAATAATGACAGTAATACGATTTTTTTTTATTTTGCATTTTACATATTTTCTGATTCACATGCACTCGTTGTTTATATTATAGATAAATAAATGCCTGTCGCTTGAATGAATAAGTGGTTTTCTAAAGTATTTACAAAAGAGAGTTTTTAAAACATTTTTATGAGTATTATTTTCGATATCCTTTATTCTATTAACAAGAGTTTACCATTAAACTCCTAGTGAAACACATGTATGGTCTACAAACCCCGCCCCCACCTATGCTGGACTCGACAAACGTATGGTCTATACTCTGTTTTTTTCCATCTGTCCATCCGCATGTGGTGTTTTCGCATGGTAACACTGCGTCCCGGGCTTTAAATAGTTACACTATGTGTAAGTTTCAGGTAAATAAAAGGATATTTGGGTGTAAATTTACAAATGAAAAGTGTTTTAATAATTTACTGTATGCGAATTACACCGTTAATATTCGAAATAGGATATTATTTAAAGCCCGGGACGCAGTGTTACCACACGCAAACACCACAGGCGGATTGACAGATGAAAAAAAAAAAAAAATTTATAGTCACTGCAAATGCCGGATTCAACCAGTGTTGATCTGGCCATTGTCTAAGCTAGATCTTACCCTTATTTCTAACAAGGGAATAGTTTGGATTAAGTCGCTTTTTAAACTGTATACCATACCTAAAGGAAATGAAGATAGTTTGGCAGGTTGAAACTAGACCTCCCACGATTATTAGTACAACTTGTAGGGGAAGAGCTAAATTTTTTCGGTATGATGGAGGTTCCCCAGGAAATCTTTTGTTTTTTAAGATTACTGCGTTGATAATGGATATAGCATCACATCCAGCTAAAGATATGAGGTACAGCTCCATCCTTGATTCATCATGAAATTGGCTAATGAACAATAAATGGTTAACATTATTGCTATTCATTTGGAACTCTTAAATCATCCTTGACACTATATCTTATCATTTCTCGTGATTTTTCCATAATGTACGGTAATATACGCCTTCTCTGGCCAATGTATCTTGAAAATTTTGTCATGGTAAATCCAAGTCTCCCACAAAATCCATAATAGGCCTATCTTATACCCATGGTACTGTAATCACAACTACAGTACTTTTTGGGCTATCTATTTACCATGAAAGTTTTAATGGGTTATTTTTGTAACTGACAGACTGAATTATTCTTCGTTATTGTTTGTTTGTATGGTGTATTACTTGCATGGAACCAGTGGTTATTCAGCAACGGAACCAACGGCTTTACGTGTCTTCCGAACCACGTCGAGAGTGAACTTCTGTCACCAGAAATACACATCTCTCACTGTATCCTTCGTTATGATTCATTCAGGAATACTAACAACGAACAATTGAGGATGGCGTTTTCAGGAATCTCTTCGTCATGAGATGGCAGGGATCTGCGGAGACCTTGTCAAAGTTCTTGCAAGCTAGGTCTCACCAGCCATCCATATTGTCAATGTTACATTTCTAGTCCAAACTCTATGGCCCGTTGTATTCTCTTATAAAATATAGCTCTTCACAAATTACACACACACACACACACATATATATATATATATATATATATACTAATATATATATATATATATATATATATATATATATCTATATATATATATTTATATATATATATATATATATATATATATATATATATATACTATATAAAATTACATAATGCCCTCACAAGGTTACCCAAGGCATATCAGAAGACACTTATTACAATTTGTCTTGTTAGCTGTTCTTTCAAAGTAAGCATACTAAAGTAAATTATTTTAAAAGAAATTAAGTGTCCATATTTGTACTGAAGTTATTTAAATATGGCATATTGACTCTTCAAAAATGACCAGCCAATCACTCCCTCCTTCACCGTGAACTCATCTACTTAGTAGCAGAGCTATTTATCCATGCCATCAGAAGTTTTATTTAGTTGAGTTGAATATAGTATCCAGGCCAAAGTCCAAGCGCTGGGACCTATGAGGTCATTCAGCGCTGAAATATAAATTGACAGTAAAAGGTTTGAAAGGTGTAACAGGAGGAAAACCTCAAAGCAGTTGCACTATGACTCAAGTGTTAGGAGAGGGTGGAAAGTAAGATGAAGAAAGAGAATATGAAAGGAGGTACAGTAAAAGGAACGAAAGTGGTTGCAGCTAGGGGCCGAAGGCACGTTGCGAAGAACCTTATGTAATGCCTACAGTACACCACACGAGGTCCACTGACAGCACTATCCCCCTATGGGAGAAGTTTTATTCAAACCAAACATGCTCTCCTCCCACCACTGTGAAAGTCTCTCCCCCAAGGATGTTGTCTGATTTGTTTGTTTGTTTTATATATGGTGTGTTTACGTCGCATGGAACCAGTATGGTTATTCAGCAACGGGACCAACGGCTTTACGCGACTTCCAAAGCAAGTCAAGAGTGAACTTCTATCACCAGAAATACACATCTCTCACTCCTCAACGGAATGGCCGAGAATCAAACCCGTGACCACCAAGGTGGGACTCTAATACCATAGCAACCACGCCGCTGAGGGGCTTGCAATGCATTAGTACCATAACACAATTCACCTTGTATTTTACTCATTTAACACTTTTCTGTAATTCCTGAGCTCTTCCGTTACTTCTTCCAAATGAATGCCAGGAAGCTTGAATTTCAAGTCAATGGCCCCTGTAGGCATTTCCAAATGAATAAGGGTTTATTTTCTGAATAATAATACACATGAGGTAAATCAGGGCTTACCTGTTGCATTAATGCTTGGTAGTACGTACCTGTTATCCGTAAGAGCCAATTCCTTGGGATATATTTCTGCTCTCAATAATACTCATAATAACATGTGATTTCAAGCCCTTTTTTCTGCAAAAATATGAAAAAAATTTATCTATTAAAAATCAAACTGAAAGAGGAAACAAAGGTTACCCCATTAGTCAGTGTAAGGAAGGATGATAAAACAAAATTATTTCACTTCATATATATATTTACATTCAACATTGGCACAGTCCAAATTACATATGTACAGACATAACACAAGCTATATACTGTAACAGTCTCTCTATACACATTCTTACAAGAAACTCTCAAAAATGATTTAAAGCACATTTAGGAAACCTATGGAAAATTATCCGGTATCATATAAGTAATCTTTGTAAAAATACAAACCATATATTTTTTCAAAACCCTACGAGATAGTTGAACTAAGTACTGTACTGTACTTTTTTTAAAAACACCTGTGCATTGATTATAAGAAACCGTGTCAATCAAAATTTTTGTTTTTAACACATATCAAACACCTCAACAATAACCTTAACACATCTTGATTCAAGACAAACTTTTTATATCATTCAACCACCGTAAAACGTCGTGGGGTGATTTACCTGAAGATAGAATTGAATCGGTGCTAAGTAAGTCTGTGAATAGGAAAAATGACGATTTGCGTTGAATTTCTCATAATAATACAATGACGTATTTTAGTTCACGATTGTAAGTTATCATAACAGTGTCCATACAGGGCATAGATTACACTTAAAACAATGTTTTATCCTTCCTGTACACAAAGAAACAAGATCATTTGTATACTGAAATACTGCGGAGGGGAAAAAGCAAAAACAAAAAATTAACATATAATATAATGTAACGTTCAGCGAGGCTAACAGGACATTGGAGTACATATAAGAGTAACGCAGGGTTAAAAATAGGCGTATGCTGTACTGGCATTTGTGCATTTGAGAGAAGCACATACTATTTGTGGTTGTAATGGGTATTTACTGACCATAAAATTTAGTGATGAAGCTTAGAAACTCATCTATGGTTTATCACTTACTGTGATGTGGCACCATAGTCGATTTCAAGACGACACTGGACAATATGACACAAGACTACTAATGGCACAAGTTTGGTTAGACAAGATTTTTCAAGGCCAAACGGGTTTGTAAATTACAGAAGGATAAGTGTCTGAATTTCACACATTTAGTTTATCAAAAACTCAAAACTTCGCATTTACCATACCTAAGCATTAACTTTATACTAGTTTATTTTCGGGTTATTCCTATTGTGATCAATAACTATGTGAAAACATGGATTCTTCATCTTATTCCCAGTTTTACGCTGTGTTTGCTTAATGACGGCTAAATCATTTCATAACAATAAGAAAATTAATAACACATCTAGTGACATATCTCTAAAACTCCCTACATCATAGTTCTACAAGACTGCCACTATACGAAACTACAGCATTAGCAAAGTTAGCTCAAAAGCACTCCTCATTTAACAAGACTGATTTGCATAATAAATCAACAAGGCTGATCTGTAGTAATAAGAAAAATCTTTTCTTGAAATCTTACTTAAAAGTTAAAGGGCAAAAATGTTTGGATTTGATGTTTCTTTTCAGAGTTGAAATCCAAATTTTTTTGCTTTACTAATCACCTTTGTCATTGTACTGATTTTGCGACTGTGTGGCTTTCCCCCGCGACTGTTTAAAACTTCTCACTGCTTCCCTTACAAATCTACTTGAAAGATATGATACGACTAAATAGCAATACAGTATGTGTGTGTGTATATATACATATATACAGTGTATATATACATATACAGTGTGTATATATATATATATATATATATATATATATATATATATATATATATATATATATATATATATGTATATATATATATATATATATATATATATATATATATATATATATATATATTTAGTATATATATATATACACAGTGGGCCCCTGTATTTATGTTCTTGGCATTCGTGGACTCATGTACTTGCGGATTTCTCTGAGGACCACATCTATCCATTATTCACAGGAAATTCGCGTATTTGCAGTATTTTCTTTGAGAAATATCCACAAATTACTGCATTTTCATATCAATTCCATGATTAAATGCCCTTTTTGACAAAACTATTAAAAAAAACAGGTATAAGCATTTTGAGTGGGTTATTCTTCAGTTTCCACAAATCAAATAAGGCAGCTTTAAGCATTTTTATAGGGTTTCCAAGTATTCACGGATTCTAGTTATTTGAGGTTGGGCGGGGGGGGGGGGGGTCTGGATTGCATCCCCCTGCAAATACAGGGGTCCACAGTATATATAAAATATAAATAAATATATACTATCTATATTATATATAATAGATATATATAAAATATAAAGATAAATTATATTATATATTATATATATTAGATATATATAATATAGAATATAAAATGGATACATACATCATACATATACATATATAGATGATATAATATTTAATATATATATATATCATATTACATATATAGATATATATAGATTAGATGATATATATATATAATATATTAATATACAAATACCATAACATATAACATAATAATATATCTATAGAGATATATAATATATATATTATATATATATATACAGTATACATATATATATATATATATATATATATATATAAAAAATACATATATAATATATAGATGACTATAAATCTATAATATATATATATATAAAAAAAAATATATATACATATATATATATATAATATAGATATATATATATATATATATATATTAGAACTATATATATATATATATAGAATATATATATACTAATATATATATAATATAATATATGGTATACACATATACATATACACTACATAATATATATATATATATATATATATATATATTATATAATATATATATATTATATATATATATATATATATATATATATATATATATATTTCAGTTCTGATTCTTTAAAATGTTTTTTCCATTCTAACATTAAAAAACTGCCAGGATACATTAGACATAACAAAAGTTGATACAAATAACATAAGGAACACGAAAAAGTGCATAATGTATTTCACATACTGAGAAACACACTACTGAAATGACGAACAATCTTCCATAGGTAGTGGTAGCAGATCATTCTGATCAAATAATATGACAATCAATGCACTGATGTTTTCAATCCATACAATAGCCAGATTACTATGTCCATTTCTAATCGGTGTTAGAAGGTCTATACATACAGTGGAGATTAAAATCTGTGTAATGAAGATAAGGATACAAAATTAGGTCATTACAATTCATATTTGACTTAGACTACAATAAATGGATTTTTAAATTTCACAGCATAAAATAGCCTTTATTTCAATCAAATTCTTGTGGTGCTTCTACTGATGCAAGCTTCATGAAAGCCATACAACACTCATCCTGTTGTCCTTTTCACTGTATCACAATACAAAAAGGCTGACCGAGATCTTCTATTATCCCTCAATTGGAATATCAACAGACAAGTCTCATCGTATTTCATAAAGAGTACGGTATTTGCTAAGCGACAAACAAAAACACTGACCTGATGACAAGACGTTACAAAACGAAAATGTAATATTCCTGAACATGAATTAAAGATGTGAACTACTGGACCACATACATGCTGAATTCCTGTCATGCTCTTTCTCATCTTAGGCAATAGGCATTTTATTTTCATATCTCTGCAGATCTGACTCAAAAACCTAAGTGGACACATTGCATAACTTCACACACGTAAACATTTTTCCTAATGTACAGCGCGTTGAATGACAAGGGAACTCTCCTCCTATGTATAACAAGAAGTTACCTCATGCAGAAATAGTATATTTATATATATATATCAGCACTTACATTACTTTGGATACCTTAGTTTTAATGGTTTGTTAATGTTGGAATATGATATATTTACTGTATATTTCAAAGCAACTCACTATAAAATTAAAGTTCACACCACACACATTTAATATGTATGATCCAATCTTTATTTAAAGTTAAGGCCATACATAATACCTGCATTAGTTACAGTAAAGTAATCAGCGGCACTTAACAGTCTTTGATACTAGGACAGTGGGTAGGGAATTTTTTTTTTTTTTTGTAAAATCGTGACATTCAGGGGGAATATCTGCCAGAATCTTGTTGATCCCTCTGCTTTAAAACAACAGTTACCCTTAATGAAGAGTTTTATTCTCGAACCCCTGCATACCAACCCAACTTAAAAGGTAGGCTAGTAACTTGCAACAACCAGGCTATTTTCAACCTCCCATGAAAATCATTTATGCTTATATCTACAAAATTTTCTAGAGAAATGTCAAATAAATCTCTTCATAAGTAAATGGTTTCAGGGGATAATAAGGAACCCCATTTCACATTTCATATAAATTCTACAACTTGGAAACACAAGTAGTCCCTGCAAGCTGTCATTTGTTTCATTTGTTAAAAGCCAAAAAATGAAGGTGCATGAAACTATGGCTTGAACTACTCTCTCTCTCTCACTTTTTTTTTTTTTTAGAAAAATGTGTTAAGCTCTTCACATAAATTTTCCTGACCTCATCCCTCATTACCCATGAAAACAACATCTAAAGGTTATAAATATACAAAATTAACAATTAGCAATGTCTTCTGAGAAACTTAGTAGGTTGTGATAACTGCAAATGCTGAAACCTTAAAACATTCTTTTATGCGACACCTCTTCAATCAAACGGTGCACAAATAAAAGGTGAACGGCGACCACTCTGTCACTGCAGAGTAATCTCTTGTTTATAAACCCTACTTTAAACATTAAATTTACAGTCACCAATTATTATTGTAAATTACCAGTAGTCTAGAAAAGCTCTACATGAAATATTCTCATACATATTTTTGCAGGGACTACCCAAGTTGCTTTAATAATTACAAATGAGAAAATACAGGTATACACAAAAAAATTACCAAATGAAGGGAACACAATCATAACATTTTCACAGCTACAGTAGTTACTCAGATTAACCATTTGCCCAGATCACCTTGCCCAAACAAGAATTACTGGGATAATCTTCATGATTATAAGAGTTAACATTTTACATCTAACAAACAAATTTTTTCACCAATTATAAATTATTTAAAGTGGTATATATTTTCATAGCATTATGGGAAAGTAAAATTTAGCTAGAGACAAGAGTTGATGGGAATGTCTAAAACATCCTTGAGAAGTTGCTTTTCCTAATTATGTATTATTACAAAGCCCCAAACTCTATACCAGGGGTTAAGAGCTTGCTTTATCACTGTACAATAAAAAAAAAAAAAAAAAAAAAAAAAAAAAGTTACCCTCAAATTCAAGATACTCTGCCTCATCATATACGATACACTAGAAAGGTGTTGTCAAGAAGTGACCAAACTTGTAAGTGGAAAACTTTCTTATATAAAAGCCTACGTAGATAAAATGCCTTTCGTACAAATCAAAAGCCCTCTAAGTCACTACATAAAAGATTTTTGTCCATGAGAGGTGAAAGTAGAGTAGGAACAGAGGCAGGATAAAAAAAAAAAGTTTGTACTTCAGTCATTCCAAGAATATCCCTGATGGTCTGTTCAGGATTCTTCTGATCTCCGTCTCGAGTAACCTATGACTAAGTAGCAGCGACTTCTTTTATTTTAAAAGTGAGGGTGAGTAGGAAATGAGTTCTTCATGGAACCAATATAGTAATGACATCCCAAACTTCAAAGAGCATTTCAGAATTAATAATCTATAGAAAGATCAAGCCAAGGCTGCTTTAAGCTCTTCCTGTGATACGTACTCCAGCAATGAGCTAACCTGAGATGTATTGTGGCAGACAGAACTGAAAAACGTATAATACCTAACACAACATCTCGATAGATATAATGAAATTAAATGTTTCCTCGAAACTAAAATATTCTTTACACTTCCAATTTTTATAGCACGTATCCTGTAAAATGCAACTCTACAGGTATGAATAAAATATATTTCCTGTATTTCAAGGTGATAAGAAAACTGTTGAAGAAAACACAGGATGATACTACTGGGCCAAAAAGAGGGCTTGAATTGAAACCTGAAAATCTACAGTACCTCCATTCAGTTAATCCACTTAGAATTATGAAACGCAGAACATTCACAAAACTGTTACTGTAAGTCACGTACTACTCAGTAATTATGAAGCTCAGCAGATAATGCACGAGGATAAGAAACATTGCTTTACAGTGGATGGAAGCAATTCCTAATGCAATATTTCTTGCTGTTTGGTGAAAGTATGAAAACCAAAGTATCAGATGCAAGCATCATAATACATCACATTACATGGCATCATAACTGGGCCTTACAAAGCATGAATCAAAGCAAACAAAGGAGTTTCAGCTGCAGTTCACTGTTGCTAGTCTGCTATTTACAGAGAACAAAATTTTACATTTCATAAACTATAAGTAACTTCAAAATTTCTCAATACAGCATTTTATTTGTTATCTGCTATCTCACTAATGAAATGTTGTCTTTTTCTCATTTTGTCTACCTCTTATCTTATCCCAGCTTGATATTCTTTATTAAATAAAAAAAAAAACCATTCTTCTCTAAATACAAAACAACAGGTTCCTGAACTGATTTCTCAGTCAGCCTCATTCTAATCATACATCTGAAGAGAAATAAGATTCTACAAATGTTTAGGTAATAGCTGTGTCAGACTTACACCACCAGATATACACTTTTAATGGAACATCACATTGTTAAAGACTTTAGTATTTTTATTTATCTATATCCTCCACATATCACATGTAAAATCTAACACAACACTAGCAATGATTCATAATGTTCATAAAACTTCTTAAAAAGTATACAATCTTTTGATAGCCTTGCATAGGACACTTTAATCGTGAAATTTTCATTTCCATTAGGCTTCTTGTTTTTCAGTGGTAACATTGAGCCTTAATATTACAGTTTCATAGACATAAAGTATTGCTCTAAGTTCGGAAGGAAAAGTGGCTTCGTCAAGACAGTGGTCAACGCGACCCTGAATCTATTCCTTCTTTCACCCACAACAAAACCCCAAATACTCTGTAACAACATTAAATGAACAAAAGGAAAAGTATGCAATCAACAAGTGTACAATCAGTCATAAAATACACCGTAGGTTGAATTGCTGTCATACAACCAAGCAACCCAGTCCCTTTTGTTGCTTTGGAGAGACACCAGTCTGTTCAGAACAATGTTTCTTTTTTAGATTTGAGGGAAAACTGATAAGACGTTTTGGGAAGCAAAACTCGGGGCTACAGCAAAGTATTCTACTGATCAAAACAACCGATCAGGGACTAGATTATGATAATAACAACAATTTCTTAAGAGTTAAGTTGAAGGTCACAATAGGTGACTAGAGTCCTGTGCAATATTTTTACCAGTATATCAGTGTTGTACAAATCTGCTCCAAAAGATACAAAAGATATTTATACCCCTTATAAATAAAACATCACTTACAATCCCGTTCACAACTACGTACAAGCATTAATGATGACAAGTCTTTGGAAGAACCAAGTGAGTGAAACAGATCTAAGTACAGGCAGTCCCCGGGTTACGACAGGTTCGGCTTACGACGTTTCAAGGTTAAGGCGCTTTTCAATTATATTCATCAAAAATTATTTCTAGGGTTACGACGCCTACAATGCTCATCTGGCACAAGAAATATTACACCAAAAATGCAAAATAATCAATATTTGAAGTTTTTTTGATGAAAAATGCAATAAGAATGCAGTCTACATAGTTTTTAATGCACCCAAAGCATTAAAAGTAAGGTTTTCTTAGGATTTTTGATGATGTTTCGACTTACGACGATTTTCGGGTTACAATGCGTCTCAAGAACGGAAGCCCCGTCGTAACCCGGGGACTGCCTGTATTGGGATTTTTGGTATGACATGGTGATAAATGATTCCTCCAAAGCTGGCCATTTCACAGCAAATCTAAAATGAGTCAAATCTGCACTAAGGGAATTATATCTCCAATACTCTGAAGCCTCCTTTATCTGTAACATCTGAGAAGAAAGCCATGGAAGTGAAGTTAAGGTGCTTATCGTAAAAGGTGAAGATAATGAAAGCAATATGTGAAACATTTTCTATTGTTCAACTGGGATAAATTAAAATTTTATAAACTAGCTAATTCTGCTACTTTCTAATTATCTAGTACAAACTATCAACGAAAAAAGGTACTGCGCTCACAAGCTGGAAAATATGAGATATTAAGGATGATAATCTAAGTGGGGCTTCTTAAATTTGAAAAAGAAAATCAGAATTTGACCTCCCATACTGAATCCCAAATATTGACTGTATTGTAAGCAAACTCAAGTGTACTTAATTGAAATGAAGAGAATTCAAACAAGAAGAATGTTGCACCATAATGTGCAAGGGGGCCCTTATTATGTTTTTGGAAACCAGATCATACAACTGCAGTAAATATTAAACTATAACTTGAAAGAGTTCAAGACTGGACTACTGTGAAAGAAATCGCAGGTTTTCAAAATTCCTTGACAGAACAGAGAAAATGAGGAACCTGATAAAATTTGGGCAAAAAAATCAAGATTCAAAACTTGTAATTATACTTTCAAAATTTAGATATCAATGATAGGCACTCCTTAAAAATGGCAAGGTTATAATAACTGGGTGAAATATTAGCCATGAGAGAACTGTATGAGAGGATAGTCAAAATAATCTAAGAAAACACAAAGGAGAGAATTTCACCATTTGACATCTTAGGATTGGTTGTTGGCTTTATAAAGTTTAGGTGTAACACCAAGAACTGGGGCAGCAAAGCCCATTCAGCGCACAACGACCTTCAGAGATTTGAATGCAAGGGAATGGTAAACATTTTCTGGTTTTGAATCAAAGTTGGCAATTATTATGTTTGAAAGAAATAAAGGACCCAAATCGAATGTAATGCCACAGTCCTCATCTTAATAACTCTGTAAGAAAATGTTTTCAGTATCAATTCAACATCCAGTCAAAAACTAGACACCAGACAGGTCTTCAAATGAAATGTCTTCGCCAAATGTATAAATTCCTACTTTCCTTATAGAAATCATAAATAATTACCCAAAATTTTTACAAATTTCAAAAGTGATAAGCTTAAGTCACCACAATATACTCATTACTGAATAGTTTGGGAATAATTTGTCGCTTAATAAGTAAACAACACTATCGTATAGTTTTAAGGCTGGTCTGACAGGTTATAATTTCGCAGCACAAAAAGTTGTGAAATCATTAGTACCAGTGTTTATTAGCTGCGTATGCCCTAATGAAAATTTAGCAGTTAACAGAAATATGGCAGTATCTTTCTCAGATGAGATGTAAATACTTATGAAGCCAAGCAATTTTAACTACAATGATTTTCCAGTACAACCAACCACAAACCTAATATTTTCCATACAACCTAAAAATGAATACAAATTTTCCCTACAAGTTACTGATACATAAAAGCAGGATAGTAGAAAATCTTCAAGCAAATACAAATATAACTTAAAACCCAGGAAAAAAATGATTAAACAGAACTAAATCCCTATATAATTATATCATAAAATACTTTCAAACGTAAAACTCTACTGGCGAAAGCATCGTTAACTTTTCTATTTCACTTCCTCATCCCATCTTACTTAACAGCACTTACCTAACCAAATGCAACTTGTATTTGAAGGCAATAGAAAGTGATTTAAATTTGTGTTTCTGCATTAGATGTTTCTGTAATTCTTCAAAATCCATCTATAAGAGATAAAAATGTACAAAAAATCTTAAGAGAGGTAAGGTACGTTTCGGTAACGTAAAAGCATATCACGACCCAGAAAATACTTTCTTAACCCAGAGAAAAATTTCCCTGCATACCACAGCCATTGGTAATGTATGTATATGCTTATTTCAATATAGGAATAACTGATGAACTTAATAGAATGTGTAACATTCATATTTCAACAATCCACACAGTGCCATGTAAATTTCAGTCACTTGCAGGGAATATAATGTACCTTGGCTATCAATGAAAACAAACAGTAGACCCCAAACTATTCAATGTTCCAGATTTGTGGTTTCAGCTATTTGCGGATTTTTCTGAGGAACGTTATGTCCACTTATTCGCGGAAAACTTGCCTCATCACGGTCTTTTTCATAGAGAAATATTCACTAATTATAGTTTTTTTATCATCATTTTCATGACTAAATGCATTTTTTGAGATAAAACTATTAAAATACTCAGGTACTATAAGCATTTTTAAGAGGGGTTTTTTGGTGTTTAAACTATCAAAATACTAGGCAGTTATAAGCATTTTTAGAGGGGTGTCAAGTACTCACGGATTTTAGCTATTCACGGGGGTTGTGGTACGCATCACCAGAGAATACCGGGGATCGACTGTATTACTTACAAGGAACTCTCAAAATATTTAGAGGAAATGACAAAATGCTTAGAATACTAAATGTTCATTTCCCTGCAAAATATTTAACTGTCATACTATACTGTATAATCTATTTCTATCTTCTCTTTCATCTGTTTTACATTGTGCCCAAACCATAATTCTGTTCAATAATGTAGGTATTTTTGTTTGTTTGTATGGTGTTTTTACGTTGCATGGAACCAGTGGTTATTCAGCAACGGGACCAATGGTTTTATGTGACTTCCGAACCACGTCGAGAGTGAACTTCTATCACCAGAAATACACATCTCTCACTCCTCAATGGAATGGCCGAGAATCGAACTTGCAACCACCGAGGTGGGACGCCAACGTTGCTGTGAACCCCACTTGAAAGTGGAGATGTACTGGGAACTTGTTCACAAAAAACTTTTGGCCAATTACAGTAGCCAAAATTGGTTAAGTTTGCTTAATAACCTGTCAAAGTGTGAACAGATCACCTAAGGCATTATCAAGCCCCAAGTATGTATACAGTACCTAACGGATACAAAAGCAACATAAATTTTTAGCAGCCTCATTTCAAACTAATGCATTTTACTTTTATTCACAGTGAAATTGTTCCATGTATATTAGTGCTCTAAGATTATGCACACAAAGACTGATATCTGCTCTCTGCTCTGTCATATAAAAAGACTGCAATGCAAATGATTTGGAAACTCAAAAGTATCTACTTTCTCATAAAAAATCTCAGGTATTCAAACAATTTTGAGGCATTTACTCTTTCTCAAATTCAAAATCTCAACATTATTCACGAGCTCAACTTGGATAAAGTCTAGCTGCTGTGGCTAATGAGAAGGGGCGGGCCAGGAGTGACCCAACCTAAATTATTTGGTAATCAAGACACCCCTTTAACCTTGTGAAATATTCAGCGATATCTAGCAAGATGGAAGAGAAATTTAATATCTGCACTAAACATGATGAGATGACATGATTAAACATGGACATACGTAACATCAGAATTCCATAACATTCAACTTATTTCAAAACCCCAACTCTTCCCTTCATACATCATATAAACAAATCTTTACAACTTGAAACTGGAAGACTTCAACACAGATAAGTGAGGCTTTCAGTATATACATAATAAGTTATGTACAGAGGCCATAACATCTCATTAAAATTCATAAACAAATTTCTCTAATATAAATGTGAAGATTATAAATTACACAATAAAAACTTACAGCAGTAATAAGACCCTGACTAAAAAATGTAACCCTTGTGACTATCAGAGAAAAAATAGTGAAAGCAACCATCCATCTCCAAGAAAATGATGATAAAACTCATACCGAAGAGGAACCTAATTATTAAAAGCATTTTTCAAATGTTTATGTACATGATATGAACACACAAATGTAGACACATGCAATAATTAATATGTAGTAAACCCATGATATGATGAATCAGTTTTAAGAAGAACCTGTTCTAGACGAAATTTACAATCTACACGGTTCTTATTTTCATTTTCTTTGTATTGTACAAAAAAAAAAAAAATGAGAAATTATTCAAAGTTTAGCAGAGACCACAGAAATGTCTAAATTACATTAGTACAGTAAAGGTTTGTTATACAGGAGATTTCAAAAGGCAGTACATCTAATCATTTTAAGAGGAAAGACAGAAGTTGCTTGCATGTAAAAGGTAAACTAATACAATTCAATACAAATTTCTTTCCAACTATCATCATAGAATTTTTAAAAAATTAGTTATTATTACAATCCTAAATACCAAAAGGTGGACTAAGAGTATTGCAATAGTATCATTAACAGATAACAATCCTGTAATCTTTTCATAATTTCCCATTCGCAGGGTCATTATGAGGGGGATAACTTTATACTTACATATCAGATACTCTGCACTTAATCAAGCTTTCTACAATCTGTGCAAGCATAAAATTTGGATCTATTGATGTATGGGATGAATGTTAAACAGCAAAACTAAAGAGAAACAAAATATAAATTACAGTACACAGATTGTAGGGAGCGCCACCTCTCCTTATATCAAACAACAAGTTCAAATGAGAGATTTTCCTTCAATTACAGGTACTGTATTCACCAAATTCAGAAAACCAGGTAATCTACTAATCAAGAGCTATGAATTATATTGGTTAAGTCTTAAAAATAGTTCAGCCAATTAGCCAATCAGTCAGGAGAGAAGCCTTCATGATATTGACTAGATATCTACCCTCAGCTCCAAAAATACAAACAATTGATATCTGTATCATATGGGTGAACCTTTCCCACTGAATGAAATATTTCTGACATTTTACTACTCCACTTATAATCGCATAAAAAATTACACATTTATAATATTTATCACTTTCATTAATCAAAAAAGTAAGGAAAGTATTTTTCAGTTCATTACTTTAAATAAGAGCAAAATCTGATCACTGGATCCATTACAGTATAATTTTCAATATCTATGAAATAAAGACATATTGTACCATTCCACCTTTTGGTACAAAAAAGTGTAATTAAATTTATGAAATGAATGAGGTTTGTATAAAAACAGCTTATCAAAAGGCAGTGGTAAAAGCATTTTAAGAATGGAGTTGGAGTTATCTTAATGAAATGATACCCTATACTAATACGTATAACCTAACATGAGAGTACAAAATATTACAACTGTATTCCTCAGAACAAGTGACCTTAAATGAAGAGACACCAATTTACGATACAGATTACACCAAAATATACAGAGCCTGCAACAAGAATATATTAACCACAAATCAATTATATATTTCAGAAAATAAATCTTGTAATATTGTATTCTACAAACCATACAATTCAGTTTCTAAACTGGTGTTTGTATACCTTCTCCCAACTTAAAGAGTACCAACTACATCAAGGTACTTTTGTTAAAGACAGTGGAATATTTCTACCAATGGTAATATGAAAAAAATGTACAACTCAAAATACCTGAATTGCAATGAACGAAAACATTGTGGATTAAATTTCCACCTCAAAAACAAAGCACTAATTTTCACTTGTGTTTATTCATTAGCCGAGTATAAAGCGAAGCTTAAATTAGTAAATGCACAACATTGCTTACAAGCAAAAAACTGAATAAAATTAAAACCTTTACAAATACAGCCTGTGTAAGAACACATCATGAGAGGCTTCAATGCTCTGCCATCAGGAGCATCCAGCTCTGTGAGGCAAGATAGATATTTTTTTTTTAAAGTCACCATGTTGAATCTAACTTCCAGAATACTCGACAGAAGTTATCATTCAAAAGAACTTCGTTTTTAGTATGACTCTCACTGTTGAATCAGACAAGTCACTTTTCTATACTCTCACATAACTGGTAAAGATGATGATTCGTTTATGAGTGAAAAGTGAAAATTACTGTAGAAAGATAACTGAAAGAAGTTAGACAGTTAGGCTGGAAGAAATAAACTGAACAAATTTTGTATTAACGTGGGACTTGAGCTTTGAAAGGTACAAACACTAGTATACTGCTTGCCACTATTTTGCCCATTTCACTGGTAAGAGACTCTTTGAAATCCTGATAACAATGAGATACAAAATCTTCAAGACACCATTTTTTCCTAATTTTACAATTACGTATTCTTTTGAAGAGACATGAAGATAGCAATACACAGTCAAGAGTGAACATGAAATAACATTACATACTGAAGACAGTGACAAACTCCAGAGGAATTCTGCACGAATAAAAAATATTAGTATAACAAAATTGCATATTTGCAAAGCAAAAGCTTTCTAACTTTTTTTATCTCTTAATATGGTTGGAAAAAACTAATGATATACAAATATCTGGCAAATATATACTTAAATAGGGTGCAAAACGCTTACTTAAATCTACTTAATAAAAAAGGCAGATAAAAGATTCAATCACACCAACAGTCAAATATACACAATAAACTTCAAAGTATACATTCCTGAGCATCCATGTGTAAAAGTGAATTGATGTAAAATTGACTGGTAGCTATACGTACTAGATATCTGGTTTTATATGTTAAAAAAAAAAAACTTCTACCATTTGGACCCACAGCAAAGTTTGGTTTAATTTGGACCATTTGCTTAGCAAATAATAATCTAGAAAGTTTAGTTTTCATTCTGATTAAGCTTCACGGGAAATACTAGACACAAAACAATCAAGAGAAATCTGGAGCATTGAATAATGTGTGAAAAACCTCAACTAAAACAAATGTAGTACGTAGATACTTACTGGGATAGACTGAGAAGATTGTTATAAATGGAATCAATGCCTGTCTATAAATAAAAAAATCTTCGGTAAAATTTATTGGATACTTACCCACTGTTAAAGATAGCTTATATCTCCTTGCCTACTGGTACAGATTGCCGAGATACTATAAGCTATCGTTGACGGTAGGCAAGGTTCATCGCATATAATTTGATTTCCACACCAGGGTAAGGGAAGAGTCTAGAGGAACATTTACTTGATTCAATATCAAAATTTACTTTTATAATGGCAGTCAGCTTTACATATCATCAGGAACATAAACTTGTGTGAGGGCTTTATTGTGCATTGAAAAGATATTTCACGTTTTTTATTAACTCCAATGAAAATATTGATCAAAGAGAGCGTAAAAGGTCACTGATATGTATCTTAGGATCTTCCAAGAAGGAGGCTTGTAACTATTACCTTCATAGCCTAAATTAACAAGAAAAATTATGAGTTACTTATTTACGGTATTGTACAGATATGCCAGCAAACATATTTTTAAATACTGCAATTATAAAAGCTATATCATAACAGCTAAGAAGCCATTTATGCTTACTAATATACAAGAAGTTATTGTACAAATTATCTCTTTTCTTTTCAAAATGAATCACAGGGGAGAGGTATTGGGAATGGAAATAAAAATTAAGATAAAAGTTGCTATACTGAATATCCTTGAAGCTCCAACAAAATCTTTTTGCCAAAGTAAGATACTGCTCATGTCATTAAACTCAGAAATAACTCTTCAAACACACCATCTACAATGAAATGGCTCAGCCTCTATTCTCATTAAAATGGTAGCCATAGGTGAATGCTACAGATGCTACCAGTACCCAAATTGTTCATTTTCTGTAAAATAAGCAAGAAAGAGATGAAAGCAGGGAACAAAAGACAACTAAAGCAAAAACGAACTTTTCACAAACGAAACAGCAGAGTTAAGAGTCCCCTTGCGTACCTGAAGTACGGCTTCCCCAAGACACAGAGGGAACATTTGAGTAACAAAAGTAATTTTAACAGCAATGAATAAAAACAGATGTTTCTTAGGTTTACGGGGCACTAGACGTACTAAACTCAATTTTTTGAGTTGTAATTATCGCTTTTGAGTATGGTACGTACATAGAACAATCATCACCAACAGTTCATTATTATACACTCAGCACCTAAACAAACAAAAGGAATATTTGTATATGAAAGAATCCCACACGCTGAACACATACCCATACTGTAAACGAGTGCAAATCAGGCGAGCAAAGCTTCAATGAAATGATTACATCATACTGCTTGGCAGCTTGTAAGCTTAAGTCACTTCAGCAATCAGCATACATAGGAAACAATAATCAACAACAAATCATTTTCCTCCAGCACATCATCCCATATAAGAAGCATATGAACTGGTATTTAGAAAATGATCGAATAGGAAACGATAAAATCAAATGTTCACATTAAGCAGATTGAAATTCCGCATTATGTACCATCAGCACACAAAAATTTTTAATGTGTAAAACTCTCATAAACAAAACCCCCAAAAAAACAAGGTCTTGAAGTAAAATAAGCTAAAACATTAACTCAAAACTACTAGGACTCTTAGAAACCTATGGACTTTATGGAATAAAATCTCAACATTCACCTAAATCTATCCGTCAACAATAAATGCATATGCCAATATACATTTCCCTTGAAACCCCTTTGTTCTATACTGGAAACCCTATTCGCCCTCTAAGCAGTGACCTACATTTTTGTGATTAGATTTTGCCCACCGTTTACTTCTAATGGACTTCTGATTGGATGCACCACATGATCGAGGACTTCCTCTTCTCTCTTAAAGTCTTCTCCTTCACTGACTGGCGGCGTGATGTCTTCCGCAGACGTGTTCGTCTCGAAGTGTCTCGGAGACTTGAGTATGGCTTTCATTTCAAACTGCTGCTGCTGAGACTGCTGCTGCTGCTGCTGGCTCGTGATGATGGTGACGTCATTGCCGTCAGAATCACTGTTCATTACAGCACTGTTACGATTACTACTGGTTCCGTTACGGTTCTCTTTGTCTTTTTCCTTGTCGTGCTTGTGTTTTTCTTTCTTTTCACTACCCTTTTTCTCACCATCCTTTTTGTCACCGTTTTTGCTCTTCTCTTTTCTCTTCCCTAAATTAGGTATTGGAATGTTTGGAGTCACAAATTTTTTCTCTTTGCCCTCTTTGTCTTTGTCTTTCTCTTTGTCCTTCTCTCTACCTGAGCCTTGAGGAGTTCGAATGGGTTTGTTTGAAATTTTTTCATCACCATCCCCTTCTTCTGAAATAGAATTGAGCGGTTTCCCATCCTCCGTCTGCTGAATGGGAATATCATCTGTGAAAAGATTATGATTTTTAAATCCATTATGATTATGCCAAAGAAAAAAAAAAAGGTGGAAGAAGGTAATACTCCATAGATTGGAAGAGAACAATCCAACAGTTCCTGAGTCCAAGGTATGTACCAGCCTAAATAATGGATACAGTAGAAGTGTCAAAAACATTTTTTTTTCTTTTTTTTTTAGGAAAATTTTTACCTAATACTAATTGAAGGAATGTACTTACATAATTTTGCTCCACTTTGAAATCTTAGGAAACTGCTTGTTTATAGTAACTACAGACTAATTTTACTTCAACTGAGGTTTAACAAATAAAATTTTGAATATTCTTTGCTACTTTTGATAAGTCTTCATGTCTATGTAAATTTAAGTTTTCCCTTTCCTTATTTCATGGAGGAAAAGGGTTGACAAATAAATTCATATCCATACAACGGTCATCAACACTTTATTTACTTGTCCTGAATGGAATTATACTATACTAAATACAGGTGATTTTCATCCCAACTAAAAACACTACCAAATGAAACTTTTGAATCCAGCCTCTCACAGCTGCAAAACGGTTTTTATTTCCTAAACCCTTTCATGGCGAAGAGCTCAAGATAGGTACGGTTACCGAAATGAAGTTGAGTCCCTACAAATGAGTGCTATGATAAAAAAAAACTTTTCCTAGACATGAGAAACTCACCTATGAAAGGGACAGAATACGTGATTCACAAGGCACTATTACAATAACACCTACACAGTAATCTCTACAGTTCATGAGTGTAATAATACAAAACAAGCAACTTTCCAATTTCTAAATTACAGTTGAGACCTATCTGGACCTCTTGACAAAGTATATGTGAACTTTACTGACAAAAGATTCGGCTTCAGCCTGCATCTATAGACAAACAGCAAGACCAAAATACTGAATATTGCTAATCATCTGAAAACATCTGCAATGTTTTCAACTTAGCTTAATGATATGCAAGAGACTTGTATTAACCCTAGACTCAGGAAGTTACAGTATATATAAATATAAAAGTATATTGTGCAGCAATTTTCAACTAAAAAAAAAGTAACACTACAATTACTATTTGATTAAAATAAATACATTATGGGATGATATGGATAAAACTGATGTACCAATGAAGGAGATAAGGCAGGCCATGGCCAAATAAAAAAAGGAATGTAGAAGTATATCCAAGAGGAAGTAGATGTATATAAAGTATAAGTGGCTATATATACACTTACTCTTGTTCCAACTACGAACAACAAAGCCTGAAAAAGGTACTAATGTTGCTTTGACTATTCAATCTAAATCCAGGTAAATGATTCAGCTTCTATCTCAATAAGCACTCTCTTAATTAATATCCCTTGGGCTTTATTGTCCAAAAAAAAAAAAGAAATATATACTGCATGTAACTAATGTTACTGGTACGTGCTCAATGGGTCAAATTCAAACTGTCCGTACGAATAAATGGTATGCTGTATTGTACAATACAGTCTGACAGTGGTGATCAACATAATACAGTGCTTCAACATTCAACAAAGAAAGTGTTTCTTTATAAACATTCAAATGCTGTACTTCCCTGTGAAGCATAATGACAGCTTCTATCATACACATTATAGGTTATCTTGAACACTGATAAGTACTGTAATGTAAAACTAAGTCAACCAACAGTAGAGTCGTAATGTGTACTTCATGTTCAACTCAACATCCTACGGGATCAAAAAAATGACTAGTAAAATGTAGTCTAAACAAACAGTGAACCAACTCAACTGACCAGTGACTGAATATTCTGTCACCAACAGATGTCTGGCCTGTCAAAATATAGTACAATCTACCAAATCATCTTTGATACCCAGTAGGAGAATTGACATGGCTTACTACTAAAACTATGTAAGATGTCTGTGTTTATATCATAAACAACAAACTTAAAAACATGCACCCTTTCTTGGTACAATTAAACTAGCTGTAGGGCAGCAAATTATCATAAGATATAACTAAGTATAAAGAGAACATACCAAAAGCCATGCGAACTACTAGACAAAATTACATTAACTGCAAAATTACTAACCTATCAGCAAGTGAACGAAACCACTTACTATGGGTTTTAACGTTTAGTCACACCTTCAGCTTGGTCCCTCCAAAAGAACAAAACCTTTAATACTCTTCCACCATCATTTCCTTATATATTCCACTCGTTGGGAGAGTTACCTTTGCTCAACTTGACTCCAAGATGAAGATACTAGAGATAGGTTCCTCTTTACTTATCGTCTGCAACTTTTTGCTTAATTGTAATTCAATAAATGCAAGAGAGTAACTGTAGCAAGTGCACTGGCAAAGTTGAATTTATGCTGAGAATCTCCAGTCGATGATCTGTTATTCTTTCACTTTGACTTGATGTCCATCTCACTACAATTTTTACAGCACCAAGAGTATAATGGCACTGTAAATTAATGTTATACACACACGGGCTGTGATATAATGTACTTGTGTGTGTGCCCGTGACCTTCCTTAAATATCACAAACAGTTATAGAACATTTACTTACACTAGAAGGAATTCTAAAATGTCAACAGTCACTTCTAGATACTGTATGGTTGAGAAAAAGCATGAGGCTGTTAACATCCTTAAAGCTTACATCAGAAAAGGCAAAGTTTTCCTCTCCCAAACAGAGGAGTCAAAGAGCACACTTGAGTCAAGATTTGGTGCATGTAAGTCTTTTAAGAAAAAGTGGTAATAAATGCTTCACAGCCCCATCACCCCACTGGCATTATCGTAGGTTTATAATACTACTATTATGCAAATCTTAACACCCAAGTTTAATCATGAACTTTTTGGGTACACTTAGCAAAAACTATGGAGGAGGACATGATACTACATCCTTAAATTAGATGGTATTGCATGGCACCTTTAAATATCCCAGTAGCCTTCCTCTGTCATCTGCCCATCAACAATTATGCTCCTTGGCCTAACAGGACGTCCAGACAAGTCTGTAGAATAACGATGGAGAGTTTTGCTCGGGGTCGATGGTGCCGACTGATGCTGGAGAGCACTGAACCTCCTACCTGTTTCTGAAGTATGCCTCACATGACCTGGATATTTAACATCAATGCTATGAGAAGGAGATGACGGCCTTGATCTGTCCAAAGAGCAATCATCATCCATGGTCATATTTTGCTGGTTTCGAGGTTTATGCCCCTGATTAGGTGACAAGTTTTGCAGTGCAGCAAATGGATTATATGACTTTAAGAATACTATCAACTTCTTGTCTGATGTGGGTGAATGGTCTCTTGGTGATGTTTCTGTCGACATGTTGGAAACTTCAACTTTACCTGGGTTAACGTCTGGTGAGGGCTGCCCACTCGAGGCTGTCCTCTTGTGTTTGCGACTCAAATGCATATCAATGAAATGCCCTTTAGGAACAGATGACTGAGATGTAACCTCGACTTTAGCATTTGATGGTCTAAAAGAAAGATTAGGAGAATCAGTGGGCTTGCCATGGTATGCATCAAAGCCACCCTGCCCACTTGAAGGGGTTCTTTTGTGTTTTCGAGATAAGTGCAAGTCATGTAAAATACCCTTTGGTGACTGTGAACCCTCCCTGCTTTGCCTGGGTGACAGGTTAGGAGATTCATTAGGTTTTGTGGGCTGGAGATCACCCACAGCGAGCCCTCCAGACGGGGTGCGCTTATGCTTGCGACCAATGTGAAGATCCAAGAGATGGACTTTGGGTGACTGAGATCCAGTTTCTTGCTTCAAGGTGAAAGACCTAGAACTTGAGTCCTCATTTCTCCTGGACTCTAAATTCTTAAAGATCTTGGACTCTGGTATCATCTTTAGTGCATTTATCCCCATCTGAGGAGTAAGCCTGGAGACAGAGGGACCAGCTGGAGGTGTGGTAGAACCAGAAGACTGAGTGTGGCTTTGTGTCGACACCTGCATTTGCTGCAGTGCTGCGTCACGCCATATATCCTGATACCGCTCCAAGGTAAATGGATCCTCCTCATCACCAGTATACTCTAACAGATCATCTACCATGCCGCATGCAATGAACGTGCAACATAAATATTAATTATCAAAATGTTATTAAAATATGAAAGCTATGAGAAGTACTGTATCATCTAGGCTAATGTTACATATAAAGCCTTATTGTTACACATCATTTTATCAGACACTTGACTATTCTTGGTCTAACACACAGCATACTTCTCATAAGAAATAAAATGCCTTTGTTTCTAAGTCACTACGAACTGTAAAAAAAAACAATCTGAACACTAAAGTTCCTCTAATTGCACAATTCCTCATGCTGTGCACAAGACGACACAAAGCCGTGTATCTAATAATATGACTAATGTTTAGTATAAACCTTTGCATCCACTACTCTGAGGTCATAAACAGGGGGTTTGGAGGTGGTGGTGGAGATGACCAGGGACGATTATACAGACTGGAACAAGTGCCTTAATCTGCTCGTCACTTATAAATAAATAAGCGTCTCAGCATGTACAGTACGACCCTTAAGACAACAACAGTAATAATGGACAATAAAATGCATAAAGTGACCAGAGTAAAGATTTGTATATATCACAATAAACAAAGCAAAAAAAAAATTTTAAACATTCCATTATAAATACACTGATCTAACATTATTTCTTTATTCTGGCAATGGAACTGTAATTTAGACACAAAAAAAAAGGTACAAAAAAGAGAAAGATTTCAGCCTTGACAGAAAAGGGCGTTGACAAAATACCTATTGCCAAAGCCCTAGAATCTTCAACGAACAAGCTAATAGCTATGAAAAACATGTGCTTAAGTCTACTACAGCTTGTGTACAACTGAAATGCTCAGAAGCTTCTGCTGTTATTATTTATTTAAAAGGGGGAATGAGATCTCATGATCACATTTCTTATTTATATTTCCAAGCACAAACATAAGTTAGCTTTCTGAACTGACAAGAAACTCCACAGAGACGGGGTCATCTCTTTATTTCTCGTCTATCTGGACAGGAGTAATCTATAAAACGACCGCTGATTCAGTCATCAAAGAGCAACAAAATGACAAGATAAAGGATATAATGATAACCATGCAAGGGTATTTTTTGGAAGTCTCTGCCTACCTTCCACCAAAGGCAACTTTCACTGAAGGGCAATATGCTGACAATTCACAATGGACAGTCCCTAGTAAAGGCACTTAAGTTCAGAAGGGTGGAATGGATGGAACAAAGACTATACTTCTGTTAATGTGGGAGGGACAATGCACCACTTTGAGGATCATGTCTAGATGCTTGAGCACATTTGTACGAGAGGATTCAACCTGGTCACTCCACCACTCCAATTTCCCTCTAGAAATATGAAGAGATCATGTCAAACGGCCTGATTCAACATCGACTCGGAATGCAAAGAATCTGGCATTTACTATCTTTCAAAATGTGGATCGTTACTCTACGACAAAAGATTTGTAAAGGCTATTTGAGAATGTGGGACTTCAAAAGGATATTGGAAAACGACCACAAAAATGCTAGATGATCCCTCACAAAAGAATGACTTATAAGATCAAATCAGTCTAACAGTTAAAACAATTAAAATGCAAGCACTTCTCAATTGTGGGATAACTGATTTATCTAAAAACATAATCAATTTAAGTAAGATAAAAGTGGAATTTATATTTCCAAACTCTTGACTTCAAACTTTACCAAGTTTGTGCTTGAGATATTCTGTGCTGAAAGTTTTTAAATTATTCTTAACAGTTTGTGGCACATTTGAAAGAGAATTAAATGAATGCTGCTAACTTCATTACTATATAGACAGTAAAGAAAAAAACGAGGAGTGTCTAGCAGGAGAGTTTTTATAGTCAAATGTCAAGAAACCCACAATCATTAATACTGGTGATACAAATACAATTATGTATAGTAATCATCTCCTCACATTCTCTTGCAAAAGGTCACTTCTTTTTCAAAAGAAGGATTTATAGTAATACTGTACTTCCCTTTACAGAATATCAAAATCAGAAGCAAATAATAAATCCTCAACTACTATAGCTTTCTTCTGCATATTTACACATGTAACTATACAAAGTCTGCAAAGTCGAAATCATAAAGAATATACAATCCTACACGAAACATATCAAAGTATGTCAAAGTATACTGTAACATGAATTTTTTTTAACTTTACAACACGACAAAGCATCACCTCCCTACAAATAGTTTGCTTATAAAAAAAAAAGCTTAACAAGACCAGAATTAACTGTGACTAATAGGGCTGTCCAAGAATCAGGTAGAAATGTGAAAGTTTATCCACAAAAATTTATATGTTGCTCAATAAGTTCAACTTTTTTCTCATTGTTTATAAAAGTGAAATTTCTTTTCAGGAGAAACTGTCCAAAACAAATTTACAAAAGAGAAACTTTATCTTTATTGTAAAGAAGGCAAACTACAGAAAAATAACTTCTTATAATAATACTAAAATCTTTCTTCTGATTAATTTGACTATATTCTCAACCTGACCCATAACACATGGACCTAGACATAGGAGAGTGTGCGAGGCATATGAGAGTGAACAGAACTTTGTTCACAACCAAGCTGATGTAAAAGCATTAATGATGATAATGAATTCTGTGGCAAACTATACTAAACTACATTTGTTTTGCATACTGCTATATTGAGGATGCTGAATCTATATTAAAGAAAACACCAGAGTAACCTTGGGTTTATAACCAAAATGAAAATAGAAAATAGTAATAAGGAAAACATTTCTCTCAAAGGTCCTTGAGAAATATGCACTTGTTCTAGCATGATAAAACGAAGTGTGATCAAGATGAGGAATCAATGAACATTTGATGGTTTGGTCACTCCATTTCAACACTCCTGAAACGTAAAGCATTTCAACCCTTCTTCTAACTCTTTCAAAACTAGAGCAAAGTATATCTCAAGCACAGTTAATCGGGTAGACGACATTACAAAACAGTCAAATCAAACCTGGCAAAAATTTGTCAATTAAAAAAGAAGAAAATTTTATATAATCTACTTAACACATGAAACAAAATACAAAACCAGAAATTCAAGTGTATGGAAGAAAAGATAAAAATGAAATGAATGTTGGGATATATTTTTAACATAAAGAATAAAAACCAAAATACTACACTATATTCATACTAGTATACAAAAGACAGAAACAGGTAAGAAATACACCTTGATTCAGATGCTGTGTAAATCCAGCATTTTGTTCCCCTTTCCTTTCAAGTATAGACTTTTTTTTTTCACTTATTGGGGCTCCTAAAGATTAAAATTAAAACCTCCAACTTTCGGACAGTAAAAACATGAATTTCTTCAGACCTCCTACACTACTCGAGACAACAAGGCTGTTCATGGAATGGAATCTATTTGAATAACACTACAGTACTCTTGTCATTGTTATCTAAAAATGAAGAACCCACATAAAAACCTCTTTCACAGACTTTGTTCATTGAATTAGTGAAATGATCCTTGGCACCTATCTGAAGTAGTTATTTCCCAAATACCTGACAGAGGAAATGACCAATCCCCTCATGGTGAAAGTTTCATGCAAAAATTATACTACCTACTTACTCACTGCAATGAATATTCAAGAGGAGTCAAAATTATTGCAAAAGGAAATGATGACATTTGCATACATAAAATCTTGTGATCTTAAATTTTTTTTTTCACTTATCAAATACAAAAGAAACTGTCCTACTTTCATATTTCCTAGAGAAATATAATTACAAATTCTTCAACGGCTCTCTACTCAAAGTTTGATGAAAGAAACCATTACTTTTCAGTTTAAAAGTACAGTGGTACCTCGACATACAAAAGGATCAACTTACGAAAAACTTGAGATACGAAAGCAAATATGAAGATTTTTTTGGCTCTACATACGAAAATAGTTAAAGTTACGAAAGGTTGTTACTGTAAAGTCCCAAGATTCGCCCGGACCACCGAGAACAATTTTAAAACTCGCGCCCCGCCAACTGAGTAAACTCGCCACCATCCTCCCGCTCTCCCATTGGTTCCTGATGCTAGTCACCCCATAAGATCCTGCTCTCCTATTGGTCAGCATCTACCCCATGTGCTCTATGTATTCTATTGGTAAAAGGATGCTGTAAATTGAAAAACTTATTCATGCAATACATTTAATAAAAAAAAAAAAACACTAGGTAAAGACAGAATAAAGAATAGAAATGAATGGTTATTATACTGTTTGGTAGTTTCAGTAGTTGAAGAGAGATAATGAAAATTTGATTACTGTACGTACTGTGTGCTAGGTGAAAGTGGTTGCTTGGCGATCGTTCGGTACTCGTAAGTGCTGAACGTAAACAGAAGTTTGGAAGCTTTTTTTTTTTTGTTTGATTGTTTATTATAGTTAATGGTTACTTAATAATTATTTGAAATGAGTACATGCAATACATTTAATTAAAAAAAATTGTGAATTAGATATCATAAAATATAAAATAAATCAGACTGCTATCATCGAAGCCAACAAATACATATTTTCTAGAATTCTTCTTCGGTTTTAATATTACGTATATGTTTCATTATAGCTGTCAGTAACTCGGTATCTCCATTAGGTAAAGATAGATTGAAGAATAGAAATGAATGGTTATTATACAGTTTGGTAGTTTCATTAGTTGAAGAGAGATAATGAAAATTTATGGCTTACTGTGTGCTAGGAAAAGTGAT
The DNA here is from genome assembly GCF_015104395.2 of Macrobrachium nipponense. Lineage (NCBI taxonomy): Eukaryota > Metazoa > Arthropoda > Malacostraca > Decapoda > Palaemonidae > Macrobrachium > Macrobrachium nipponense. Next base: position 7,712,682 of record NC_087209.1, on the reverse strand, counting down.
TGCTTGGCGATCGTTCGGTACTCGTAAGTGCTGAATGTAAACAAACGGTTGGAAGGTTTTTTTTTTTTTTTTTTTTGTATTATAGTTAATGATTAATTAATAATTATTTGAAATGAGTATATACTAATTATTTATACATTTTATTGGCATATTCTAAGCTTTTAGCTTCTTAGGTTTAGAGTCAGAATCATAGACTAGGCTACAGTAGCAACCGCTAACATAGCCTAGGCTTATTGCTAAGGGACATATGCTAAAGTCCTAATATATGCAGTAAAAATGGGGTTGAACATTACATGCAGTTGAATATTACTCAAGTATGTACAGTATTTTGCCTTTTTGGAGTCATATTTCTTCTGTCGGATCGGCGTCGTAACCCTAGAACATGTGTTGTAAGCCTGGAAATATAATTTACTGGGGTGTTTTTGTAGGGCTTGGAACGGATTAGGCATTTTACATGTAAAATGCGGTTCAAGATACGAAAAGCTCAAGATACAAAGGCCGCCTCGGAACGGATTAATTTCGTATGTTGAGGTACCACTTTATACTGTTAATTTTAAGTCTATGTGCCTGAAAGCTAAAATCTAACTCAATTAACTTATTAGATAGCCTGCCATCTGTGACTTTCAAAAGCAAATCCAACATTTCAATAAAGTGCTCTACTATTCAACAATTTAGTTTCAACTTTAAAATTTCTAAAACCAAACACTGAACTATAGTTTACATGACCCAAACTTTTTGTAATAACATTAATGGGCTGTGACACTGCTGAAGCCCAGACTTCTTTGTGTGTGCAAATGTATTACATGATTACACACGACAAACAAACACTCGCTCTCACGCCCATAAATTATGCTGACCAAAATTTTATGCAGGTGCACCATGAACCTATCCAATTCTAACAAACCCTAAACTGCAACTTTATCAAAAACAGAGAATGTACGATTTGCACAGACGTGGACAGAATTAACAAGCCCTGTATGTAATTCAAATTCTCTAGAGAAGAAGAAAAAGAAATGACAGCATATGAAGAAAAGATCACATTAATGCCTACACTTGCAATGTTAGTCACAAGAAAGTATAAATCTCAACAACTCACTCAACCATGCTTATTTTTGCAAGTCACGAAAGTTACTGTCTTATTTTTTTTAACGGAAGGCCCTGAGTCACATTCACTTGCCTTCATAATGTCTGTTTAATCACAGTACATTTCCATATGGACTGGAATGACAATGTTTAGATCAAACAGTGAGTCAAGACAGTGCATACATTCACTAAAACGATCAATTGCATATGTTCACTAAACAGATTAGTACCAGTCACACAAATAGGATAAATGTAAATAAACAATGTACCTAGTTTATAAATCAGCCTTATTTACACAAATACTGCTTAAGTAGAATAATTAACATACAAAAAATGCATTAAAATATATGGAGACTTATGATACATAAAACAAAGTAAAAAAAAAAAAAGACACAGGACAAGTTGTGTGTTTGAAAACAATTTAACTTTGTACACAAGTGGCATAAAGAGAATTACTAATCCATAAAGAGTTTTAAAATGAAGTCATTCTTTTATATTGAACAGCAATAAAATACTGAGTGGGTATTATTGAAAAAATATGATATTGTTATGATACAATAAAGTTTGTTCATACTTACCTGGCAGATATATATATAGCTGTATTCTCCGAAGTCCGACAGAATTTCAAAACTCCCGGCACACGCAGTGGTCGGCCAGGTGGTAGTACCCATTCCCGCCGCTGGGAGGCGGGCGTAAGGAACCATTCCCATTTTCTGTCAGATTTTTCTAGTGCCACTGTCTCCTGAGGGGAGGTGGGTGGGCACTTTGATTATATATATCTGCCAGGTAAGTATGAACAAACTTTATTGTATCATAACAATATCATTTTGTTCATGAATCTTACCTGCCAGATATATATATAGCTGAATCCCACCTTTGGAGGAAGGGGGAGACAGATTCGATTTTGGGAAACAATTGCATATATATGATTGATATTTTGGTTCCTTAACTGTTAGCATAGCTGACTTCGTGAGTACCGTCACCCAAGTCTGCTTCTGCTTTACTAGAGACTCCAGCTAGGTAGTGACCTGTGAAGCTGTTGAGTTCTAGAAGATCTGTCAACGGGGGCGTGACCACAATGCAACTAGATCCTATATTATAGACCTCCAATTTCGGTACTGCATTCCTAGAGGTGCCAGCAAGGACGTGACCTGTGTAGCTGGTGCGCTCTAATGAACTGTCACGGGGAGCGTGACCACAATGTGACAGATCATATAGGTGTTGTTTAGACACCGAATGCTGTTAATGCTTCACTGGAGGTGCCAGCAAGGACATGACCTATGTAGCTGGTGCGCTCCAGATGATTTGTCAATGGGGGCGTGACCACACTGTGACAAAAACATTTTACCCTACTATGAGGGCGAAGCAAAAACATTACCACCTGACCTAGCCTATCTGGTTAAACTTCGTAAAACCAAGGCTAATGGAGGGAAGTCCGCCTAAGGCGGCCTACCCAAGACCACAAAAAAACTAAACACCTACATAAACATAATAAAAATAAAAAATAAAAAAAGAAATAAAATTAAAAAGTCCAAACTAACATATTATTTTCTAAAAGATAGGAAAGAGATACTATTCTGTCCCCATAAATATTGTCTGCTGCGACATATGGGCCCAAAGAGTAGCAGTTCTCGTATGTAATCCTCACCTCCCGAAGGTAGTGAGAGGCAAACACTGAATTACTACGCCAAAATGTGGCATTCAAGATGTCATTGAGTGCCATGTTCTTTTGGAAGGCTACCGACGTAGAAATAGCCCTCAGTCCATGCGCATTCACCTTCACCCTTTCATATCACTGTCTTGACAGGATGAATGCACTTCCTTGATGGTGCCCCTCAAGAAAAAAGCCAAAGCATTCTTTGACACTGGTAAAAACCTTGGCTTCCTGACCAAACACCACAAGTTATAAGAAGGACCTCTTATAAACCTTGGTTCTATCTTTTCAGACAGAGGGTTGACTTCCTAGCTATTGCTTAGGAGTCTGCTTCGTCTCAAGAGCCTCAGCGAGGATGTGACCTATGGTAAGAGTTCTTGTGGGTTTGCCGATGGGGGTTATCCACTTACTCGGCAATAAAGCCTAAACTGGCAATTTGTCAATGGGTGCTAATCCTACTCATATGACCATATACCTATGCCTATTAGCATAATTAAGGAGCACAACACCGATCCCGATCACCTGATCCTAACACGAGGGTTAGCGCTTAATTTTAAAAAGAGTTAAACTAAAAATTAACTCACTAGTTAAGGATCAGTGTCGGCTCCCTATCCCAGCAACGTATCCGCAGACACGAAACAACCAAGAGAAAAGGATCTCTTGTAGGTTGAATTGACATCCTTCGTGTAACGGGAGGTCAACACAGAATTGCATCTCCCGTAAGTGACAGCTCATATGTCCTTTATGACATATTGTTATGGAACCAAGAAGAATTCATAATAAAAGCTCGCACTTCCATGCATAGGTTCGAATGGTACTGGACATGAGGAACTTCAGAACTACATCCAAGTTCCAAGAAGGCAACTTGGGTGTTTGAACCTTCATCATTTCGAAAGATCTCAAGAGATCGTGAAGGTCTCTGTTGTCCGCCAAGTCCAGGCCTCTGTGCCTAAAGACAACTAAAAGCACACTCTTATAACCCTTGATTGTAGAGACTGCAAGTTTAGATCCCTTCTCAGAAAAGGAAGTCAGCAATCTGGCTCACAGGTCGTGGTGGACGGAGGAAAATGCAGTTTCTTCTTGCACCAACTCCTGAAGACTATCCACTTCGATTGTACACTGCGTTGGAAAACGCTCTTCTTGCACTGGCGATAGCTTTCGCCATTGACGTATAAAAGCCTCTCGCTCTGGCCAACTTTTTGGATAGTCTGAATGCAGTCAGACTCAGAGCGAAGAGGCTTCTGTGGTACCTCTCGAAGTGGGGCTGTCTGAGTAGATCTGTCCTTACTGGAAGCGTCCTCGGGAAGTCTACTGCAAAAGCCATGACCTCTGTGAACCACTCTCTCGCAGGCCAGAACGCGAACAAAGTCATTCTCGTCCCTTCCGACACCGCAAACTTTCTCATGACTTCCCTAAGATCTTGAACGGGGAAAGGCGTACAGGTCCATCCCCGTCCAGTCCCAGAGAAGTGTGTCTATCGTCACTGCAGCTGGGTCGAGTACTGGGGAGGACAGTACAGTGGAAGGCTCTTCGTTCTGGACGTCGCAAAGATATCCACGAGCGGACGTCCCCATAACCCCCACAGCTCTTGGCATACCTCCTGATGCAGAGTCTACTCGGTTGGCAGAAGTTGACCTCGTCTGCTGAGGAGATCTGCCCAGACAATCTCTACTCATGCTACAAACTTCGTAAGGATCATGACGTCCAGTGCCCTTGCCCCACAGCAAGATCTCCTTTGCCAGAGCAAAAAAAGGGACTGAGACTGTGTTCCTCCCTACTTCTTCAAGTACGCCAGAGCTGTGGTGTTGTCTGAGTTGACTTGGACTATTCGACGAGAGACTTTTTCTTGGAAAAACTGGAGAGCTAAAAAGATGGCTGCCATTTCCTTTAGGTTTTATGTGCCAGGATACCTGTTCCCCTCTCCAGGTGCCTGCCACTTCTTTCCCCCTAATGATGCTCCCCATCCCGTGGTGGACGCGTCGGAGAACAACACTAGGTCGGGGCTCTGAAGCTTGAGAGACACGCCCTCCGACAGCTACACTGGATCTAGCCAACATTTCAAGTGATGTTTTTACCTCTCCTGAAATTTCCAAGATCATGTGTAGATTCTTGTTTTCTTTCCAATTGTACTTGAGAAAAAAAAATTGTAACGGTCTGAGGTGCAGTCTCCCCAAGGAAACAAACTTCTCCAGCGAGGAAATGGTCCCCAGTTAGACTCATCCATTCCCTCACCGAGCACGAATCTTTCTTAGGAAGGCTAACACTTTGTCTAAGCCTTGCTGCTGACGTCCTGGGACGGAAAAGCTCGAAAAAGCCACTGAATCCATCTGAATCCCAGATACACGATGGATTGGGTTGGGATCAGATGTGACTTTTCGAAATTCACCAGTAGTTCCAGGGACTTCACCAACGATTAAGTTGTTTGAAAATCCTTAGACACCGCGTTTGAGTGGAGGCATGAATGAGCCGGTTAGTCCTTCGAAGATAACAATTGCGAAGGAGAAGACTGAGGGGCCGCAGGCTGACTATTCTTCAAAAGAGGCTCGAAGCCATCGAACCAAGACCTCTTCTTCTTCTCAACTGACACACGTTCGGGAAGATGGTAACCGTGCTCTCTAGACAACCTCTGGAGAGCTGCATGAAATTACTAGAGAGCAATGGCCAACTGGCGAAAGAGACGGAACAGGAGGGAAGGATAACGGGACCATGCACCTGGACTCTTGATTGGCAGCTTGATCATTCCTTCCTCTCGCGATGTGGCTTTGCTTTCTCACTGCAATCAACAAAAATGAAATTTTCATTATTAAAATGAAGTTTTATTGTATACTTACCGAACAATTATAGAGCCGTGATTTCCACGAGCTTGGGGCAGGATACTAAATTCAAATTTAGCGCGTCGGCGTCGCCCAACACTGGTGGTGATGACGTCATCTCCTGCCACTCGCGGGGGAACCAGGTACAACTGCCCAGGTGAATCCAATTCTTTCTCGCCCGTCCGTCCACCTAAGGGGAGGAGGTGGTTATATATCATATTGTTCGGTAAGTATACAATAAAACTTCATTTTAATAATGAAAAAAAAAAAATTTCATTTTTATTGTAGTGTCTTACCGAACAATTATAGAGCTGATTACACATTTATGGGAAGGTGGGATTCAGTGGACCACTAGTATTTTTAAATGGTTACATTTATTGCAATACCAGTAAACACTCAAGGTGTCTGTGTACCTTACCTTGTAAGAGAGCTACAGCAGACTGTTACTGCCTCTGGTCGGTGCTCTTCTTACTATTGTAGAGGAATTGGAATTTGACCAAAGTTAGCCTCTACAGGAGTGGAATCCTTCCGTAGTTCAAGCGAGTCAAGGCTGACTGACGAGGATAGTAACAACAAAGATTGCCCTTGCCCTGGCTAAGACCAGAAATTCAATCATACAAAACATTTGTCACAAACACCAGATTTAAAAACATATATACCCAACCATTGTAAAATCTGACCTAACAGACTGGTGAGTATCCCAGGTACTCAGTACCCCCAGCTTCCCTTGAACTCGACAACCTATTCAAGGTGAAAAGTTAGCATAGAGGTGACGACCCCTGTGCCGTTTCTCCCAACACCATGCCAGAAACCGCCACCGGACCTAACGTTTTACAATTCTCGAAAACCGTTTCTATCTCTTTGAGATAATGACTCGCAAAAAAACCGAATTCGATCTCCAGAACGTGCTCTGAAGAATCGAAGCTAAAGATAAATTCTTTCTGATGCTAAAGAAGTTGCCACTGCTCTAAACCTCGTGAGCTTTAACTCTCAGAACGGAAAGATTGTCGTTCTCGGACTGCGAGTGAGCTTCCCTGATAAGCTCTCTAATAAAGAACGATATAGCATTCTTAGAAAGAGGACGAGAGGGATTTTGAACCGAGGTCCAGAGCTTTAGAAGATTGTCCTCTGATACCCTTAGTGGCAAACAGATACTGCTTAATAGCCCTGACTGGACAATAAGAGCCTTTCTTCCTCCTCATGTCCAACCAAATCAGATAAGTTCCTTACCACAAAACTCCTCGGCCAAGGATTAGAAGGATTCTTCATTTTTGGCTAGAAAGGTCAAAGATACCGAAAATACAGCATTGCCTTGAGAGAAACCGACTCTTTTGTCTATAGCGTGCAATTCGCTGGACATGCTTAGCAGAAGCTAGTGCAATAAGAAAGAGTGCCTTCTTAGTCAAGTTCCTGAGTGGAAGCCGACTTCAAAGGCTCAAACGGTGGCCCCATGAGGAACTTAAGCACCACATCTAAGTTCCAAGCCACTGTATCTTGCGGGAGCTTAGTGGTTTCGAAAGACTAATGAGGTCCGACAGATATGAATTGGAGGAAATATCCAAAACCGCGATGTCGAAAAACCGAAGAGAGCATGGCTCTATATCCTCTGATCGTCGAAGGAGCCAGTTTCTTAGAGTTCCTAAGAAATAGAAGAAAATCTGCTATTTCTGTTAAAGAGGTCGCAGAAGTAGAGACTTTAGCACTTCTACACCACTCTCTGAAGATTCTCCACTTCCCTTGATAGAGTTTGTTAGAAGACTCTCTCCTACAACGAGCGATCTAGCTTCTGCAGCTGCTTCTTGAAAATCCTTTCGCTCTGACAAGATTCCGGACAGTCTGAACCCTGTCAGAGCTAGAGCGGACAAGTTTTGGTGGAACCTCTTGAAGTGAGGTTGTTTGAGAAGCCACTTCTCTGGAGGAAGAAGTCTGGGGAAGTCTACTAACACTGGAGAAGGTCCGGGAACCACTCCTTTCCTGGGCCAAAAGGGAGCGATTAACGTTAGCGTTACATTGCTGTGGCGACATGAAACTTGTTCAGCACCCTCTCTTATTAGACCGAACGGAGGGAAATGCATAAGCTTCCAGACCCGACCAATCCAACAGCATTGCGTCCACCGACCAAGCTAGAGGATCTGGGACTGGAGAACAAAAGAGAGGAAGACGGTTGTTCCTCGATGTCGCGAACAGTCTATTGACGGTCGTCCCCAAAGGCGCCAAAGTTTCTGACAAATCTTGTTGTCCAAAGTCCACTCCAGAGGTAACACTTGCTGTTGACGACTTAACTCGTCCGCCAGGACGTTCATCTTTCCCGGAACAAATCTCGGGACTAGCTGAACCTTCGCTTCGTTTGACCACAGGAGGAGATCCTGGCTACTTCGTACAGAGAGAAAGACTGAGTCCCCCCCCTGTTTCCGCACCGTAGAGAGAGCCGTGGAGTTGTCGGAATGCACTGCCACCTACTCTCGGGCCTTCTACTAAGCTCCGAAACGTCTGAGCCCTAAGAAAATTGCTAAACAGTTCCTTTACATTTATGTGGAACTTCTTCTCCTTCTCCGACCAAGCTCCTGAAGTCCGTTGATTTCCCAGTAGGGCTCCCCAACCTGTGTCCGATGCGTCGGAAAAGAACTGTACGTTCGGGAGGATGGGTCGTAAATCTAACCCTTCTTCCAACCTTGCTCGAGAGAGCCACCACCTTAGGTCCTCTTTTATTTGATCTGTGACAGGAAAGGTAATCGAGTCTGGGTTGTGTCTTCCTGCACAAGAGGCTCTCAGGAAAAACTGCAGAGGTCTCATGTGCAGTCTTCCCCAACGTCACAAATTTCTCCACTGACGTCAATTTGCCCAGGAGCCTCATCCCCTGATTGGCAGAACTTACCTTTTTTTCCAAGAACTCTGAACGTCTCCAGACAGCCTTGAACCCTCTTTCGGGGACAGAAAAGCCCGAAAAAACTTGAGCTTCAGAATCATCCCCAAATAAAGGATGCTCTGAGATGGAACCAACTGGGACTTCTGTTTGTTGACCAGAATTCCTAACTTTCTGGCAAGATCCAGAGTTGTTCCAAGGTCCCTTCATGCACCGACTCTCTGATTCCGACCGGAGAAGCCAATCGTCACCAGATAGGAGGGGACGATATTTACTCCTTTAATATGTGGGTAGGCCAGACTTTCCTATCGGGGATGAGAACCCTGGAGAACAAACTTGATGGAGCGGTCGATAGTCCGAAAGCAAAGCGCCCGAAACGAACACTGGAAACACCTTGCCTTCGAACATGAACCTCAGGTACTTCCGAGATTCGCGATGTATCGGAATGTGAAAATAAGCGTCTTGCATGTCCAGAGAGACCATCAACTCCCCTGTCTGATGGACTCCAGAACCGACCGAGTGGTCTCCATATGAAATTTTGTTTTCTGGACATGCAAGTTCAGGCGCTCACATCCAAAACCGGCCTCCAGCCCCCTGATGACTTGGGAACTACAAAAAGGCGATTGTAAAAGCCTGGGAGGGAAAAATCCCCCTTCTATCTTCTATCGCTTCTTTGAGAACAAGCGCTTCCACTTCTCGCGGCTAGCGCCAGAAATTTGTCTGAGCCCGGAGAGTATGCCTGGAATGGAATTGGCACAGGTGAGAGCGAGGGAGGTGAAACGAGAGGAATACGATAGCCGAACTTGAGTACTTGCACTACCCAGGCTTCTGCTCCTCTGTTTTTTCCCATTCCTCCCAAAACAGAGCCAGCCTGGCTCACTGGTGCATGAAGAACCGAGCTTTCATTTGGAAGGTTTGTTAACCTTGGCCGAGGCCTTAGACTGAGGTCGCAAATTCGATTTCGCCGAAAGAAGCGCTTGGGTTTTCCCCTCCCTCGAAAAGGCGCTTGGGCCAGAGGAGAAACCGAAGGAACAGTCTCCACAGGAGCTTTAGGTCTCTTAGTAGACTGTGCCAGTAAATCCGAAGTAGATTTCTTATCTAGCGCAGACGAAATTGACAACACTACATCGTCTGGAAAAAGGTTATCTTTCACAAAAGGAGCGAACAACAAAGAGAGCAGACTTCTGTTGGGACGTAACCCTTTTAGAAGCAAAGGAGCACCAAAGTTGCCTTTTCTTAAGGGTACCAAAGGCGATGAGCGAAGCTAACTCATCACATCCATCCCTAATGGATTTGTCCGCACAGGACAGAACACCAATCCAATCCTCCGCTAACTCCTGGGAAAGAGAAGGACAGTCTTCGATCTTGGCCGCTAAGCGCCAATAGTCCAATCAAGGAAGCTAAAGACTTCCAAAAGTTTAAATTGATTCTTTACAACGTGGTCCAACTCAGGCGCTGTAAAGAAAACTTTCGCTGCGGCGAAAGCAGACTTCTAGAGGAGTCGATTAAACTGGAGAAGTCTCCCTGGGAGGAGGCAGAAACTCCCAGAGAAGGAGCTTCCCCAGTTACATAAAACCTATACCTCTTACGAAGCAACTTAGAGGGAGGGTAAGCAAAAAGAGCCTTCCCTAAGTCCTCTTTTATAGACATCCATTTCTCCGTCTCTTTCAACGAATGTCTAACCGCTTTAGATAGAACAAGTTTTGGAAGGGAGGAGGGTGGGGTCTGAAGTTTTCCTCCTCATCAAAAAAGTCGAAGTTGGGGAGCGAGAGCCGCTTTCTCAAAATATCTGGATAAGATACCAGAAGAAATCTAAGGAGACGTGAATAACACGAGAGGTGATGTAATCCTCCTCCTCTACTTCTTCTTCATTCTCCGATATACGCCGAAGAAGTAGACGGAACTACAACCGGATCTGAAGGTTTCGAACCACCCTTGGACTCATTCATCCAGTTGGTTAACATCTCTAACGCTTGCGCAAAGGCGCCAGAGACGAATCAAAAACAGTTAACGTAGGCTTGGAAGAGCCTAAATGTTCAGCAGGAGGCGGAAAAACTACTTGCGCCTCGCTCGGAGCCGCCGAAATTCGAGGCGAAACAGGCGCATCAGGCGTAACAGACGAAAAAGCGCCTAAAGAAACACCCATTAGAACTGCTAGCTACAGCGCTAAAACCACAATCTCTACTAGTAGATGGAGCCGAAAAAGGCACAGATTGAGGCGACGAACGAGCCGCTAACGGTCGAGGCGCAACCCTACTTCAGGCTCCTTTATACCGCTTGACTGGAGGGAGGCGAAGAATCGGCGGCCTGAACGCCTCTTTAAGGGACGCGAAACGGGGCGATCCGAATCTCGCCAAGAGCGCCGTGCGACCGGAAGGAGACGAATCGCTTGAATCAATTGAAAGGCGTCCTGACCGCAACACCTTTCCAACGCTTAACCGAGCCCTGTTGAGGCGCAACAGGCTCAACAAGAGGCGCCTGTCTGTGGGCAAATCCCGATCGACTCCCTTGGACTTCCGGTATGTCTTCTCCCCGGTGCGGGGGAGCTGGACAGTGACCTTTGTCTAGGAGACGTGGGTCATGGACAGACAGACGCACCTCAACTACACTCTTACCTGAGGCCGCTTTCTCCAAAAACGTCTTAACTGAATTACCAAGTTGCAAAACCGTATTCGCTAGTACCGAAAATTTCTGATCTAACCTCGATTCCAGACTGGCAATGGTGTCGGAAGAAACTACACGGGAAGCCGGAGAAGTGGGATTAGTAGGAGGAATAGGAGGTGTAGTTAAAGGAGAACATAACAATTTGAGGAGAAACAGAAGGAACAGATGCATCGCAAGACGAAGCAGAGCTAAGTCTACTTTCCCTAAGCGCTGCTTTTCTAATTCTGTCTTTAGCTAATTTCTCCGAGTATGAACTAAAAAACTCCATTGAGAATCAGTCCAATCACTACACTCGTTACATGTTTTTTTTTCGATCTGCTGAACAAACCTGTCCCCTACACTTAACACATTTAGTGTGAGAATCATACTCTAGCTTGGATAATCTAGTTTTACATCCTGAGATGCAAAACCTAACTCCCGACGGACTAGAATCCGACATGGCAAACGCCTAAATAAAAGCAAAAATAACAACAACGCCCCCCAAAAAAGAGTACTTCACCAATTCCGAAGATCAAATCCACAAGAAAAAAGCGAAGCAAAGTTATCCAACCGCACCGACCACCGATGTTCACGGACGCCGGCAGGAAAAGAATTGGATTCACCTGGGCAGTTGTACCTGGTTCTCCCGCGAGTGGAGGGAGATGACGTCATCACCACCAGTGTTGGCGACGCCGACGCGCTAAATTTGAATTTAGTATCCTGCCGCTCGTGGAAATCACGGCTGTATAATTGTTCGGTAAGACACTACAATAAAACAAGTTGTTGTTGCAAAGACACAATCATCCTTTTCGATGGAGAACATTCCTTCTCAGGCAAAAGGCTGATCCTTTGAGAAGACGATGGGCGAGGGGAAGTCTCCTCCTTCTCACATGGACCGCCAAGGATATATCTTAGGAGCGACCGAAGCGCTCAAAAGCATACTCATCGGAAAGACGTCCTCTCCGGTGAAGATCGCAACACGTAGAAAAGAGAGGAGACTGAAGCGTCCCCTCCCTGAGACATACATCATACATCTTAGCTCTCTTTACTGCGGAAAGTCTTCCATTGCCCAGGAGACGACTGCAAAGCAGAAGGAGCTAAACGGCACGAGAAGCGTCCCCCTCCGAGGAACCAAAGACGACGGCCGCCTGTGAGACCGATAGCGTCTTCGTTCTCCTCAGAGGGAGCGAGACCCTCCGAGAGTTCCAACTCCTGCGCGGGGAGGACGTCTCTGAAGACTAAAGTAATCTTTCAAGATTCAAATTCTATGAGATATGAGCCATGACATCACCTATAGACGAATCTTGACTATGAGAGATGTTCAAGAATCATTTCTAGATCTCTATTGCTATTCCAGTTTTTCTGCAGGAAAAACTGGAGAGGTGTGAATTTCAGTCTATTCAGGGAAAACAAACTTCTCCAGCGAGGAAATGGTCCCCTGCAATTCATTCATTCCCTCACCGAGCATGTTTCCTTCCCTAATAAGGCTGCGTTTCACTTAAACAGGAGTAATTTGAAGACACTGTAGAAGATTGTTCATTTGTTTCTTCCTAAAAGTCTCCTTCCTGAGATCCATTACTATTCTCTGATTCTCGGCGAATGTCTGAAGAAGCATTACGTTGTGCGTCCATCCAAGCGTCCTGCGAGCGTCGCGCTCGGCGCTGTCGTATTTGGCAGCGAAGGAGTCCCCTTCATAATTGAGCAAGGGACGTCTCGGCGAGCTAATTGACTGCATCTCTTGCACATCATTCTTGTTTCGAGGGAAATCATGTGTGCTATGCCGCTGTAGACTCGGACAGAATTTTGTTACCATGCGGTAAACAGAACCGCAAAGGTCTAATACATATATATATATACATACACACACATACATTTACACATATATATCTATACATATACATACATATATATATACATATACATACATATATATATATATATATATATATATATATATATATATATATATATATATATATATATATATATATACATATACACATTCATATATATATACACATACTACATACACATATATATATATATTTATTTATTTATTTATTATTATTATTATTATTATTATTATTTTTTTTTTTTTTTTTTTTTTTTTTTTTTTTATGAAAAAATTCTCGCAAAGTGAAGATGTTCAGCCATGTATGCTAGAATTCCCCTCAACCCGAGGCTAAGGCCGTGATTGTAGGGTAGAAATACGGTTAGTTCGTCAATCATGCAGGAGAGAGAGAGACGTAACCTACTGCGCATGGCAGACAATCAGATGGAACTGAGCAGTGAGCACTGGCATTACGCATTAGTGACAGCAGACTCGGAGAACGTTCGTCGTTCTTGCACTGCTCTGCCTGAGTTGCCACCTACACCATTCTACGAATGAATAGGTTTACTATCATTATAGAGCAGAAACCAAAATCCATCAAAACTGGTATGTTTAAGCGAAACTGAATTTGATAAATATAAAAGGCTAACTTGGTATTGTCATAACAATACCTTAAATGTTTAAAAATAGGGAAACGGCAACCCCTGAATAGTTGCAGGGAGAACCGATTAAATGTAATAAGAATAATCGTACTCTCGGTTGTCCTCCGTAGGAGTAACTATGGTATGAGTATATAACTTCGAACCATACAACCGTTGAAGTAAATATGACGTAAGGGCAAAAATTAATATTACTATGATACAACATTCGCTTGTTCACCTTTACCCAGCAGATATATATATACATATATCTGACTGGTAAGTTTTATGAACAAACGTAGAGTATTTTAGACACTTGGACAGCTACCTCCCTACTACATTCTGCCTCACCGAGGTAGGGAGAGCCATCACGCGGTAGTGTTTTGTCAATGAGAAATTATACGCTTACGCGATAGAATGAACACTCATGGCATTATCACTATACTTCACTACACTGCTATAACTTTCCAATGCAAACATGATTCCAGGCTACGCAAAGATTTAAGAATCACAGATAGGGTATTACCCTCCAAAGACACTATTGTAGGGCCCGAAGGCATCACAGGTCTTTGGAGGGATAAATTCTACTGGACGGGTAACTTGTGTTACACGCCTGGAGGAAGACCTCCTTACACTATCACGTTCTAGTTTACGTACCTATGATTCATAAGCCTTCCACGCAGAATCAGACATATTTTCACACTCGTTGCAGCGCTCATCAAACATACAAACATGTTTCCTACAATTCGCGCACACTGTATGAGGGTCTACCGAAGTTTTCTGTAGCCTGAACCTTTGCATTCTTCCACACAACATACTCTGGCCTAGTCGACTAGATCCAGACATCGTAAGTTTAAGGAAAAATCAAGCCAAAATAAAAAACAATCCACAATTAGCGTATGCTAACCACCGATCCTAATCAAATAACCAAAAATCAATCGGGATACTCAAGTGACCAAAAGAGTTCCAAAATCCAATGACGGAGGTGCAGAAAACACTTGTTGTCTGCACCGGCGACAGAAAATATCTGACAGAAAATGGGAATGGTTCCTTACGCCCGCCACCTCCCAGCGGCGGGAATGGGTACTACCACTGGCCGACCACTGCGTGTGCCGGGAGTTTTGAAATTCTGTCGGACTTCGGAGAATACACAGCTATATATATCTGGCAGGTAAGATTCATGAACAAATTAAAATTTTATACAAGCAAATAAATATATAAATAAAAAACACAATATATATATATATATATATATATGATATATATATATATATATATATATATATATATATATATATATATATATATATATGTATGTATGTATATATGTATGTGTATATATATATATATATATATATATATATATATATATATATATATATATATATATATATAATATATATATATATATATATATATCTATATATATATATATAATATATATATATATATATATATATATATAATAGTTTTCTTAAAAAACCATTATTTATATGAGCACATGATTGATAATCATTATGAGCACAATATTTGGATTTTTTATTAGTTTAGTATATAAATATTGTATATATACTGTACATATTATATAATATATACATATGTATACAATCATAGGTGTATATATATATATATATATATATATATATATATATATATATAATATATATATTACAAAATACCTGATTTCCAGTTTCAGCATTTCGAATTTTACAGTGATTTTTATTATAAAAAGGAAAATAAAAACTGACTGGCATTATTTTACAATTATTCAGATACCTATGCAGAAGGGTTATCAGTGTAATCTCACACATCTTCCCAGGATATAAAATAATATTATGCCTTATCATTCTTAGTCATCTACATCACCTGTCTTGTATATAATGAAACAATTACTATCTCCCTCACCAGATCCTTTGGAACGTCACTCTCCTAGACATAATGTACTCTACAAACCTTGGTTAGCTATTCAATAACAACATTCACCAAATATATTGCAGTTGCTTACCACTGAACATAAATTCATTCAGTCTGGGAACCTGTCCATTCTTATACCTATTAACTTTCCTCCTCACATCATTCAAGCCTACAAGTTCCTCAGATGTCCACAAAATCTTTCCACTCTTTTGTCATTAAGATCCCACTCCATTATTCTCCGTTTCCAACTCATCAAATGAATCATTCAATCGATACAGAACTTTAGTCCCTTTGGACAACACTTCTACTTATCAATATTTTACTCTAAGTACTATTTTCTCATGAGCCTTTCCATTTGTATTATATTCCATCCATTGCAACTACTTCTTCGCCATTATAATGACTGCTTATGTTTATGTCTGCATTTATGTAACTTCCCTTCTTTTTCTCTTACTCTTTCATATTAACTAATATGTTCATTCTCTAGTGTACTTGAATAAACTCTTCTCCTCTGTTATACAATTCCACAGTAATTAATCTACCTTAACTAATATTAGAAACTCATAAATTTCCATGGCTTTTACCTACTGATAATACATTCACATGGTTTGTATTGACAGACACTGCAAATAAATTTATTTACAGAGTACAAATATTTATGCT
Organism: Macrobrachium nipponense; assembly: GCF_015104395.2. Classification (NCBI taxonomy): domain Eukaryota; kingdom Metazoa; phylum Arthropoda; class Malacostraca; order Decapoda; family Palaemonidae; genus Macrobrachium; species Macrobrachium nipponense. The sequence goes on along the minus strand of NC_087209.1, from coordinate 7,696,580 downwards.
ACATTTGTACATATCGTACAGAGCAAAAAAAACTACCCTAATATTTTATAATAAATTACACAATTAAATCAGAACAGTGAATCACCTACCTGGTAGTTTCTTGGTCCTGAAGGAAGCATTTGTAATGATAGTTTTTGATAAGGGTGCTGAAGTTGTGGATGGAGTGAGGGCAACACTGATACCCATGGGCCCGTCACTTGGCTGACCTGTTGGTTGGAATGAGGAAGAAAATATTTCCATTACCTTAATATGCCATTACAACTCACATTATTCTGATAGTTTAGGACCTTGACCTATGAAAAGAAAGTAAAATCCACCTAACATATACTTTTTCGTTCTAATACTAAATGAGAGATAAAAAAGAAAATGTCAGGTAAAATATTACGGCATTTCATTATAACGACTGCCCACAGGACAAAATATAAACTTTTATTTTACTTTTTTATCAAATATATTATTAAACAGTTATTGAGACTACTTAAATGGACAAAACTGTGGAGTGAAGGCAATGCACAAAGTCCCACTGAACTTTTAAAACCTTACTTTGCTACATTGCCTTTCAAAATCATTTTAAGTAGACATGAAAAACAGTCAAAACAACAGGAAATAAATTCAACTATATGATCAAAAAGTGTGGGGCAGCAACATTTACATAAAACCAGACTTATCATGACAGCCATGGAACAGAAGCACACATGCAATAAGTGACAAAGTTGACTAAACTAAAATTCACTCTTGAAAACTACCGCATCGACTTACCACTAGGATTGACCTTAAGCGAGTTCTTTATTGCATTTGTCATTAACAAAACGTCACCAAAGAGTTCGTACTGCGCCCGCATGTGGATGTCTTCTAAGGACTGAATTCCCAGACTAGCAAACTCATTGAACCTGAAAGTATTCGGGTCTCAGGAAAGTAAGCAAAAGACAGAATGCCAAGACCCAAAGCATTTCATCTTTTATCTTCAACACCTACTTAAGTATACGTATCTAGGTCTTGTATCACTTTCATATTCACAGAAAAATATATTTATTTATAAATATATAAACTGGGAAATAAGAAACGATGCAGACGCAAGTCATAAAGGAAATGTATACCCAACATGTACCCCACCTGTATAAGCAGTAACCTGAGTATTGTATGAAATAAAGTTAATTAATGTGAAAATAATATATTTGCAATGATAAAAGTACATTCATTTAAGTTTAAAGGACCAGGGAATCATAACATACATTATCAAAATGAATGACTAAATACTTTTTATATGAAAAGAATTTAAACATAATGTAGAAATGCATGACTGACTGAAAAGAGGCGTTCCATGCAATATCTAACCACTCATATGCTCATCTTTGAACACTTGAGATGATACGTTAGCAGACACACTCAAGTGAAGTCTTCCGAACCACACATGAAACTGAGAAACAATTTCAACAACATTTTCAAGGCTCAAAGATGTCACTGAGATCTACATTGCTACAAATTTTATGATTTACATCCCCAGTTGTCCACTGTAGGTACAAGTGCTGCTACGCTACCCTGTGGTGAAAAAAAAATGGAAAAGTTAAAACAAGAAGCTCCCAAGTGCCAGCATCCTGGCAGCTGCGACAGAGTTACAACAGAACGGGTAGTTAATTTTAGTTTGGTGTTACGGGACCTTAAGCCTTCCTATTTCAATTCTTTCCTTCCACTTGGCAGGAACTTGGGAGGCCTGGGTTAAATGCCCGACAGCATTAGCGTTAAACTACAGTAATGCATTAATGGGGGGGGGAGGGGGGCTGTCGAAATACATTTTGTCTTCATTGGGAGGGAGAGAGGAAATTTTTAGTTTAATTTACATATGCAGTGTATATACAGTACAGTATTTATATTATATCTAGAGGGTAGATTTTATATGATGACTTATCTAAATGAATGTATCTTTACTTGAAACACAGACGTGAATTGGCTAGAGTAATAATACCTTACACATCAAACAGGAGAGAGAGAAAGCTACTTGGTGAACTGAACAAGACTCGTTACAAACAAATATAATAAGACTCACTGAAGATAAGGAGAGGCCATCAGTTTACTGGGGATGGGAAGCCAGAAGATTACAAAGAGGAATTTATTCTAACTGCTTAATGGAAGAGGCTAAGGGTAAGACATGTTCATGACAATGTTGTGGGAAAGTTTCTGGGTATCACGTAGGAGTGGCTTCGTGTATATCGAGGTAATATTCCACCACCCCTCATGCATCCTTGCAGCTTAAGGTAACCGAAGGAGTGAGCCCATTGCAAGCACCAATGAAGCTGGTCTGTAACAACACTACCTGCGTAGTTTGACATGCGGACTATGGTAACACTGTCCGGCACAATTCGGCATCATAGCAGGGCACTGGGTCCCCCCTCCTTTGGTGGCATTGTGACTGTAAATGGATCAACAGTGGCAATATGTCAAATTAACATCTGCATTCAGGCAGGCAAATCATTGGAGTTTATGCCGTCAACATCCAAAAATCACCAAAACACATGGCTACTCATCATGAAAACAGTTAAGGGTTCCACCCTGCCTGGAAAAGTTCATTAATTTGGGGTTCACAGGTTCAAACTTACCATCATCCTTGAAAAAATGTAACTGCAATGAAAATACTACTGTCATGCCACAAGTTAGTCATGAAAAATAATTATATATGTATGTATGTATATATATGATACCCTCAGCTCATGGCAGGAGTAACCTTCTCCACTACTTTTGTCTGTGTACGTATACTGAAAAAAAATTAGGTGTCGCCAACCGAACTGAAGAAAATTGTTCATACTTCGATAGGTATGAAGCTGCCCATGAATTGGCTATGGGAACAAGTACAAAGATGGAGTTTTAAGAACTAATGAAATGAAAATGCAAAACAATAGTACAATAAACAAATATGAAATGAAGTGTTATGAGAAGACATTAGTGAATACTCATTATACAGTACGATAAAATAGCGAAGCTGAAAAGATGAATAGCGAATAACCTTGATAAATAATGAGAAACGGACAAGTTGGAGAGTTTACCATAGTCTGTACTCATAAAGTCTTCAAAGTAAAATAAGGAAATGAATCATGATGTACAAGATTAAGCTAACAAAGAAGATTAAGCTACACAAATTGCATTTAACGTTGAGTTTTGCTGAAGAACTAAGATCTAAATGTCTGACTATTTGTATTGTCCTCTATGGAACAGATATGAGAATTAAGCACTGGGTAATATCAAAAAGAGTCAAAGGTGATCGGAAATTTAAGGTGACAGATTGGCACAGATATGTATAAAGAAATATAAAGACAGTACCAGAAAGGACTGAAAAAAGGTAAGTGAAAAGTTATCAAAATAGATAAAGTATGATATTAATTAAAATAATAACAAAAAGAAAGTCTGTAGAATGGAATAAATGAAAAGTTAAATTCACAGTTGTATGAAATAAAGGTAATGGATACCAAAGATCTCCCTAAGGTTAGGCAGAACACTTGGCGATGATAATCACATGTCGAATTTCATCCCATAAAATAAATTCTGAAGACGATTTTCAAACATATTACCATAATTAAAACCTCAATAGTACTATTACAAACAAACATATTTTAGGTTAAATAATGACAAAACCAGCTGGAATACAGGCAACCTATCACCTGTACTCCAAGTAAAGTACTACAAGGTGCTCTTATACATAATACTGTATCAATTACAATTGTCTTCAAACTAGTACAGACACTAAGCTACAAACTTAGGTCTACTGGGGTCTTTCTCCAATACAGGATTTCCTTATGTTAAAACATACCTACTGTACAGTAATGCAATTCCTGCAAAAAAAATATTGCTGTTCCTAAAACTTACTCCAAAAATGGATAAAGCATTCTTGACAATTCCTCATTAACGAGATCTTTTTTTCTGAGACTTTTGCAAGAGATAACATTTCCAAATACTTATCTTTGCTAGCTTTCACATTTTGGCATATTAAAATGATGATATTCAATTATTATTATTAATAGGGCTTAGTTTTTCCAGACCTCTGAGTCTCAATGATATTCAATAACAGTCTTGAAATGTTCGTAACAAATCTAAGGGAATGGAATTAAACTTACAGGACAAATTCTTAAAACTCTGGATGAAATCACAGTACGTACTCTGGTCTTAGAATATTAGGGTAAAGCTGAATCATAAAACAGACCTTAAAACTATTGTTTTAGAAAGATGTTACTACATTTTAAAGTTTATCAGTGAATATTTCAGTTATAGTATAGAAACAGCTCTAAACCCAAAAATATAACTCAAATTTGGACGCGAATAATGTCCAATAATCCTGGAAAAAATTAAATTATGATCCTGGAAAGAATAGGTCGACTGAAATTCCATCAGCAACCATTAATTAAAATTTTTCTTTTCATTTCCTCAAATTCCATTTTCTTATTTTTCTTCTGTTTGTTGGCTATTTCTTTATAATGCATACCATTTCTTTTTCATCTCTGTCACAATCTACAATTACAGGAAATTCATTTTCAAAAATGAAAAATATTAAAACTACTACACCACACTACATCCCCTGGGAACTCAAACAATTATGTCAGGTCTGAGTTGTAGTACAAACTCAGCAAATAAACAAGCTTACTCCTGAATTACTTTTCAGTTTATAAGACACTGATGCAGCATTGCAAAGGCCTAAAACAGTACAGAACTTTCTACAAATGACAATGAAACAACAAACCTCAAATACAATTGTGAGGATAACAAAATTAAAAAAATTCATTGTAGCAGACGCACCTTGAGTAATGGAAGTGTGCAAGAGGCATGCTTACAGACATAAGCAGTGGCAGGTCATGCAGACTTCGTTCAGCTGGTCTGTAATGACAGCGAGTACCAAAATTATTGGAATTTTATTCTCAGCGGCACAGGAGAGTATCTATGCGCCCTGGACTCTCTGTGATTGCAACAAAATAAAAAAACAGAAGTAAAAACAAGGTATAAAAGGTAGGCAATTTAACCATGCACATGCCAAACACTTTAAAAATTTTAAACAAACAAATAAACACATTCTAATGGCATCAAGTACAATTTGATTTTCCTTCAGAAAATGTCTCGTATGAAGGTGAGAAAACATTGCAGAACTAAAGTGATCTCTTAGAACAGTCTCGGAAAGATCAACAGCATACTTGTTTGTCAGTTGTTATCCAAGCAATGAGTCAAGAAGACCTCAAAGAGTAAGAGTAACATAAAACACTAATTCCTCTCATGTAGAACCCTCGAAATAAAATTCTACGGCTATAAGGTAAAGTGATAGGCTACAACATGACATTTAAATTTTGTAATTCATAGCAAAAGCTGAATTTTCATTTTAATCCCATCTAATTTATAGTAATGCACACTGAAGTCAATTCATAAACATATTCATTCATCAAAGTAGTGAAATTCTGACTGGAACTTTACTTTAAACAATGAATTCCTGTTTTAAGTTTTATCAAAAGGCTGTTCTGCAAGTTAACCTTTCAGTAAAAATAAAATAAAATAAAATAAAATGAAATAAAAATAAAAATAAAAATTACAGCGCATGCAATGCCACTCAGTAAAAAAACCATAATTCCAGAAGTGCAGGAAAAAATGTATAAAACATGAATGCTGGAAAAATGTTCTACAAAAGGTAATACATATACCTTTACATTTACTTACATTTTGTATATTTGAATTTTCTTTTATTTCAAATTCTGCGCTTACAACACAAGGACTGCGTAAGCGAATAACAGCTTTGACTATTCAAAGGCTTCTACACCACAACAGACATTATTTCAAAATAATAGAACCAGAATTTTAGATACAAAAAGTAAACATATCAACTCCCTTGAAAGAGCAACCTACTGTATACGTAATTCCACAACAAACTGAAGTACCCAACAGTACTGCTTTCAGAATTTCAACTCAGCAGTCTGGTTGAACTATACGTACCTAATAATACCAATATCCAATATAAAAAAGGTACAGTTATGAACATGTTGCTTTTTTTCAACTTAAACTTTATCTCTCTCAAAGCCATGACCCAACAGAACTGGTGGGATGGTCAGCTAAATCAATAACCAGGTGACCTACGTAACAAAATAACTCGTAATAAGATAACCATTTTGAAATGTTCTCTTCCATTTTATCAGAGCCCCATCAGTCATATTGCACCTACATTTTCAGTCTTAAATGTCCCCAGACACTAATGTCTTTTGTACTCCAGCAGTGAAAGACTAATCGTTCATGTAGAGGCAATCTGAGCACATCATTAGGAACAAACCACTGTACCTTCCTCTCAGTGTATGTTTCTAAAGTGTTGTCAACAACAGCTCTAGCAGCAACTCCAGTGCTATCACTCAACAATCTCAAAGTTTTCAATAGTCAACATCTACAGATTATTTTCTTGTCTTCACATAACTAATTATAATTTTTGTCCACCTTTACTTTGATCTTTCGGAACTGAAGTGCAACCTTTGTTATCGATAAGTTTTGTTACATTCAGCTTCTTGTGAGTACCTCCAGCTTAATTTTGCAGGTTCTGGGAATTCTTATCAACTTGCACTTATGGATAAATCAGTTATTCCAAATTCTTCTGTATGAATTGTCTGCCTTAATCATTTTGTATTTGGTCATTTTTAATGGAAAGTTTCTTAGATGACACTCATCTTTTGAAGAGGATACGTATAAATAACAAGCAATAAGGAAAACAGTATCAATTGGTTATTCAAAAAAGAAAACATTACTGAAGTTGATGAATTTTACCAAGATGTAAGAAGAATTCTAAGATTGATGGCTTACAAAAGCTGATGCTTTCTTAGCACAAGTTCAGTACTGGTGTTTATTCTTTTTGCATTTATTTTGTGCATTCTGCTTTTTAGATCCTTTGCCATTCATCTCATTATGTAGAGGTGGTCTCTCCCCTTTGAAATATTTAATGCACTTTTTCTGTCCATCTCTTTATTATCTATTCCTGATTTTCTTTCCAACATTTTACCAGCTAAATACAAATACAACCATTTTAATCTCTGTCCTTAGCACTGCGATTTACCTCTGCAAAATCATTAAGGTATTTTTAATTTAACTAAATTTCTAATCTTCCTATGTTCTCCTCTAACAATATCAGAATTACATTACATATATCAGTACATATATTTGTGACTACATATTACAAGAATTTACAGTAGTTCACATTCTAACCTTTAATTGGTTTTACCAAAACCCCATCACTCTTACACAGCCAACATCCGTGATCCCTTAAAGTTAAAAACGAAAGACCTTCGTTTAAAAGAAACAGAGCAAAGGACACTACACATGAGCCATCGGGATCCACAGGTACAACTGGGTAGCTGCCTCAATTTGTGTGTTCATGCAGTGTTAAGAACTGAGAAGAAATTTACCCCACTGTTTTCATAAGGACTTAAAGCTCTTCATCCTTTTTTTCAATGGTCTTCATCTCATTTCATCTTCTTTGTACTTTTAGTAATGGGTGATAATTTATTGGATTCCACACCTTATCAGCTACTGTAATGGTTATCAATGGTTTCACTCCAGAGTTGCCAGCATCTCATTTTTCGAGTACAGTATTTTTCAAAGTAATTACCCTACGTATTCTTTCAGAAATACACTCTATTTACATTGGTTAGTGTTAGTTTCAGTGTTTTCTAACATCTTTCTTTGTTTCATTTCATTGTTAGGTTTAGTATTTTACATTAGGTAAAAGGAAGGGGTTAGCTAGTTAATGGTTCTTAAGTTAGTACCTGTTTGCCTTAGCTAACTTTAGACTTTGTATATCATCGTTTAGGATTAGTTTGTATTGTGTACTTAGGGTAAGTCTGCTTTCCTTACCTTTTTTGTACTGTCTATTGTATTTGTTTCGGGGCTTTTACAAACTAAGTAACTTTTAAGCTGGTTGGAATATGAGCTGGTGGCAATCCTATACTTAGTGTACGACACCCAAAACATTTATTTTTTCCACATTTGTTTTTCTTATTTTTGGTGAAAACGAAGACTTTCATGAGATGCATGTGCCGCAAGTAGAGAGGAGGCTGTATATGAAAAGAATGATTCATGAATATAACCTATATCCAGCTATAAGCAGAACGCACAAAAGTAAAGTAGTACTTGCCTTTATCTTATAATTTCTGAATGACTATAAGTTAGGCTTCATCCCCCCCTTAAAGGTTCAGAGAACCTTAATGTATTAGATGTTAGTTTATCGTGTACAAAAATTGCATGAAAAATAATACAATATATTTTACAAGAATACAGTAGGAGAAAATAATTAATTACCATAAATATAACACTTCTGAAAGATAAGTGTCTACAGTGTCAGACCAACGTAATTAAGCGTCTCACTTTGGCATTCATTACTACCAGATGCATGTCATAAATATGCAAAATAACTGGTATGTACTTAATTTCTTACTATTGTTTTAGGAAAAATAAAACCTTACATAGTTTATCATACACCCATCAATCACATACAGCCCTCATTCACAGTCTGAGTGTCCCCAGAGGAGTATATATTCTTGCGTCTTTAGACAGTAGAAAAAGGAGCTATAGTAGATTCACATCAACCGTGCATTTGATATCTAGGCCAGTCCCTTACAACGCTCCTGATTGGCTGTTGATAAGCCAATGACAGGGCTGGAAACTCTCAGTCTCTCTCGAGAGTTCACATAGGCAGGATGTGGAAAACTCTCACTCTCTCGAGAGTTCACATAGGCAGCCCTGTGATTGGCTTATCAACAGCCAATCAGGAGCGACGTAAGAGACTGGCCTAGACGTCAAATGCACAGTTGATGTGAATCTACTATAGGAGCAACTGTTCATACATGCACTTTTGGCCTGCCAGTATGTAGGTTCTATCTGCTTTGTTGCTCGTCTTTATGTGGCGTTATTGACACAGTTAGGAAACATCTACTCCATTTAATTTCAGTTAAAATTACCCTTTTCACTTTATTATTATACAGACAATAATTCCTTTTTTCCTCATTCTCTCATGAAGAGTATAATAAAAATTGTTATCACCTCCAGGTTGTGTCTAGACAACTTCCTGAAGGTATCCTGCTTAATATTTTGCACTGTGTATCTGAATTTTGTGCTTTTCCTAGTTTTGGTGTATAATTCAGTGTTTCCTTCTATTTCATTGCTTTTTTATATATAATTAGATGCATTAATAGTTTTTTTGTTATGCTAACTACAGAACAAGTTAAACAGCAGTTCTCTCTACACAGTGAATTACAACATTATCTCGTCTTTTAAGGGCGCAGTACTGGTGTTGGCATATGCCTTGCCTTGTTATCGATAACTGATATCTATAGTTTTCTTGTCTTTCAGCTGTATAAATGTACTCCAATTAAACTGTATAGTATTTGAAATTTTGCTTAAATTGTATATTTATATGCAAAGTACTGATGTATGCTTCTTGTATAGTGCCTGGCATTTATGCAATCTCAGCTACTCCTGCCATAGAGCCAATGTCTGCTAATTCCTTTGCTGCTGCTATTCTCACTGTGCTGACCACTGTTGGTGGGCTGTCTCAGCCATAAGAATATATGTCTGAAACATTTGGACTGCAAAGGGGTCAGTGTGACAGATAGGTGTGTGATGAAACAAATCTACTTAAGAACATACACGCCTGGGGACATTCGGACCACAAATGAGGGCTCTTTTTGACTGATGGGTTTTTGATAAATCTACTTAGCTTTTGTCTACACCAATCATCCCTTCTTCCACAGTAGTGATGCTTGACATAGGAAGTAAATTCCACAACCTATTATTATGTTATACGTTACATGACCCTGCACAGAATACCATCCTAACCTGCCTAACTGTACGACAACTTGTGAGGACAAATTCTGTGGGGTTGATGAGGTTATAAAATTAACTTGTACCACTGAAAAACATCGAGCTGTTTTGAAGTATCTAGCTGGAGATGGAATACATTAACAACTAGTAAAATAAGACTGAGAAGCAGAACAAGAAAACTGAAGCAAAAAATGTGAAAACTCAGCAAAAAGTGCACTGCAATCAGAAGGGCAAAAATATGCATCAAGTATTCAATCAGAAATGCAAAAAACAGCAGCAAAAGTAATGAAACACCGGGGTCCAGAAAACATGTTTGAAAAGTAACTTACATGGCAAAATATACAGCATGTAACAATTCTGCTAATAACTCTGAAGTAACAGGGATTCTGGGGGTGGGCCTGGGATAGATTCCGAAATTGCTCTCACTACCATACGATGATCTATGATGATGACCAGGTCGGTTGAATCCTTGGCTCACAATTCTGAAGAACCCAGTCACATTTAATGATAAAATCTTAAAATATTAATTATAAGTTTTTTCAAACTACTACTTACACAGGTGAGTTTGATTCTACAATAAACAAAAATATAAAAAACAAAAATGAGAGACATAAACACTGAAGAGATCATCAGCGATGAATATTATTCAATGGCCGACTCCAATCACATCACACAGCATTTTGTGACCACATTTTGAACTCACTTTGAGGCAGCTTTGCAGAGGTGCATTAATGCAATTTTTGGTAATGTCGCAAGTCTTGCATTAAATGCTACCATAATGGCAGTGGCTAAGTGATGTCTCGTTGCAGCCGTAACAGTGGTCATCTGTGTTGGAGGTCCCCATCGGACTGTTTCGGCATCTCCCGCTTCCAGTCTTTGAAGAGAATCTACAGTAAACGAAGCAGGGGCGAGGCTGGCGGGCTGAAAACAAAATGCATACGCAAACAAGTTCGTTAAGGATGTATATACAGGCAGTCCCCGGGTTACGACGGGTTTGGCTTACGACGTTCCGAGGTTAAGACGCTTTTCAATTATATTCATCAGAAATTATTTCCAGGGTTACAACGCCTACAATGCTCATCTGGCAGAAGAAATATGACACCAAAAATGCAAAATAATCAATATTTGAATGCTTTTTTTTTATGAAAAATGCAATAAGAATGCAGTTTACATAGTTTTAAATGCACCCAAAGCATTAAAAGTAAGGTTTTCTTAGGATTTTTTATGATGTTCCGGCTTACGACAATTTTCGGGTTACAACGCGTCTCAAGAACGGAACCCCTGTCGTAACCCGGGGACTGCCTGTATTATCAGTTTGTTTCACCGGATCATTACGATTCTTAAAATTAACAAGTATTTTCAAGTCAGTCAATAATGCAAAGTTAACTTTATTCGCTATTTCAGAAGAAGTACGCCGTGCTCTTCTAAATAACATATAATTCAAGTCTTAAAGAATACTGCAAAAGTCTAAAACACATTTATACACTTCTATTACATCACTCTGAAAGTGCACTACTGAATCAATATAACTAAGGCGATCACTATATCAATTTACATCGCCAATATGAAGTAAGTGTGCCTAGCTGTCAAACCTCTTAATTCCAGAGGTCCTGTGTTTGCCACAATGTTGGACTGTGGAACAGTCTCCTTAAAGATGTCATGTATTTGGGGCTTCAAAACTTTAACCAAAGATGCAACGCACTACAACTCTAATGTTATTCACCTTTCATTTGAATACATTTTTATCTATTTATTAATTTATTTTTCTTCTTAAGTAACATCTCTTCTTACTCCTCTGAGCACCATATTCTTTGGAAGCTTGAATTTCAAGTCAATGGCCCCTGTGGCGTGTTCCATATGAATAGGGTTCATCTTCTGAATAGAATAGTAACTATAATAATAAAGATAAAAAACACACCTCATGAAAAACGGACTGCCGTGCGAGGGTTGGAAGGCGAAATGGTGATATTCTTGGCTGTCCTTGTTCATCCAATACTTCCATGTTATACAAGGCTAAAAGAGCAACTTCAACACTCCCTACCCCCTGTGGATGAAATAAAAAGGAATCATCAGCCAAAAATCACAGGCAGATGCCTAAATAGATGAATTTTCATTTTGGTATGGAGGTTGATAGTTGGAGATACAATGTTCAATTGACAATAGGACTATATGCACAACATTCACTTGAAAATAGGACTAACATTTTTTTTTAATCTGAAAAAATAGAGAGTAAAAGGGGACTGTAACTCAGGGAAAGGCTCAAGCAGACAATTCCACTCATCAGAGGCTTCAGTACAAGAGACTACAAAAAAATGACAGCAAACCAAGTGATTGAGAAACTTCCAATTCTTTGACAATGATATTCAAAACGACTCAATGCTGTTAAAGTTAGTGATATACATATGTGTAACACCTCAGCTTAATGGACCTCAGCTCAAGGGACTTCGGTACTTATCAGATAGCACACTGTGACTATTTTACCCTATGCTTCTAATTTAGGTACAGTAATGCGTATATCTTTAAATGAATCTCGTAAATTGAATGTTAACAGTAAAGTACAGGGTAGCTTCTGATAAGTTGAGGTGCTACTTAGGATACTATTGGAGATTGTACTAATTGGATTTGCTTTGCTCTTTTAAGGTGCATACTATAAAATTAATGAGAAAGACCTTACCTTTTTATCCCCTAAGCTGATTGAAGACAAATAAATATAAAGAAGACTTGGAGCAAATAGAAGAACAAATTCCCGCAGCTGTTCATCCTGACTTCGTGCAAGGGTAAACAGCTGTTTCACTACACTCTCAAACAGATCTGGACACCTGTAATTAAGAACCAGTTATCAGCAAGTTGACATTCACTAACAATTACCTTCAATAGTGACATGGTTATTCAAAAGGGTATTTAGTATTTGAACAAACTAAACAATGATTGTCTATGCATTGAATTGAACTGAACTGAATATAGAATTTAGGCCAAAGGCCAAGCACTGGGACCTGAGGTCATTCAGCGCTGAAATGGAAATTGACAGTAAAAGGTTTGAAAGGTGTAACAGGAGGAAAACCTCAAAGCAGTTGCACTATGAATCAAGTGTTAGGAGAAGGTGGAAAGTAAGATGATGAAAGAGAATATGAAAGGAGGTACAGTAAAAGGAATGAAAGTGGTTGCAGCTAAGGGCCAAAGGTACACTGCAAAGAACCTTTAGTAAGGTTGATGTCAAATTATTTTTAATTATTGAACATACAGTACACACATATGTCAAGATAACACTGATATTTCCTTGTGCATTTTCCATAGTTTTACAAACTATTACATACTTTTTACGGACCATTTCTTACTAATTCTAAATAATTTGTGCTGGAGAGCAAATGTCTGCTAACTGAAGAGCTATCTGGAAGTTTAACTGCTTGTAAATACAGCTATATGCTCATTCATATGGAGGATGACTGAGAGGACAGTAATTTGGATAAATAAACAACGCCTGTTCGCGTAAAAACATTAAGACAATGGTGCAAGGTACCTTGAATTTCAAGTACACTAATATGATGCCCTCAACTTTCAACAAAAGTAAAGGAAAATAGATCAAAATAAAAATTCATCATTAACCACCTTACCTTGATCGTTCATCGCAAAGCGTGTATATTGCATGCACGAGTCTGTCGTGATCGCTCTGCAGATATTCAAAGAGCTGCTTGCTGTCATCAGCACTATCACAGTCCCCTAGCCAGTCCTCCAACACACCCACCAAACCATCCATTGTGACCAGCACGTTAAGGTCTGGAAGGGACAAGCAAGAAAAGAGAATGTTAACAATATATGCTTTTTCAAATAAGCATTCCTAAAGAATACAATACATACACATAATGGAATGGAATATCAAATTTAGGCCAAAGTCCAAGAACTTGGGTCTACAAGGTCATTTAGCACTGGAAGGGAAATTGAGACTAGTAGAGGTGTCTTAAAGGTGTAGGAGGAGGAAAGCCTTGCAGTTACACTACGAAGCAACAGTTAGGAGAGGGTGGAAAGTAAGATGGAAGAAAATTAACAGAATGGAGATAGTACAGCAAAAAGATTCAAAGGGGCTGCAGATAGGGAATGAAGGCATACTGCAAAGAACCTCAAGTAATGCCCTACTTGCATAAGATCCACTGATGGCACTGCCGCCTATGGGAATAAACATATATAAAACTACAAAAAGTAGATGCAGGTAAAACCTTTCATGAGAAGAGCACTGGACCTCAAACATAAAAAGGTCACTCTGACAACACAATGATTATGTATCAAATTTTAATATTCTTTATAGTGTAGCTATTGTTCGTCCTCAAATGAGTTACCTACATGGTCCGGGGATCTAGCTTCAATTTATATTTACACTTGATTGTACTCTTATGATCTATTATTTCTCTTCTCTTTTTCCTTTTTTTTTTTCTTTTTCAAGACTGCCTAACCAACAGATTTTGTCAAGTCATCTGACAGGTCCCTAGGCTAATTCACAAAGATTGCACTGTACAGTCATTAAGAACAATTACTACTGTAGAAGGATCCATGGACTTCCCACATTATTTAAGGCTTCTGAAATAATCCACAGACAATGAAAGGTTAATTAAAGTAGATATGAATGAATATAATAGATATTCCATAAAATCTTTTGTTATCCAGACACATTCAGTTTTACAAAGAGCATTTAAGTCTGCTTACCTTTCACTTTGTCTTAAATATTTTTGCCTGTAAATGTACAAAATTACAAGAGAACTAAACAACAGATTACAATTGGTTCTCTCCCATATCAGTTTACATTTAATGATCAGGAACTATATCCAGTGTACATATGCTATTTTAGACAAGCCAAGGATGCAGTTTTAACACTGAAAAAAGGTCTCAAGCCTAACCAGCATGTGAAACTAAAGTGACAGCATCAATGTTTGTCTAATGAGTTAGCAAAAGTTTTCATTAAGGACAATACCATTTATCTTCAGTACAAAGCATACCCAACTGAGATTACAGTATGCAATCTTCACCTCTCACGAAATGGGTACATTTATTTACATAAGAGGAAAGAGAAAGGTTGACTTGGGAGTACATTAAGCAAAAAATTGTAATACAAGTACTGGTACAATACTGTGTTATGTATTTTATAATGATGTGTATAGATAGACAACAAGTTTCCTCCTACTCTCAAAGTCATCAGTTAATACTGAAAAATCTTAAAAGACAAATACTATTGATTTAAAAATCATTTTGGATTGCAGGTCGATTTGGATTCAAATCTCTACAGATTAAAGACATCAAAGGAAGCAAGCCTGAGAGTAGCGAGGCATAAGCTCACACAGTTGCCGATTCATGGTCTGACTTGCATTTATCCAAATCCCCCCAGGGAGTTGAAGTGAGAGGACACCGATATATCTGAGTTGTCATTCTATTTGTTGGATCTTTGGTGAAGCTGAAGGTAGAGCGACTCTAGAAGGAATAGGAACTGGTAGAATGTTTAAAGCAAAGAATGTAACCAAGACTTTTAAAGCACTGTCCACCATTAGTCATAAAGAATGTAATTAGTATTGTCATTCTAAATGTCTTGTTTGTGTTGTTTTTGTCAATATTCAGTACTACTATTCTTTAAAAATTCCCTCTCACCTATTAACTATTTTAAAAATGGTTTTAAATCTCAGTATATTCTTTTTTTTTACTTTTCCATAGACAGACCTACATAAGTTTACATTTTTGGGGAGTTACTTATTTGTTTCCTTATTTGGAGATCAACATTTGCCAATACTAACACTACCACAGGTCCATCAGAAATACCCAATATAGGCATTTGTCAAAACAATTACTAATCACAGCTCTAAGTGAAAAGACATGCATTGAGTAACTCTTGACAATTTCTCATTTGTCTGACAACAATAAATATGTACATGGTTCATATCTATAACCAGTATAAACTACATAGCAAAGAACGAAGATTTGACAAAACATTAGTACAGACCTTGCATAACCTGACCTAAGGATCAGATCTACCTGATCCCTGCACTTAACCTGACCTATACAATCATAAGTCACAGAATAAAATACAATTGGCAAACTTGGGTTACTAATTTTTGTGATAGTTCTGGCACTTCATCCACAAAGGGAAGCCACTCAACCAAAATAAATCAGGTGGTAATAATTGGGAGGATTCAGAAAACATCTCTAAGGTTCCCTTGAAAAAGACAAGACTTTGTAAATGCAATAATTGTGTCACAAATTCCCTACAGGCAATGAATCTGTCTCCAAGAATTGCTGTAGCGATGTCGCACATTCACTGGATCCATGTTTTTGTAGTACCATGTATGTACACAAGTAACAACCTGACGACGACTAATTCAAGAATGACGTGAGTTATTTCTATCAAAGGAAGGGTTGTCATTCCATCTTCCAGTCAGTTGCAGGCTTCAAAATTTAACCAGCACTGTATTTCACTTATCAACCAGTCATTTAAACCAGCAATAACATCATCTGCTTTTTTCTATTTATATTTTTCCTCACTGTTTATATATTCTTATTGGAAAACTTTTATATATAATATGACATATATTAGTGTCAAATTTGTAATCTTCATTTAAGTATCATTTTGCATTGATTCCACTTTATTAACAAGCTTACTTGGTATTCGACAGACGCCCCAATAAAAGTACGAGAATTATACCCTGAGTTTGGGCACTGGCGTCTCCTCATCAGTATGTGAGAGTAGCTAGTATCTTACATCGTACGACATGAAGCTTAAATTTCACTCTACCCTTCATACACGATGGGGAGAAGCTACAAAAGATTATGCTGTAACATGTGCTTTGGATAAATTGAGAGTCTAATCAACAAAACCTTGAAAATGATTAGTAAACTAGCCTACTACAATGGAGAGGAGGAGTATGGCACCATTCCAAGTTCTTTAAAGAGATCTCATGCAAAACTTTCCATAAATGAAAAGAGCATCAAGCAGGACCCGACAAGCTTATCTTAGCGTGAGGATAGCGATCTTGAGGAGGTAGCCTAACCCTATGGTTGGCACTCTACGAAACTTAGTATATCTTTTCATAGATATTTGTTAGGGCTACGCAGCCTTTGGATCTATGTGGTTCTGTGTGAAATTAAATAAGATTATAAATCAGGCTGGATTAATTATGAAAGAGACAGCCCTAACCTAACCTTGGATGGATGACCTGCCTAGCCTACCTACAGCGAGTAGGGGAGGATAACCAGCGACGAATAACAATAATATATTTAATTTTTACGGCACCTGAGAGGAGATTGAATAAAATGATTGACTAAAATACTGCTAGACGAAATGTCGCAACCAAAATCGTGCCAATTGCGAAAGGTCTACCTAGTAACTTAAAACCAAGGATTTTTAAGACTGACCACCACAGACCTCAACCATAACAGCGACCATTCGAGGCCCCTAATTCCGCCCAGGTCCTCTCAAATCGGCCGAAAGGGGACGGCGGCGTTATCGAAATGTCGGTTCTCCCTTTCCCGGACACGTCCCGCGACTCATATACTTACCAGATAATGTGAAATTGGTGTCATTGAAAACTTCCCATGTCGTCGTCTGCCATATTGACACTTGCAACCTTGACGTCTGATTGGTCGGTTGGTGCCCTTATTTCTGTGACGCCATGGCGCGCCAGTTTTGAAGTGCAATGAGAAATCTAAAACCATAAAACTCTATTATAATTCGTCTGTAACAAAAGATACAATCATCTACTGATTTAAATGTATTTCAGATAATCAATTTTGACAGGGACGATCTTTTTGGCAGTCTGGTTATCAAAAACTGTCAGATTCCATGACTTTTATTTTTCTCGGCGTTTTTAAAATAACCAACAAACCATTTAAAATCTTTTGGGGGAAAGGATATGATCATATTATGATTCAAAGACATTTTAAGATAGCCTATTTTAGCAGGGACGCTCTTTTTTTTTTTTTAATCTGACCGTTGAAATTTTTTTTATTTCATATCCCTTAGTTTTCCTGACACTTTTGCGTAACTTTTATCATTTGAAATACTAATATATATTTCAGTTAATGTATTATCATTATAATATCAAATTACAACTTATTTTCCCGGTGTTTATCGGAAAGATCCGGATATGGGTAAAAAAAACTGGAGCATAATCTTCAGCTCGGCGCGTTTGTTTAGACATTCCAAGTCGCCCTCTGGTCGAGTTGACTGTAAACCTTCGTTTAACAAAAGCGAGTCTTTACGTGTAGAACGCTTTCATTGCAGCGTTTCAACCAATATTTTAAGTAACAATTATCTAGATACATAATAAGAAAGTGAATGAGTATTTTTATAATAAAAATATTACCAAAAAAAACATTATTAAACCCTTTCTAGAACATTCAGTAACGATTTAAATGCCTTATAGACGTTCACGGGCTACAGAAAACGCTTCTAAGGCAAACCTTCACACAAACGTAAGAGATGGAACGAACCCTTAATATTATATAGCACTTTTACCCGAAGGATTCAAAAGAAAATGACTAAACATAATTATTCCGTCTTTCAGAACTTCTGAACTGTTAAGCTTAATCTTTGCATATGAAACATGTATGCTCACTCTGAACCATTTTCGAGACGAGCGTAATAAGGAAGTATGGCGGAAAATAATGTAAAACAATTAAGCGATGACCACTTAACACTTTGCCTTTTTTTTTTTTAATTACGAGAGGTGGGAGCAGCTTCTGAAAGATACTGCATATTTCAGGATGTTTTTAATAACTGATGATAAGACTACATATATGACTCAAGATTTCAAAGTGCAAACGGTTTTTAAAATCATTTTATCGATGATTTAATTGCTTAACCTGATAAACGCGATAAGATTATCTGCGATAAGCCATATATGAACGGACAGTCACACGTCTATACCCTTTACTGCGGTCAGTTGATGCCCTCCCCGGGCTATGCGAAGGTTGGCTCTTTCCCTACATAAGAGCAGTCGACCTTTATATATACTCCGACTTCGGTAACTTAGAAAGTTTCTGAAAGAAATACTAAACGGTAAATCTCAGCCTCTAATAACTTCTCAAGATGGAGACACCTGAAAATCGAGACGATGCCCAACCATCGACTGAGTCGACCTCGGTCGAATCTTTATTCAACCTGGACAAGTACTTCCCTTCCTGGTTCGACACCTTAGACTGTTTCGTACTACTGTTGGCATACGAGACGGTTCTCGTCATAGGCGAATTCAGCGCTATTCTCGCTTACTTCTTATTTACGATCTTCGTCTTCGCAGCCTCAGTTTATAAGCCTACTACCAGCGAAGAAGAACCAACTGCTGGCTCTGAACGTGAGGCTAAAAGCTACAGCCTTGGAAAATTCAGGGATAAAGAATTTTTCGTGTTCATCTCACTGTACTGGTGGTGGACACCTTTAGTCAGAATTGGGATATTCCTGTACTGTAGTCGAAGAGGTTTTGCAGAGGTGATTAGAAATTTAGGTGCGATTAGAATGGCGTGGCCGGATCTCCTCATTGTGGCTGGAGTTGAGTTGGATTTTAAGGTACGTAAGTCTTGAATCTACTACTACTACTACTACTACTACTACTACTACTACTACTACTACTACTACTACTACTACTACTACTACTATACTACTACTACTACACTACTACTACTATACTACTACTACTACACTACTACTATACTACTACTGATAATAATAATAATAATAATAATAATAATAATAATAATAATAATAATAATTGTTTAAATATTCACCCTCTAAACATGTCTAGGTACACATTCCCAATTTACTTTTTTCTTACATATTTTCTCACTCTGTAGTTGACCTCTCTCTCTCTCTCTCTCTCTCTCTCTCTCTCTGGTATTTCCTTCCATTTATTAATACATTGCTAATCAGGAATGTTGGTACTATTTTTGTTCTACTGAACTGATTTATAAATAAAGAATAGAAACACTGAGAGCAATTAGTGGTTATAGACAGCAAGATAGTACGAAGATCCAGAAAATTAATCATTAAATAACACCCGTCAGTAATACGCATACAGTGTATCACGTGAGAAGCACTGGCGGCACTTATATATAACCCTCCCCTTCCCTATGGGGGAGATCTGAATGGGTACTACGTAGTACTATAGGTACACTGTGGTAGTGTTTCAGAACACTGCATGTGTGGTAGCATATGGCTAATATCAGAAGAAACATGAGTATACAATGAGAGAGAGAGAGAGAGAGAGAGAGAGAGAATTCTTCACCGTTAATTTTTTTTTCTTTCTTTCTTTTTAGCTGGATGCCCCTGAACCGGTTCTGATCAGTTTCTTCAACGAGGTAAGGGTTGTTAACAGCATATATATATATATATATATATATATATATATATATATATATATATATATATATATATATATATTATTTTGATAACTGTAAGTGCTTACAGGCACTGATAACTGATATCTTTTGATTATCTGCAGTACACTGTGAGCTATCTCAGGAAATCGTAATCGTAGAGAGTCACGAACTATCTTCAGTATTGTGTTCGAATCCTACAAAACTAAGTATATGGATTCAGATACTTTTAAAACTACGTAGGCCTAGACTAAACTGTCTTTGGTTTCTGTACAGGCAGACAGATAATGCTTAATATATGCTATCTATAGTACACAACAATATAATTATTACCTATTATTCCTGCTTAGGCAAGGCAAAATTTCTAAATATTATCATGGGGCACTCGGTTTTTATTTATTGCTTTGCAATATAGAATTCATCCGTACGTCTGGTTCAGTACGTGGGTCTCTTAAGAAAATTAACAGCTAACATAATCTCTCTCTCTCTCTCTCTCTCTCTCTCTCTCTCTCTCTCTCTCTCTCTCTCTCTCTCACAGTTCGATAGCACTAACACGTTGTACAATGGAGTGTTTCTTCTCGTTCATTTCATTTCAAAGTTGGTAATTTCTCTCCAACTTTCTCCGTTTATTTCTTTTATAGTTCACTTCATTTTGGAGATATTGGGAATCTCTCTCTCTCTCTCTCTCTCTCTCTCTCTCTCTCTCTCTCTCTCTCTCTCTCTCTCTCTCTCAGAAGCAACACACACACGCGCATTATGTATAAACAGCATCAGTGTAGCAGACCTAGATAAGGGGAGATGTGGGGAAGCCATCCAAGTTTAGAAAAACACGCTAAGCTACATTGACAAAACATTGCATAATGGCGCCTTAGGCCGTTAGAGAGGGAAGCAGAATGTCTAGTACTATATATCTCCGTGTGAATATGGGAGAGAACACGACAGTTGCCTAGGATTTTTTGTTTATTTGTACCTTGGAGAAGACATTTCCTTTGTATTTTTTTCCGTGCGCTAACCCTACTTCCTGGCATGTAGGCTACTACTTGAACTTATTAATTAAAAAGCTTGATTTCAAATAAAGATGAGCCCTCGATTACGGAATGAAAACAATACAGGATCAGTTATTATTGTCAAGTCATTCTTCGCGAAGTCATGAACACTAGGACATCCGCTGTTATAATATCCCCAGTCCTTTAAGATATGATAATATGTTGCATTTTTTTATAAAGACGTTTCCTGAACTCGAATAAGCTCAAAACATGACTTACGTAACGATTAACGACTCTTTTATTTTATTAATTATTTTATTATTAATTTTATTATTATTATTATTATTATTATTATTATTATTATTATTATTATTATTATTATTATTATTATTATTATTATTATTATGAACGAGACCACTAGGCCAAACTTGACTCATAGGTCTAGCTTATGGATTTGTTCCTAATGGAAATCAGACTAGGGCAAGGTAAGGTTATGAAAATTGGGTAAACTAACTTTAGGCAGAGACAGGAGGTCATCGATGGAAAGTAAAACGCCAGAAAGAAATGCAGATGTGACAGAAACAAACAAATAAGTATAAATAGCAGCGTAACGACAGACAGATACCCCTTGTCCTTCTTCTCACCTAAACAGAAGATCGAACGTCTGTGGCCATACGCTATCCCGTCATTTGAGGAATTCCTGAAGACAAGATTCCAACCATCCCTCAAGTCCAGGCTGCAGTTGCGATCGACAAATATCCTTCGAAGACCTGAAGGGAAGGAAACTTTTCAGGTCTTGTCTGCCAAGGTAGTCGACAGGTCTCTGAAGAAGATTGTGATCGACATCGGTTTCATGTAAGTATCACAGTCTTCAGGTATTTTTATACGTAGTACTAAAACGTTCCACTTAAGAATCGATTGTTTAGAAAATTTGCTCATATTCAATAAGCTTAAACTTATTATAAATGTAAATGAATGAAACTTTATGTTCCATCTGATATATCTGAAAACAGATCCCCTTACAAAAGTAAGCCTATCTATCCCATATTCACGAAAGATTATAGTAACTCATTTTTCGTTATGTTTCAAAAGTCCTCAACAAAAGCAAATATTGTTTCAGCCTCCTTTTTCTGCTCGGAAATCTAATAATTGTCAGTGAAGAAGTCGTTTTCATAACCATATAAGTCAAAATTGGGCATATATACCCAGTGATATACCGTCAAAAGATTACTTGATGAAGCAGTCTTATTTTGAATGTGGAAGGCAGAAGAAGAACGCAATAATATATATTATAATATAATATATATATATTATATATTATATAGTATAATAATAAAAATGCTAATGTATTGCTAGTGTATGGTCTTACCCGGACACTATACTTTTTTTTTCCATCTGTCCATCCGCCTGAGGGGTTTGCGCATGGTAACCACTGTGTCCCGGGCTTTAAATAATATCCTATTTCGAATATTAACGATGTAATTCGCACACAGTAAATTATTAAAACACTTTTCAGTTGCAAATGTACACACAGATATCCTTTATTTACCTAAAACTTACACATAGCGTAACTATTTAAAGCCCAGAATGCAGTTACCATGCGAAAACACCACAGGCTGATGAAAAAAAAAAAAAAAGTATAGTGCTGAGGAGGATTCATATGGTTGTGAATCCCTTGTGGAAGGAAATGCTCCAATACCAACCACATTTTAACTTATGTGGGATGACAAGGAAGATGATTTATATTCCTTTCCTGTATGGTGTAACATTTACCTAGTGGACCCAGGGTGGGCACCCCAATATTTATATTGTAAAAACAGATAAAATGAAATTGTTCAAAACACTGAAGACACCACAGAGGCAAGCGGCGCAGTGTGTGTGAGGGGATTTTACTTACTGGTGATGACTTTCTTCTTATGGTGTTGAAGAGGCTAAAATTGTGGATTCTTTCTGCACAGGGGTTTCATCCATGAGTCAGTAATGTAGGTATGAGAGAGAGAGAGTTGGATGCTGACAAAGTATAGTTGCCTTTGAAAGGGAACCATATTTTTACTAATTAGTTTCTCATTAGCAAAACATTCTTAGTCACATAATCGATGTTAAATTACCAAGTTCTTACTTAACATAAAAATATGTCATAAAAGTATAATATCCTCTAGATCAAAAACCTTAATTTATCAAAGAATTGTAAAAAAGAAAATCCAAAAATGATTCTATAAAAATAAACAAGTACGTATAGTATATCCTGGAAACTAACATTGTACTTTGATAGATTGTTTGTTTGTATGGTGTATTTACGTTGCATGGAACCAGTGGTTATTCAGCAAGGGAACACATCTCTCACACCTCAATGGAATGCCCGAGAATCGAACTCCTGGCCACCGAGGTGGCAGGCCAAGACCATACCGATCACGCCACTGAGGCGCTGTACATACTTGGATATAGCAAAAAAAAAAAAAATCTAAAAAGGACAAAACTAATTTATCTCTTTCAAAACAGATACTGCGGAGACTACTGTGGATTTGCCCTGTGGCCCTCTGGAGAAAAATTATATTTCCGCTCTTTTCAGGTACTACTCTTCTCCTCAAGGTTTGTTTTCTTCTTCTTTGTCTTCTCCTACATACAACCAATTCTCCAGTTACAGTTCTAATTAATTTCCTCTTTTCTAATAACTGATCTCTCTCTGTTGCCTTCTGTTTCTTCCTTCAAAGGAATAACATTTTCTTTGGAATGAATTTCAAGTCAGTGGCCCATATGTGCTTGTTCCACATGGGCAGGGTTCATCTTCTGAATAAATAGTCTCATACCCATTTCCAGATATACTCAACATAATGCCACTATAATTCTAATACTTCCCTCTACCACCTTTTCGTTCATAAAAAATAAAATCAATTCCTTACGAGTCCTTGCCTACAATATCAATTCTGTTAGCCTTATCACCATAACCCTATCAGCTTATTGTAACTATATCAGGCCCTTTAGTAAATTCTTTCTTTTCTCTCAACACTCACTCATAGATTTACGTCCCCCTCAATTCATACTTCATTCATTTCTCCACCATTTTCTGTCTATTACCTTCAACAGTTTCTCGAAATTAACCTCCTTTTTCCTCCAGTCACCCACTAAACCAAGCACTCATTTCCATTCACTGACTAAAACCTTGATGAAATTTAGGCCACATATGTCATTGGCTGTATTTTCCTTTCCTCCCTCATCTTCTACCTTTCTTTTATTGTTTTTGTATTCTGGTACACTGACTTAGAAAAGGATACAAAATCTAATATGAGAAGGCCCCATTTCCTTATCAAAATGCAAGATGTCTGTACTTCACTTACCCATCAAAGAGAGTGGAAAGGACTTAATTCACATGTAACGAAGTAAAAACATTGCTGATGACAATGATTAAAGTCACATTTCATTCGCAGGCGAATGCAAAATTGCGCTTGGACCTACGATATGGCAACTGGACAAGACCTGAAGAAATGGCTCTCATGGGACACAATGTTGACACTCTTCACAGAGTCATCATTAGTTTGAAGAAAATTAATAAACTGTATACATGGAGTGATGAAATTACACAAGAAGTTTCAAGTCCCTTGTAAGTATATTCTGACACTCTAGTTTGCTTTTTTTCCAGAGAAATAATAAAGATAATTATCTCCTGTTTAGACTAGATGCATGAGGTAGTGAAATTCTTGTAGTACCCTGTCACATGAGGTTATAAATCTTTATAGGAGTATTCAACTAACACAAACAAGAAATATTCTACAGGTTCATATGTGATATAAAATGTGTTCAGAAAATACATGTATACAAAAAAATATTCATGCCTAATAAGAAATAAAACTACTGTTATGGATCGGTATCTGCATTTCAAGAACCTTGGTGGTGCAAATAAGGAAATATTTAGTGGGGCACAAGGGAACAGGAGGATTGGTAGTGGAATACTTCTCAAAACAAGTCACTTTCCTGCTATGACACTAAAAGGTATTTAAGACTGTTTTGAAGTATTTACCAGGACAAATGATTCTGAAAACAATATGCATAATATTTCTGTATCTTTTTTTTTTATCTTAGACAGAAGAGGTTCCTGACAGGTGTCGAAGATGTCATTCACACTTGCTTTCCTTTGGATCTGACTTTGGTAACAAGTACCACAGGACGAGCTCAGGTACTATATTATACAGTATACATACCCACTTTTGGTGACTTTACATGATTGTACAACAAAGATTTGTCAATTTTGCTAAGTACAGTATATACAAAACTGAAAAAGTGCTCAAAGCAGGATTAGCACAGACTTTTAATGGCAGACAGGACAGCTATTTCTGACACCATCTGTCAGCTTCCTCTAGTGAAGAATATGAACTGTGGGACATATTTACATCAAATGATACATAACAGGCAAAAGAACTGGCAGGATTTGCACTTGAGAAGCCACTGAGGCATCTCGGAGAAGATATGACCAATGTTGTTCAAATGAATAAATACCTATACCTATAGTTCAAATTTTTTCCAGACTGTTAATAAGCTCTTCTACTTTCCAGCAAACTCGTCCAACATTGCCCATAAGGCGCCCTGAATCACAAGCTATACCTGATATCATACAAAACATTCCCACAACATCATCGACAAGGCTACCTGAGAGAAGATTACCTGGTGGTTACCTAGAAGATGTAACTGCCTCAAGCCAAAGATTGGAAGCGCAAGAAATCCTCCATCATACTAGCATCCATAGAGCTTCATCTTCCGCCCCTCAGTTACAAAGGACCTGCGAAAATGCATCAGCAGAAGCGAGGGATACACATGGACAAGAAAACCATGATAAAAGAGCAAGCGCACAATTGACCAATGAAGGTAGGTTAGTTCGTTTGTTTGTATGGTGTTTTTACATTGCATGGAACCAGTGGTTATTCAGCAACGGGACCAACGGCTTTACGTGACTTCTGAACCACGTCGTGAGTGAACTTCTATCACCAGAAATACACATCTCTAACACCTCAATGGAATACCCGAGAATCGAACTCGCGGCCACCTAGGTGGCAGGCCAAGATCATACTGGTCATGCCACTGAAGGGTTAGGAACTATGAGTCGGCAATCCATGAGGGAAATACGATTCCTAATCATCGTGGGTATGTGCACATTTGAATATTTCAAAAATACCAAAGTACACAAAGATATGGTAAACAATGAATAAATAGAAGTACACAAAGATATGGTTGACAATGAATAAATAGAGAACATTACTCAGACCTTTCAAAACATTTTTAGGTCCCTAGTAAATAAGAAAACAAAAATGAAATTTCTCAAGTACTATTTTATATTCCTCTTCCCCTTCAAGCTTCATTAGCTGTGAATCGCTGGTTACAAGACACATACAGCAATATATTATAAGAACTTTATGGCTTTTGTTGAACTTTTTGCATTAAGAGTAGAATATCTAAAAAAAAAAAAAAAAGCTGCATGTCCCTCTAAGAGTACTTGAACTTTAAGTTAATTATAAATATTTCAGTATACCTACTTTAATGACTTAGGTATCAATGGATTCCATCTTTAATCAATAAAAATACTTCAGACCTTTGTTCATGTGACTCTGTGATTGAGTTACATTCCTTCATCATAATTCATAATGCTCCTACTTTGATAACATTCTCACATTGATTCCTGTTTTGCCCTGGTAATTACAAATCAAGTACTGTACATATTAAATATACCTTTCCACCAGCAACTTCAGTTCTACCATCCATTAACTCCGAACCTGTGTTGGCTGTTGATCCAGAGTTAAGAGAATCAATGACAAAGGATTTAATTGCTGGCACACAAGTGTAAGTAGCTAACATTTTTCAATTTTTTAATACAATTCTTGTATTATAAAATTAATTGGGAAAGACATTGTCATTATGTCAGCTCTAGTAGTTCAACATTAAGGCAAATAAATTGATGAAATATACTGCATCGACTTAGTAAAGGGTAAAAATAGACTTGAATTACAAATACCATGAACGAATAAGAGTGAGAATGTTTCCCTTACTTCCCATTCCCAAATTCAAGACCAAAGTTTTAGGTATGTCTAATCTTACTGAATCCCTTTTTAAGAGCCACAGCAAATGCAGCCTATGGAACTA
>NC_087209.1:7649960-7668811 GCF_015104395.2 Macrobrachium nipponense | reverse complement strand
ATTCTTGTATGTACTATACATGAAATTAATGGAATACTTTTTACAGGGAAGGCACTCTGCAAAATGAGGGAAAATACACCACAAGTTCTCCCCATACTTTTGAAAATGGGGATGGAGATGAACTAGAACCAGAGGAAATTGACTTCGGTGAGGTTGAAGAGGTTAGTTGTGATCAAGTGTTCAGTGGAATTCTATTTCTTTAAGGTGGGTTTGGAAAACTCCTTTTCTCTCTAATTCATAGCTAGGGCTGATGGAATGCATAGCTAGGGCTGATGGAATGCATAGCTTATTGTAATTTTCAAAGAACTTGTTTGGTTTAGAGTTGATGGAAATGGGAAAAAAGAAGTGGCAAGAACTAATAGTGAGCCCTATAGCCCTGCAGCTATTAACTCAGCCCTTGAAAGAGTGAAGACTATAGCAAGAGGCAGGAAAAACAAAAGTAGGTAAGAAAGGCATTGTTCGTCTTGGTAATACAGGAAATGAAAAATGCACTGAAGTATTTCTTCGTAGCATGCATTTTTGTACTTGGTGAGCTTGTTCCTTTCTGTCTCATTTTAATATAGTCTGTATAAGTTAAAAACTCCCATGTGCAAGAACTGATAGGCTAGACCAGAGGATTTTTCAAATTAAAAAGAGTAGTAGTACCTATTTCCTATTACCTTCTGTTACTTATTATATGAACACCACATTTTTTAAAACTCATACCTCAAGTCAGTGACCCCTGTGGGCTTTTTCCATATGAACCGGGTTCATCTTCTGAATAATAATATACATAATTATCAATCTTTTATGGCCTGGAGCTGAGTGATAGGATACTATTTCATCCCTTTTCATTGTTTAAGATGATGTTAGAAGAGTGTAGCTCAAGAACATCTGTTCTGTGAAGTCACTTCAAGATTTTTTTTAATACAGGTCATTGATTTAGATGGCAGCGTATATGAAGAGGAGGAGGATATGGAAGAAGATGAATCAATTCCAGACATGTCTTCTGTGAAATTTTCACAGCATAAAGGTAAAAAACTCTATTACAATTTAATCCATGGTTATACCTTAAAGTTTTATTATTGTAACTCAATTAGCAAATATTTTTGCTTTATTATTTATTAATCTTGATGTTTTACCATTTTGTTAAAGTAACCTTGATGTTCTTCCATTATGTTAAAATCTGTGCTATAGTGTTGACAAAAACCAGTGTTGTGTGTAAATACAAAAGTATAGGCATGAAATTTCTAGAATTTCATGTAGGATTTTGATGATTGTAGTGCTAATGGTAGGTAAGTAAAGATATAAGAATTCCTTGTAACTCTGTTAATGTGTGAAAACAAAATGGTTTTGAAAAATTTCTTCTCTGAATCTTCTAAAGAAAAAAATAAAAATCTTGTTTGTTCTTTCAGGTTCAGTTTTTGCTTGCTCCTTCAGTTCTAATGGTTTAGTGGCAACAGGTGGTGAAGATGATGTAGCTCACATATGGAATGCAAAGGATGGATCACTTCTCTACACTTGCACTGGTCATAAGGTAGTTGATTACAGTGTCTCTTTGCCTCTCTTATTAGAAGTAACTCTTTAATTAGTAGTTATTTATTTGATTAGTCTGAACATAAGTGGTATTGAGCAGGTTGGTCTTAAGTCCTTCGTTAGACTCTCTTCTTGAAAATTTTATCATATAGAAATATGTATTCCATTCAAATTAAAGATTACTTTTGTAGGAC
Source organism: Macrobrachium nipponense (assembly GCF_015104395.2). Lineage (NCBI taxonomy): Eukaryota > Metazoa > Arthropoda > Malacostraca > Decapoda > Palaemonidae > Macrobrachium > Macrobrachium nipponense. The sequence goes on along the minus strand of NC_087209.1, from coordinate 7,667,102 downwards.
AAATGATTTCTGTTAGATATAGTTTTGAAAACATCAGCATACTCACATTTTCACAGATTTGTCTGTGCCCCATATCTACCCATTATTCGCGGGGAATTTGCATATTCATGGTATTTTTCTGTGAGAAATATCCACAAATTACTGTATTTCATATTAATTTCATGATTAAATCTACTTTTCGTGACAAAACTGTTAGCAAAACCAGGTACTATAAGTATTTTCTGTGGGTTTTTCTTGAGTTTGAATATATAGGCAGTTTTAAGTGATTTTATAGGGATTCTAAGTTTGTTCCGACACGGCATACAAACCTTCGGTCCTTTTACAATAGGAAGGTACTAGCGGCAGCTGGATAGGTCGTAAGCTTTCGAACAAGGGGTTCGGTAGTTAACTGCTTGTCCGACAGGCGCGCGCGCGCGACTGGGAGGTAAACAAATCACTTTTTGCTTTCGGCCTGCTGGCGTGTGGACGTGTATCATCGCTCTCTGCCCGCTTCATCGTCGTTGCTTTCGCATGGTTGTGTTTTTCTTTTTCTATTTATCTAGTGAACTGAATTGTAAGTACAATCATTTCATATTTATTTCCATTGAATTCAATTGTGAATTAAAGGATCTTGGTTTCTCCACGCCCTCCGATTACCCGAGTGCCGGGACTGAAGGGCGTAAGTGCGGGAATTCATTTTCCCAGAAATGATCCTCGTATTGTGTATGGCTCGGTGCCGAGGGCGGGAGAGCGCTCGCTCCGAGCGTATATTTTTGGTTTGGAAAATGTGTAGATGAAAATCGTAAGTAAGTGCTCTTTTCATTTATATTTTTTTTGACCTGTTGCTCGTTGCCGAGCGAATGCGCTCGGCACGAAACTTATTCTGTATGGAATGGAATCGCAAGTACAGTATTCTTTTTCATTTTTTTCATATATTTATTTTTGATTGTAGCAATACTCATTTTGGAATCAGTTTTTCCAGATCTTACCCGGAAATTGATCCTTTCCCCTTTTTATTTGAATGAAGTGAAATCGCAAGTGCAGTTCTTTTTCATTTTCATATTTTATTGAGATTGCATTGTTTACATTGGATCAATGTTTTCCGCTATTTCCCGGGAATTGATCCTTCCCCTTTTTATTTGTATGAAGTGAAATCGCAAGCGCAGTATTCTTTTTCATTTTCATATATATTTTGATTGCATCAATTCATTATGGATCAAGGTTTCCATTCATAATCGGGAATGGATCCTTTTACCCTTGCGCTCGGTACCGAGGGCGCAAATGCGCTCGATCCGAGCCCTTATTCATTGTGAAGTGAATCGTAATGCAAGATTCTTTTTCATTTTATTCCTTTTATTATTGATTGCATCAATATTTATTTGTTCAAGTTCCGCTCAGTCAGGGAATTGATCCTTATGCCCTTGCATTCGGGCCGAGGGCACGATTGCTCTCGGGCTCTTATTATTATTGTTGGGTACATGGGTGCTGTGCGGGGGTGGGGAACGAGAACCCCCCCCCCCCCCCCCCCCGCTCAGCTCCCACAGATGGCCCTTCCCCTTGGGGGGGGGGAGGTTATCTGCGTTCTTCTCCTCGCCCGATCCGTCGAGCGCGGGGGAGGGCGCTCGGTGCCCGATGTACAATTGTATTCGGGGTCTTCCACTCGTTCGGAGAGGGCTCACCCCCCCGCGCGAGGGGGACTCCCCCCCGGCCCCCCCCACTAATCGCTACTACTGTTATTTCCGCAGGTGCTACTCCGCCCGAGGGTGGGGGACCTTTGGTGAGGTATGGGCGTCCTTCCATTTGCAGGGCGTGCTAGTGTCCAGGGCTGCGGTTCTATGTCTGGGCCTACTGCGGTCACCCATGGAGTGGTAACCACGCTCCAGGTGACGACGTCCCTCTTCACCTGGTTGTACTCGCCTCACGTGGTAACAGTCTTGCCTACAGCCGCTGTGAAGTGCCGTTCGCCGTACCGAGAGGGGGGCGTGCCGCCGCCGCTCGTGGTTGCCGCGCTGCGCGACCACACTTCCGCTGCCCTAGAGCTCGCCCCTGGACCTGCCGCCGGTACCAGGATGTTACTGGCTGCTGCTCCACTTCCTGTGTTTCCAGTGCTGCCTGCCGTACCTGCCGATTCTGGGCTGACTGTCCATGCAGTTGCTGCGCTGGCTGTCCCTGCCGTTGCTGCGCTGGCTGTCCCTGCCGTTGCTGCGCTGGCTGTCCCTACCGATGCTGTGCTGGCTGTGCCTGCTGTTCCTGAGATGCCCATACCTGCTGACGTCGTCCCTGTTCGTGGTGGTACTACCCCAGACTAGGGTCTGTCTGTACAGGTGCGTCCGGGCCCTGTGGCTTCGGCTACAGCAGCCCCGGCTCCGCCCTGGATGCAGATCTTACGTCTGTCCTGAGGAAGCTGACGAAGAAGAGGAGGAAGGTGTCGTCGTCGTCGTCTTCACTCTTCTTCATCGTCGTCGGCTGCCGCCTCTTCCCCTTCGACTTCTAAGGCTTCACAGCCGAGGAAGAAGAAGGTTGCCTCCTCCCTCCTAAGAAGTCTCCCTCGGGAGCTTCTCGGGACCCGTCTCACCTCGGTGGGACGGGGGGGGGAGGGTTCCTTCCGCTGGTCCTCCTGCTCCTTCGGGAGCGGGGCCCGCCCGTCTCTTCTTCCGCAAGGAAGAAGACTACGGGGACCAGAGGGGTGGGGTACCGGCTAACACCGGTACTACTTCCTCGCCTGGTGTCAGTGGTTCTGCCACTGCATCAGGGTCCGTCTCGGCCTCTCGTTCGCGGGAGGCACCGAGTGTACGGTCGCCTACCAGCGACCGTGCAGCCAGGAACCAGACCTCGGAGCTCGCTCAGCGTCAGGTTCACGGCACGGGGCGGAAGACTGGTGACAGCCGCTCACGCGACTCTCACCAGACCAGCTCTCGCTCTCGCGGCGACCAGCTGGCTACCCGGGGACGTGACGGTCCACGACTGGCCACGGGCTGAGGCTGGGAAGAGGTCCTCCCGTTCGCCGGTGCCAGCCACGGCTGGAACCAGCGACGTGACGTGCCGTGAGGACAAGCACCGGTCTCACTGTGACAGTGGAGCCTGCAGGTCGCCTGACCGTCGCTCTCACAGAGAGCGATCGGGTACGGCAACCAGCACCAGCTCTTCTGACACTCGAGATCGGGGCCGCTGTGCTCAGTCCAGCCGTTCTCCACAGCGAGACAGTTCGACCAGGCCTGCAGCTCGATCGCCACCGCGGGTTGACGATCGCCTGCAGCCCTCCAAGCCTGCTGGTTCTGCCAGCGAGCGAGGAGGGAGCGTCAGGTCTGCCTCTCCCGTACCTTCAACCTCCTCGGGTTACACCGGGAGGAGCGAGGTATTGAGGAGTGATCGTGAGGGGTGCGCCCCTCATGATCCCACCACGACGCCCTACGTGCCAGGCACGGTTCTTGGACCGGCCAGGACATATGCGCAAGTGGATGGAGAAGACCGAGAGGGCTGTCGCTGTTCCCCCTTCTTAGGAGGAAGGTTCTTGGAATATGCTCTTGTTCGAAGGGCTTAACGGTCCCACTCTGCAAGATGCTGTGACTTCCGAGATCCAGAGGAACTTTGCCGAGGTTATGGCGCTGATTCGTCAGCACAACGACCTCGGAGAAGGATCGCCGCTCCCACCAGCAGAGCCACGTCTCGGCTCGAGTCGTTTTGGGGCCCGAGAGGGAACCCAAATCGACGGTGGGTCTGCCGCGATCGGAGCTTGCCGACTGTGTTGAACCAGGTAGTCTCTCGTCTCCGGACAAGAAGGCTCTCTCAGTTTCTGGCCGGTTGAAACAAGCTACTTCACCTCCTCTACTGCGACAGAGGCGTTTCTATGTGTCTTCGGACACCGTATTTGAATACCCCTTCGGTCCTCCTGAGGTTTCGACCTCGACGAGGACTGGAATGAGTCGGAGGACGGTATCGGCTCTCTCCTGTCAGGTGTCGATCAGCCCCACCCAGACGACGTTCACAATGGCGGCAGACCCTTACCTACAGTATGAGTTCGTAACCCTCCTCGGGAAAACGTTTTCTCCTGACGATACGTTTTCCCAGGCTCTGAGAGGCCATCGCCGTAAGGTGATGGCTGCTCCTTTTCTTCTCCAACTGCTAGTTCCGCTGGGAAGGCGAGCCAGTATCCAATTCCTCCCCCATTCCCTCTCTCCTTACGGCTACGAGGGAAAGGGGAGGGATCCTACAGAGATTTCTCTGTAAGATCCCACGTTAGGGGCTGCGCTACCGGGGGGACCTTCGGGTCCTACCTGATGTAAGCCCCGGTCGTTGAGGAGGGATCCTGCCCCTTTCTCGATTTCTACGGGAATCGAGAGGACCACCAGCCGATATCGTTTGACGAATTCGGTGGGGGTTTCACAGAGTGCTTAGAATTCTACGGAATTTCTAGCGCACTCAGAGTGTTCGAGTTTTTTACGATCTCCAAACACTTAGGCGAGACCACGGTCCAAAGTGAGCGAGAATCCCCGATAATTGTTACACGATAATCGGGAACCTCGCTTATGCTCGAATTCCTGTAATTTCTAGCATTTGGAAGAAGACTGCTGCTGAAAGAAGAGTATCTCACAGTAGGCGATTAACCTGGAATAGAGAAGAACGGACGGGAACTTCCAGTTTGGCTTGAACTATCGTCTTCGGTATTCTGTTCACCATTGAAGCTTTCCTTTGGGAAAGACTTCTCCTTCACTCTCTTGACTAGAGAACGAAGGCGGTCGATCTCCAATCCTTATTCTCATTCCTCGAGAGGAAAAGAATCTAGGATGGAGGTCGTGGTACAGAACCTACAAATATACTACGTATATTACCCTCGCGACATGATTCTTTTAACAGTTGAATTGTCCGGTGGGTAGGCGCATACCGTAGTTAACTCTACGGTTTGTGACCGAGACGAATTGTATCTTAATTGAACTGCAACTCGGGGTTGCCTGCAACCTCCCAGCAGTTATCAGTTTCGATTTTAGATACTTGGTATTGTCATGACAACACCAAATCAGCTTTGTATTTACCGAAATCCGTTTCGGTTAAATATAATTGCTCGAGCGTATTCTTTATGCTCGATGGTTCTAGCCGAACGCATTCCTTCGTGGAATAATGGATTACCTGGCAACTCAGGATGACGAGTCACCGAGAGCTACTGCGTATTGAACTGCCTGATAGCGGCTCAGTATCAGCTAGGTCTCGGAGATGCACGGTCCGTTACGTCTCTCTCTCCCCTGGTTTGATTGACTACCGAACCGTATCTCTGCCCAACAATCATGGACTTAGGTCTCTGATTAACGGGGATTCTCGCAATAATGAAGGACCATCTACTGCTGTGACGCTCGATTTCATCGCCTTCGACATTGCGAGAATTTTCAACAGAGATATCTCTTGGACTCTTTCATCTTTCTGTTTACCGCACGGTAACAGAAGTCTGTACTAGTCACCCGCTGCATCGCACCGCGATAATGCGAATGATTTTTGCAGACATCTGAGTTTGTCTTCAAAATATCTCGTATTCGTAGGTGTGCAATTATTCATTGCTCGCCCCGAATTAACAGATATGTCAGAAGACATCGCCTACTCTCCGACCTGACAGCTCTACTTCCAAATGTTCAGCCCATGAGAAGCAGTTCTTCAGGAAGTATTTCCCTGTCTTCATTACTGAAAAGCGCTCCGCTTTTATTGCAACTACGATCCTCACCGGACAGCAATGAATAGCGGTTAGCGTTCTCAGTCTTTGTAGCACAGGTTCAGAATCTTGAGAATCCTTCTCTCGGTTCAGCTGTGAAGACGTAGGTTGCATTTTCTGTACACCTTCGTCTTCAACGACACATAGTGTTGTTTCTCCTTAGCCGAGAATCAACTATACTATGAGATATCTTGCCATCAGGGACCCTCGGTCTCTAGAAGGCAATTGACTTTCGCCTGTTGGGCACATGCCTTAAGAGAGTCATCACCTTGCCTTCTGGCATCGGTTGACGAACAAATTATTTGTTTAGTCTCTTGGCATAACCCTTTTAAGGCGAAGGTCACGTGACTTGCTCGGGTGCTTGGACAACTTGCCTCCTACCGAACGCAGTCAGTCGGCAGCTGTCAGAGCGCCCAAGTCTGTTACGAACTTCGCTGTGGACTTAGTTCGGTTGTTCCATAACAGTCTTTTCTTTGTCCTAACGGCTTGTCACAGTACCCATACCATCGACACCCACCATTGAGTGTCGGTGTCCTATCCACTACCGAGAAGAACAACTTCGCTGCAGACGGATAGACCAGTATGGGTACAGGACATCACCGAAGTCGAGAAGAGGGATAGGTCATACGACCATTCCCTTCTTTTCCTCTGAGGTAATTGCATGACTTTTCCTGCGAAGTCAAGCATCCAGGGGATGGGGATTCGTGACGCTCGATTTCGTACCGAATTCGTAGCGAAGACTCTGAACCCTTCGGTTCCTGACGATCGGTTAGAGTCCTTCACAATCCCCTCCCTAATGGACTTCACCGCCTTCGATGCGAAGGAGGATGCTGCTTTGTCCTGTGAAAGCGCGACCGCGCTTTCTGAAGAAACTCGACATCCCAGGCTGAGTGTTGAAGACTCTTCGTCAGCACCAAGATGACCTAGAAGTACACTCCCTCGAGTTACACAAGAACTTCTCCGTGGCGCAGGTACTGAAGGCAGGGGTCTGGTACAACCAGACCACTGGCACCTCCTTCTACCTTTTGGATATTGCCCACAGGTCCTTGGATCGTTTTCCTTGGGACCCGTGGTGGCTGCTCAACACGTTGTGTAGCTAACCCAGACCCTAGCAGGCTGAACAGCATCAAGTCCTGGTGTGACTGTAAGAATAGATAAGTGAATGAGAGAGTGACTGGCTTCTCTTCCTATCTTTTTCTCCCCCTCTACCTGTGGGTAGAGGGATACGGTCATCAACCTTGCTGGATAAGGACGAGATTGCCGGTGAGCTCTACTCGACAGAGCCCCATCCTATCCCTTTCACTAGGGATGGGAGCGAATATCCACCACTTCCTCCTACAAGGGGGGGGAAGTGGATGCCAACAAGAGACAAACCATAACTTTATGTTGCCTCTTGCAAATAGGAACTTGTTCTTGTTTGCTGGTACGAAGAGATACGCTTGCCTCTCTCTTAGTACTTGGTCCAGAGGTCTGACCATTGATCCTGCGGTGCACACCCCGATCAATCGGACAGAGGCTTGGATCCCTCCCTCGCTCTTACGACCAGGGAGGCATTCCAAGGTTGGGCGAACACCAGTCTGTTCACAAAAGACTCAGATTCCTCCCACCAAGAAGTGAGTCTTCCTATTGTAAAAGGACTGAAGGTTTGTATGCCGTGTCGGAACAAATGACAATTTGTCCAAAATTGCATTTTTCCTAACTATACAAACCTGAGGTCCTTTTACACATAGTCCCACCTCATGCCACCCCTCACTCTGCAGTTTTTGCTTGGGCCAAAAGCAAAAGTGATTTGTTTACCTCCCAGTCGCGCGCGCGCGCCTGTCGGACAAGCAGTTAACTACCGAACCCCTTGTTCGAAAGCTTACGACCTATCCAGCTGCCTCTAGTACCTTCCTATTGTAAAAGGACCTCAGTTTGTATAGTTAGGAAAATGCAATTTTGGACAAATTGTCATATTTGGAGTGGGGGGGGGTTCTGGTATACGTCCCCGGGGATAAGGGGGTCCGCTGTATTACATTGGTTGCCAGCAGTCATAATGTTACAGCAAGGAAGAGTTATTGTTTTATAGTATTTCATTTTGGGACCACTGTTTACTATTACTTACAAGCTGAATGGATTTCCTTTATTGTGAAACATTTGTGACTTGTTTTGAGACTGCATATGTGAGTTATGTAAGTATTGCTATTGTTGTGGATGTATTGAAAGTGAATACAAGTTGTACAGTACTTCAAGTACAGTACTTTTCATTTCAAACTAAATGAAATAGTTTTATTACATGGACCTTAATTTGGTTTGCCAAAAAGTTAATACCTTTTATATGGAGAACTTGTGACAAATAAGGGAGCTGTTTAATAAATAAAAAATGTATTTAGCTGTTTAATAAATCAGAAATGTATTTATGTATTCATTTGTGCAGACTATAGTATGTGTGTCACCTAGAGAGGTCATAGCCCCCATAAACTTTTCTTTATTGTTTAGAACTAAATCCACATTACTGTAATGAGCTGCATTGCATCTTGCATCTTACATTTATTTTTTACTTTCAGGACAGTGTCACCTGCCTGGCAATCAGCCACGATTCTAATTTTCTTGCTACAGGTGACATGAGTGGGTACATTCAAGTGTGGAAAATCGCAGGTTTCTCAAAAATTTGGGAATTTGAAACCGGAGATCTCAGTGTAAGTTTATTCTCTTTCTTCTATTCCTTACTGACTGAGTTGTCGTTTGTAAGGACTTGGCACTCTCTCTCTCTCTCTCTCTCTCTCTCTCTCCTCTCTCTCATCTCTCTCTCATCTCTCTCTCGTCTCTCTCTCTCTCTCTCTCTCTCTCTCTCTCTGTGAATCTGGTGCTTGGAATGGTTTGAACATAGTGTTATCCAACATTCTGTGGAAATGACAAAATCATTAGATTTCAGGTACTTAGACAGTCTTCATTCATTTTTGTGAAATTAAACTATTTGGATTAAATTATTTGTTAAAACCATCGAAGGTCATTTATATTTTTTTTCTTAGTGGTTGGCCTGGCATCATGGTTCTCATGTATTACTAGCTGGCACAATGGAAGGGGATTTGTGGATGTGGCTAGTACCCCAAGGGAATGCACGTACCTTTCCAAGCTATGGGTCAACGTCACAGTGCGGAGCATTTCTGCCAGATGGTTAGTTCTACCTTTGATTCATTTCTAAGTATCAAAAATCCATTGAGATTTACAGGTACTGTAGTGAAATACAGTGGTCCCCCTGTATCCGTGGGGAATGCGTACTAGACACCCATGCGAATAGTATGAACCCCTATAGAAATGCTTAAAATTGCCTATTGTGTTAGTTAAAATTAAAGAAAACTAAAGAAAACCCCACTTCAAATTTTCATACCTGGTTGTTTTTAATAGTTTTATTAGAAAAACTGCATTTTATGATGAATTTGATATATAAAACCCAAAATTTGTGGGTATTTCTCAGAAAAATACTGTGAATGGGCAAATTTCCCTTGAATAATGGGGGATATGTTCCAGAGAGAAATCCGCAAATGAGTAAGTCTGTGAATCCAGAGAGAGCAAATACGGGGGGCCCGCTGTATATCTTTCAGTATTATTCAGTATCATTCATTTCTGTTTAAACAACTATCTTTATGTATAGTTTTCATTTGTATACAGAAGTGTAATCTGAAGTATTATTATCTCTGAAAAGAACCAGCCCGAGAAGAGCCTTTGTTAGGCTCAAGAGGTCTGGATAAATTAATCCTTTATAATAATAATTATCTCAGAAATGGAATGAAGTGACTTCCCAAAGCAAGTGCATACATCCTTGTGCAAGCTTATCTTAGTTTGTTATCATAATTACCAGTAAGTTATGAACTAAGGGTTTTCGGGATACTAGAATAAAAGTTATTTGGCTTCAAAAGTAATATACAAATTTAGGCCAAGTATATATTACTCTTGTTGTATTTAATGTGTTCAAAATCTCTAGTATTGGCATTTAACTAATTTCATTTAATATCATGAGACTCTCAGAGGATTGTGAAATCTTCAGAAGAGTAGATAAATGACAAATAACTTTTTTTTCTCTCTTTATTTAGGCAAAAGAGCTGTTTCCGGATATGATGATGGGTCAGTGCGTGTATTTGACTTGAAATCAGGCGAACTGAAATGCCAGTTTAGCGGTGGTTTGGCTCATTCGGGACAGGTGACGAGCATTTCAGTCCACAAAGACAATGCTCTGGTAATGTCTGGGTCTTCTGATGGTACAGCAAAACTTTTCAACACAGTTAGTGGAAAGGTAAAGTGGAGATGGGAGGAAGTAATTTTGAAAGTTATATATACAAGCAGTCCCTGGCTTACGACATTCTGAGTTTCTGAGTTTAAGACACTTTTCAATTATATTCATCAGAAATTATTTCCAGGTTTACTGTACTTACGACACCAATTTTCCGGAAGAAATATGTCTCCAAAAATGCAAAATAATCAATATTAGGTTTTTTTGGATGAACAATGCAATAAAAATGCAGTTTATATAGTTTTTAACACACCCAAAGTGTTCAAACTAAGGTTTACTTAGGGTTTTTGACGATTTTCGGCTTACAACGATTTTTGCTTACAATACGTCTCAAGAACAGAACCCCCATCATAAGCCGGTGACTGCCTGTACATACTTCAATGAGAAGAAAGAATTGTCACCTGTCTTATCTCTGTAGTGCAAAATAGTTTCCATAGCTGTTGAGTTATTCTGCATGTCGTCATATATTAATTTGCATCTGTTTTTAATTATCATGTTAGTCCCTCGTTGGACGAGTGGTTTTCACACTTGGCTACCAATCCGGTGGTCCAAAGTTCGATTCCCGGCTCAGCCAATGCGGAATCAGAGGAATTTATTTCTGGTGATAGAAATTCATTTCTCGATATAATGTGGTTCGGATCCCACAATAAGCTGTCGGTCCTGTTGCTAGGTGACCAATTGGTTCCTAGCCGCATAAAAATATCTAATCCTTTGGGTCAGTAGTCTGGTAAAACTAAGACATACTTAACTTAACTTAGGTAATTATCCTGTTAAATATTGTCTAGGAATATCCTGCTCCTGATAAATCATTTTAATGACATTTCACAGGTGGTAGGGACACTTAACTGTGATGCTGCTGCAAGGTCCCAAGCAGGTGATGATGATGACGATGATGATGCGCATGTCGAAAATAGTGTGGAAGCTGTCAGCTTCTGTCCGTTGATTCCCAATATTGCTGTTACAAGTACTCTGTCGGGTCTTGTAATTATATGGGATATTTCCACTCAGGTTTGTATGATGAATGTGTCATTATTATTTTTTTTATTTATATGTGCAATGACACCTCTTGTAATTAGGTAGTTAACTGTAGTTATTTACTGTAAAGGCAGGTTGTTGGCTTGTGTTAAGGTTCATTTAGATTTAACTTCTCATGCACAATTGTCATAGTCATAGATTGGTCAGTATAAGTTACTTAAAAAAAGCTCAGAATGGGAGAGTTTATTAATGTAAATGTAATGTATGCTTGTATTTGCTGAAAGCTGATAAAGTATACAGAAAACATCAAAGTATGGTGTCATCCTGTGATGATCTCAATAATTATTGTGTTTAGAATAAAGGTCTTTGATTGGTGAGTATGTCATGCCATTAATTTTATTATCTCTACACATAGGAGGCCTTACAAACACTATTCACTTTTCAGAGCCTTAGATTTTTTACAGTATCCCAGAAATATTACTGTTATCTTTTCTGTAAAGTGTAGAGTGGAACCATTGCTTAAGATATGCTGTTCAATAAAGCCCAGATTTTGCTAGAGGTTATCCTGATTCTGTACAAAACACAGGCCAGTGTTAGTCCCGGTATATTTAAATTTTACTAGTAACTTTTTGCAGATGGACAAATGGGTAACTATAACAAGAGTTACATCATACACATAATTGTACTATCATGTTTTCAATATCAACAAAGATCCCAGAACATTATATAAGACAGATCTAGGCTCACCTTTTTGTTTTCATAGACCATAACCCAACTAATCACAGTGTTAGGTGTCTGGCTTTAACCACGTTCAGGGTCAGCCACCAAGACATTAACTTTGAATCCTTCGTAATGCATTTTTTGTTAGAGGTTTTATTGTCATTTTTTAGTATTATGATGAGGGCATTATACATGTGTACCCAAGCTCAGTATGTGTTAGCAGTGATAATTGTTAATAGCATCTGTTGGTAGTGGAGATGGCTATAGCTAGGGATCATTGCTCACCAGAAAGTGATTCTAGTACTAAAATATCCTCTCCTGTCCCCAGTGAGGAAACACTTTGACTGTAGTTATGACCAAGTAATTACACAGGTATACTTTTCTACTTGCAGAAAAGTATAGCTGTGTAATTACTTGGTAAGTATATTTGACACTTAATTTTGTGATGAAAATACCTTTTCTGAAAGGATCATTTGCTTTTAGGTTATCAGACACACTATAGTACAAGGATGTGGTACAACACAACTTGTTTGGCATCCCACCGAACCTATTGTCTTTGCCGCTGGTTTGGATGGTGTAGCACGAGTATATGATGTCCGCTCAGGAGACCTCCTTAAAAAATACACTGGACACCAAAGCAGCATATTTTATATGGATATTCTAAAGTAGAAAATATATATGCATGGATTTTTTTTTTTTTTTTTTAATTGTTACCAAGAAAGTCATGTGTGTTCCTTTTGTGATCACAGTGAGTTATTTTGTGTTACAGAAATTGATGTTTGCATTAACTACAAGGGTAAACATTTAGGGAGTGATAGAGTCTGTCTGTTTATGTAGAAGTGGTCGTATTTAAATTGTAAAATTTTTTTAAAAACCTTTTTATGTATACTCTGTCTGCCAAAGACTAGCATTGTCTTAGCTTTTAAAATGATTATGATCTCGGCCCATATAATGTAAGGCCTTTACTTTAACTGCTGTATATATATTAGCTATAAGATATGATTTTGCTTAGGTATTATGGGAATGTTAAAGATTGGAAAAATTTTCTGTAATTAAAGGCCACAGACCTTATCAATATCTTTCAGAGCCCTATCTTCATTGGTAACACATAGTCTTAATGTTAATTCTGCTTGTTTGTGGCGAGCTGATGGTAAAATGAGTGGTTGTTTTTGGAGTCCCTTGTTAATAAAGTTGCTCCCTGCTGTTGACACCAGTTGCATTGTTTTCTGACTTACTTTCCATAATCTTATAGTGTAGTGCAAGTAACTTGACAGAAAATGTTTGGCTCTCTTTCTGTATGATAGTTCAGGCAGTCCCAGGTTACAACGGGTTCGGCTTATGACATTCAGAGGTTAAGGCACTTTTCAATTATATTCATCAGAAATTATTTCCACGGTTACGGACACATGTTCAGGAGGGTTACGATGCCTACAACTCTGATCTGGTAGAAGAAATATGACACCAAAAATGCAAAATAATCAATATTTAAAGGTTTTTTTTATGGAAAATCCAATAAGAATGCAGTTTACATAGATTTGAATGCACCCAAAGCATTAAAATAAGTAAGGTTTTCTTAGGATTTTTGACGATGTTCCGGCTTACGACGATTTTCGAGTTACAACGCGTCTCAAGAATGGAACCCCTGTCGTAATCCGGGGACTGCCTGTATAGAGTTTCAGATAAAACTGAAAACTTGTAAACTAAAATCATTGAGTTTAACTTTGGATATCTGATTTCAGGGATGGTACTGCTTTGGCCACTGCTTCGGATGATGGCACATGCAGGGTCTTCAATCTTACGGACAGTTAAAAATTGTTAATGTAAAAAAGTAAATATAAACGAGTTATTTTGTTCTTAAATTTGCATTTTTCTTAACATCATTGGAAGGATATTTTATTGCTCTTGATAGTACATATATTAGATTCTTTAACACTTGGAATGATTGATTTGTGTAAGCTGTTATATAGGAAACTTTAAAGCAGCCTACAAAAACATTCCAGTATAAAATAAGGAGTGTGCGATGAAAGAACTCGCCTGCAGAAGATGCTTAAAAAAAGGAAATCAAAGCAAATACTGGATTGTATACCCACGAGATGGATTTGTGAAAGGAAACTCCTGTGATTAATATAAGAAAAACTTTTAATATTTTTGTATACTAATGTGACTGCAGTTTTGGTGTTTGTAGATTTGTACTACAGACATTTGGTCATGAAATGTCTTTCTCCTTTAGTAGTTTTAGCTTCTTGCTTTCATGTTTCATATAACTGTAGGGGGTTACTGTCTTGCACTGTAGATGGTATTACAAAATGCACCATTTGTACATCCTTAGCTGCATTGTTTTAATGTTCCTGAACCATTTTTCACCTTCAGATGAGTCTTACAAGCATGACTTGGTCTTGTTTTATTGTATGCTAGAAAATATATTCCATACAGTTGGCAAACTATGGGTATTCTTGAAAGTTGTTTAATGTGCCTTGTTAGGTGTTCATGTATTGGTAGCAGTGTTTATGACCCATGAAGGCTTCTTGGTGAAAATGATTGTTCATAATTTTCAACCTATCATTACAGGCCACTGTAGTCATTTCCCTTCTTGCATCGTGTAGCAACATATTAATGTTGACATATTGTTCCACATTCTTTTCTTGAAAGATATTTACAGCTCTTCTGTATCCATTACGTATTTGCTTTGAACATTGCTGCTGACTGTTTATTCTTTATAGAATACTTCATGAGGAATTTGTTCTGTTTTTGGTGAATTCAACTCGTACCATTTTCTTTCCTCTGCTGTGTTGCTCGAGGTTGGAGTGAAGAACAACAATACCTGGAATTGAAGTGTAAAGTTGGTAGCATTTGTATTCCAAAGTGTTTCATCATCATGTTCATTTATATTATGCATTTACCTTTTTGTTATTTTCCACTAAAAGATGGCAAATCGAATGGTTTGTAGACAAAAACCTAAACTTAAGCAGAGAAACTTAAGCAGATTGAAGGTTGTGGAACCTACTTTTCTTTACAGAAAGGAAGTACAGATGTAGCTGGCATACTAAATTTAAGAAGTTAAAATTGAGAGAAAAGGGTAACTGAGATGGGAATTGAAACAATACAACAAAAATGTAAAAATTTCAAGTGTAGGTGAAGAAGTGAACCACATCTAAACTTATTCGCAAACAATGAAACAGTTTAGAGGATAGCCTGGTAAAAAGTGTGTAAATCAGAAGTCTTGGGAGGAAAGATTTGAAGTAGAGGGAGAAGAAGGTGTGGAGGAACTGTTGGAATGTTAAGACCTTAATATTAATCCAGGAAGTGCAAGAGTGCTTGTTATTATTATTAATAGGTGTTAGTTTTTCCAGACCTCTGAGTCTCAAGTAGACTCTTCTCGGGCTGGTTGTAAGAGTGCTTGTAAGTGATGTAGCATGTGTAGGAGAATAGTGAAGCAAGTACTCTCACTTCTGTTTGAATGTATGTTGTTGCAGACACTGTGGAAGATTTCTATTTAGTTGGTTGATCTTTGATTCTATTAGTATGATGACTATGGCAAAGATTTTTTTCATTTGCTCAGGGCTTTTTGATATGTCCGTTTTATGAGATATAATGGGGAACTTGAGATTTAAATGCAGAAACAAAAGGTAAATGGATAATCCTTGTTTGTTAAAGATAAACCAGGATTTATTTTCAAATCAAAATGCTCTCCTGGTATTTCACCGAGATTTGTAGGTCTGACTCAGTTTAATTTTTCTTAAGCAATCTTGAATACAGTATTAAAAGACTGGACATATCAAGGGCAGAGGCCCACCAGTACTATCTGAACTTTGTGGTCCTTCTCATATGCATATTTAGAAACATTTTGTAGGAGAGTCTGCGTTAAAGTAATTCAAGAAGTCTATAGAGGCATGGATATTCTGAGAGTTTTTTGCATGAGGTAGCCATTAAAGAACAATGGAAAGTTTTTGAAAACTAACAGAATACAGTATGTAAGTCTATATATTACTGTGAATATTTTAACCTGTGTTTTCAGATACATTTTGTTTCCTTTAAAATAATTAGTACTGAGTAATGATGCTTATGAATGGGTTTGGTCACTAAGGATTACGACTCATCTTCTTAATTGTCGTAGGTTCTGCTATTTCCAAGTTCATGACAATGTAATCGTACCTGGGCTAAAGCATGGGAAAGCTTGTGTTTTGTCTTCACTGTTACTTTCAAAGTATATTGAGAAAGTGGTTTGCTAAGTTGAAATCTGAAGCTCTTCTCAAATACAGGATCAGTAGTTTTGTCCAGAACCTCTGTGGATTCCTTAAAATCAGATTCGTCTTGGGAATGGAGAACTAATTTTACATAAGGCTGTGGTGTCCTGCCCTTTCTCTTCGGTAGGTTTCTGAAAAAGTTAGAACTTATCATAGTTATGACTATATTTACATTGATTCCTATACGTAGTCTTTTAGTGATGCCTTTAGATACATAAAAAAAGTATCCTGTTGCAAAATAGAAACTGATTAGATAAGTCAACACAGCATTCATTGATAAATTACGTAGGTTTTATAGTTTTGGAATTAACTGAATTTTATAATAAACCTGCTGATAAACCTTCTGACTGTGAAAAATTGAAAATATGAGAGGTTCAGACCATAGATGAACAAACCTGTTTTGTGATTGGTTATTACTTGACTTCATACTTAGTAAAACTGATGTTAGCAAGTTAACTATAGTTGAAGATTTGAGAGTAAACTGCATAAGTTGATTATGACCACATTGTGAAAAGTTTAGAGGAGTAAGATCGCTGGAACATTATAGAAAGCATCTAAAAAGTGCGTAGAGAAGAAATTGTGAGAAATTGTTAACACCAGGAAATCTTGTTTGGATTTGTGCTGCTAGGGGAACCAATGGCAGAGGCTCTTTGTAGAGACAAAACTACAGAAGCTTTTAAAATTATACTAAGACGAAACATTAAATGGCCCTCAGAAAGATGAAAAGTCTAGAAAGGACTCATTAAAAAGTAAACCAGGGGGAAGTATGTAAGAAGCCTTTGATGTACTGGAACCTGTCACAATAAACATCAAGTTTTTTGTATCATAGTATAGAAATGATACAAAGAATTTTTAAAAGGGAATTTCTTGGGAGTGATTGGGTTTTGATAACCTGATGTCAACAGCAGAACCAGAAGTGTCTAAAATGATTACCACTATAAAGTAATTTAGAGCATCGGTCACACATTTATTCTAAACAGGGCTCTTCCAAAGGATTTGCTTGAATGAAAAGTGAGTTCTGGGACAAAACAGTATTAAAGAAGTTAGACACCAGGGTGGGAGGAGACAAAAGGAAAAAATGAGGAAGAAGGAAATGCAGATGGTACTCAGGGAGCTGCAGAGAAGCTTCAGTAGCATTTACAATGTGCCACATTCATTCATTCATTCTTCAAGGAATCACTTACCTTATTTTATGAATGCTGACAAGAAGAGAGCGAGGACTTTGGAATTTTGTTGTAAGTTCTATAGTTCCATAGGGT